>NC_135338.1:1050000-1410000 GCF_023851605.1 Tamandua tetradactyla
TCTCTCTCTTTATCCCTGTCTCTCTCCCTCTCTCTGTCTCTCCCCCTTTCTGCCTCTTTCTCTCTTTGTCTCTCTGTCTCTTTCTCTCTCCTATTGCTCTCCCTCTCTGCCTCTCTCTGTGTCTCTCTCTCTCATCCCTTTCTCTCTCTCAGGCTCTCTTTCTGTGTGTGTCTCTCTCTCTTTATCCCTGTCTCTCCCCCTTTCTGCCTCTCTTTCTCTCTTTGTCTCTGTCTATCTTTCTCTCTCCATTACTCTGTCCTTCTCTGCGTCTCTCTCTCAGTCTCTCTGTGTTACCTCTGTCCCTCTTTATCCCTTTCTCTCTCTCTCAGCCTCTCTTTCTCTGTGTGTGTGTGTCTCTGTGTCTCCCTCTCTCTGTCTCTCCTTTTCTGCCTCTCTCTCTCTCTTTATCCCTTTCTCTCTCTGTCTCTCTCTCTCCCCCCCCATCAGTTTGACCAACTATTTTTAAAACTAAAAGTTTATTACTTTTATGTGTTAAAACTTTAAAGTAAAATAAATAATTAATGAATTCATAAAAAAAAAAGATACACAGAAACCCATGCAAATGAAAAGAAGGGGAAATTTTAAACTCCAGGAGGTTAAAAGAAAAAAGTTGTATAAGAAACAAACTGCAATGATAGTACATTATCTGACTCCGTGGTAAACAGTACTGATGTGGTCATAATCACAACGTGGATTTAATCAATGCTGTGAAACTCTGTTGGAGGCAATGGGGGTAGGGCAGGGAAGAGGAAGGAGTGCAAATGCTTAGTTTCCCTCTTCCATAGGAGAAAGTCAATATCTTTCTGGGGATAAATCAAGAAATAGAAGTAGAAGCAAATTATTTAGAAGCATGTAAATAATAACTGCCGAAACAGCTAAAAGTGTCGAAAATGGTTCCCTCTGGGGAAGACAGACAGGCAGGAGAGGAGAAATAGGGGACTGCTATTTTTATCATGGTTGTTTGACTTTTGTTGTAATATACATACCTGGTGGTAGAATATCAGGTAGGATATTTTTGATTGCAAGTAACAGTCAACCCAACTCGAATTAGCCAAATAAGGGACATATATATTACCTCACATCAGTTCAAAAGTGAGGTGTTGGCAGGATCTGTTAACAAGAATCCAAATTCTTTCCATTTTTTTGCTCTGCCAATTCTCAGTAGGCTGGTTAATTACCTTCAAGGTCACAAAGTGACTACAACAGTGCAGTGACCACACTCACTCCCAACAACATCCAGTGGAAGAGGGACTGTTTCTTTGTATGTGATTCTTTTTTTCAGTGATTCACCCACACACAGAGACACACACACACACATGCACACACACACACACACACTTTCACAGAAGTCTCCCAGCAAGTGCCATCGACTTAGAATTTTGTTATGTGCCCATGCCTAAAACAGTCCCAGAGAGACAAATGGGATCACCAGATTAGCCCAGTCATGAGTCACCACCTCAGGGATGGGATGACATATGCTTCTCTGAAGCACATGGTTTCCAAGGAGGGTACAAAAGTAGGGCAGTGTTGGTGAATAACTAGTTGTTAAAAATAGATGGCCGATACATAAATAAATAATGGGGGGAGGGTACAATAAATTGGGTAGTAGAAAACACTAGTGGTCAATGAGAGGGAGGGGCAGGGTATATGGTTATGTATGAGTTTTTTCTTCTTATTTTCTGGAGTGATGCAAAAGTTCTAAAAATGATCATGGTGATGAATACACAACTGTGTGATGATATTGTGAGCCACCGATTGTGCACCATGTATACAAAGTATGTGCATGATGACTTTTGTCAAAAAAAAATAATAGATGGCCAGATTCTGCGTTTTGGCACCAGAAAAAAAAAAAAAAAAGATGGCCAACAATGTCTTCTACAGGCATTACTCAACTTTTCAGTTGTGTATATGTTACATCATAATTTTTTTCACTGAAACATTAAATTGAATAAACAATTATGGTAGCATATTTCATTGTTTTACTTTTCTTTAATCAGTATGCATCGAATAGCAAACTGTATTCTACCTTTATTGGACTATCATTTACAGGAGAAATAGACAAATCTAGTTAGTGGCAGTAATGCATCTCTTTTCCAATGTTAACTATGAATCCTGCAGAATAGGGCACAGTTCCCGGCCTGCAGGAAATCATGGTTTATGAGTCATACATGCAAACACACCTAAATACAGCATGGTAGGTCTGTGAATGGAAACAGAGCTCTCTGTGAAATATAGATGGTAAAGTGCCACAATAGCTGAGATTGTAAATAGCATCATTCTGTCTTCTCTTTCTTACCATTTTCCTTTATTCATTCTTTCTTCTATAAGCTTTCCTCGTCTCCCCCACATACACACCCTTGCCCCTTAAACCTGCCAGCCAGCTAGTTACAGACGTAGCTTGGTTTGATGCTGAACACTAAAGAGGCTGCTGATGCTGATTGATGAAAAGGTTTTCACTGGAACTTCCGGGCCAAGATGGCGGCTTAGCAATGTGCGCATTTTAGTTCATCCTCCAGAACAACTACTAAATAACCAGAAACAGTACAGAACAGCTCCTGGGGCCACATCAGTGACCGGACACACAGCATACCCCAGTCTGGACCAACTGGACCAACTGCGAGCCCCCCCCAGAACTGTGAGTTGCCCAAGCCGCAGTGGCCGGTGCCCCTCCCCCACAGGCTGCTTCACAGAGGGGAAAGGAAAGGGACTTCACCAGTAGCAGGGGCTGAGCCCAACCAAACGCCAATTGTGGAATTAATTAACAAATTCTGACTCCTAAAAATAGGCTCCCATTTCAGGTGAACCTGGTCAAAGTGGAGATCACTCATTTTTGCCCCGGCGCCAAGGGGGCAGGGCTGACGCAAAAAGAAAAAAAAAAAAAAGGAAACAGAGGTTTATGTGGCTGTGTTTCTACAAAGTCTTGACTGCCTTTGGATACAGTGGCAGGGCTTCTCAGGCTGCAACTGCCCCAGGCATAGGCAGAAACAAGCTCGTTTGAAGGCTTGTGTGGAGCCTGTGCCTTCCCCAGGGGAGGGGTGAAGCCCAACTCAGCTGGAATCCCTCCCTCAAAGAATTGAGACACCAGGGCTTGGTAATTTGAAGCCATTAAAACCAGCCAACAACCTCTCCACCACGCCCCCAGCAGGGAGAGTCTGCCAAAGTTAAAGGTACCACATCACCTTATGCTGGTACAACCTGCAGGCAGACAAGTACCACATACTGGGCAGGATAAGAAAAACAGCCCAGAGACTTCACAGGAAAGTCTTTCAACCTGCTGGGTCTCACCATCA
Organism: Tamandua tetradactyla; assembly: GCF_023851605.1. Lineage (NCBI taxonomy): Eukaryota > Metazoa > Chordata > Mammalia > Pilosa > Myrmecophagidae > Tamandua > Tamandua tetradactyla. The sequence continues at coordinate 1,053,291 of NC_135338.1, forward strand.
GGGAAAACCGACGCACGTGACTCTTTCCTCCTGATAGGAGGCCAGTTTGGTCTGGGAAAATCCGGCTGGGGTCTATAATATCTAAGTAGACCCTCCTAAGTGTGTGTGGGTGAAAGGCACCCCACAAGCAGGGCAAGAAACAAGAAAACAAGAACTGGAAAACTCTGCTCTGTTAAACAAAACTTAAGCTAGAGGTCCAGTTAAAGCTGAATGGAATGTCAAAGAACAGATAGACAACAAATTCATCCAGCAAGAAAACCCTAGGTAAAAGAAGTGAAAACAATCTCCGGAATAAACTAATTAAGGTAACTGAAGGCCTAGACGCCACCAAAAAATAACGAATCACACTAGGAAAATTGAAGATATGGCCCAGTCAAAGGAACAAACCAACAATTCAAATGACATACAGGAGCTGAAACAATTAATTCAGAATATACGAACAAACATGGAAAACCTCATCAAAAATCAAATCAATGAATTGAAGGAGGATATAAAGAATGCAAGGAACGAACAGAAAGAAGAAATCAAAAGTCTGAAAAAAAAGTCACAGAACTTATGGGAATGAAAGGCAATGTAGAAGAGATGGAAAAAACAATGGAAACCTACAATGGTAGATTTCAAGAGACAGAACACAGGATTAGTGAACTGGAGGACGGAACATCTGAAATCCGGCAAGAAAAGAAAATATAGGAAAAAAATGGAAAAATATGAGCAGGGACTCAAGGAATTGAAAGACAATATGAAGCGCACGAATATACATGTTGTGGGTATCCCAGAAGGAGAAGAAAAGGGAAAAGGAGGAGAAAAACTAATGGAGGAAATTATCACTGAAAATTTCCCAACTCTTATGAAAGACTTAAAATTACAGATCCAAGAAGTGCAACGTACCCCAAAGAGAATAGATACAAATAGACGTACTCCAAGACATTTACTAATCCGAATATCAGAGGTCAAAGAGAAAGAGAATCTTGAAAGCAGCAAGAGAAAAGCAATCCATCACATACAAGGGAAGCCCAATAAGACTATGTGTAGATTTCTCAACAGAAACCATGGAGGCGAGAAGACTGTGGGATGATATATTTAAATTATTAAAAGAGAAAAACTGCCAACCAAGAATTCTATATCCAGCAAAATTGTCCTTCAAAAATGAGAGAGAAATTAAAACATTTTCAGACAAAAAATCACTGAGAGAATTTGTGACCAAGAGACCGGCTCAGTAAGAAATACTAAAGGGAGCACTAGAGACAGGTAGGAAGACAGAAGAGAGAGGTGTGGAGAAGAGTGTAGAAAGGAAGACTATGAGTAAAGGTAAAAAGAAGGAACATTAGATATGACATATAAAATCCAGGAGGCAAAATAGTAAAAGAAAGTACTACCCATGCAGTAATAACACTGAATGTTAATGGATTAAACTCCCCAATCAAAAGACATAGTCTGGCAGAATGGATTAAAAAACAAGACCCATCTATATGCTGTCTCTACTCAAAGGACATGAGGGCAAGGACACAAACGGACATTTGCACACCAATGTTTATAGCAGCATTATTTACAATTACCAAGAGATGGAAACAGCCAAAATATCCATCAGCAGACGGGTGGCTAAACAAACTGTGACATTTACATAAGATGGAATATTATGCAGCTGTAAGACAGAATAAAGTTATGAAGTATGTAACAGCATGGATGGACCTTAAGGATGTTATGCTGAGTGTGATTAGCCAGAAACAAAAGGACAAATACTGTATAGTCTCATTGATATGAACTGACATTAGTGAATAAACTTGGAGAATTTCGTTGGTAACAGAGACCAGCAGGAGATAGAAATAGGGTGAGATATTGGGTAATTGGAGCTGAAGGGATACAGATTGTGCAACAGGACTGAATATAATACCTCAGAAATGGACAGCACAATACTACCTAACTGTAATGTAATTATGTTAAAACACTGAATGAAGCTGCATGTGAGAATGATAGAGGGAGGAGGGCTGGGGGCATAAATGAAATCACAAAGAAAGATAGACGATAAAGATTGAGATGGTATAATCTAGGAATGCCTGGAGTGTATAATAATAGTGACTAAATGTACAAATTTAAAAAATGTTTTTGCATGAGGAAGAACAAAAGAATGTCATTACTGCAGAGTGCTGAAAATAGATGGTAATTCATATTTTAAAATGTCAACTTATGTATGAGACTAATGCAAAAAATGTTTATTTGGTACAAAATTTATATTTTGACTAGTGCATCTCCTAATATAACTTATGTAGATAGTTGGTTGAACCCCATAAGTACATAGACCCTTGGGTAAGACATGAGATTTTGTTGGTTTGTCCAGGTGATGCCTCAATGAATCCCAGAGTGATTCGATCAGTGAGTGGAAAAGTATTTGCAAAGTCCCCTTTGTGGAATGGTGAGAACGGGGGGAAACTCAACTTCCCCAAGTTGAATTCTTGATATTCTCACAAGCAGTGTGGACAACCAAAGCTATAGGCTGAGCCCCCAGTCTTGGGGTTTGTTCATATGAAACTTAACTCCACAGGGGATAGGTCAAGCCTACTTAAAATTAAGCCTAAGAGTCACCCCCAAGAGAGCCTCTTTTGTTGCTCAGATGTGGCTTCTCTCTCTCCAGCCAACACAACAAGCAAACTCACCACCCTCCCCCGTCTATGTGGGACATGACTCCCAGGGGTGTGGACCTTCCTGGAAACGTGGGTCAGAAATCCCAGAATGAGCTTAGACTCAGAATCAAGGGATTGAGAAAAACTCTAGAATGAGTGAGACCCAGCATCAAGGGATTGAAAAAACCTCCTCGACCAAAAGTGGGGAGAGTGAAATGAGACAAAGTGTCAATGGCTGAGAGATTCCACACAGAGTGGAGAGGTTATCCTGGAGGTTATTCTTATGCATTAAGTAGAAATCACCTTGTTATCCAAGATGTAATGGAGAGGCTGGAGGGAACAGCCTGAAAATGTAGAGCTGGGTTCCAGTAGCCATGTTTCTTGGTGATGATTGTATAATGATATAGCTTTCACAGTGTGACTGTGTGATTATGAAAACCTTGTGTCTGATGCTCCTTTTATATGCCTTGTCAACAGACAAGTAGAACGTGGAATAAAAATAAATAATAGGGGGAACAAATGTTAAAATAAATTTAGTTTGAAATGCTAGTGATCAATGAAAGTGAGGGGTAAGAGGTATGGTATGTACATTTTTTTTTCTGTTTTCGTTTTATTTTTCTGTTGTCTTTTTCTTTTTCTGTATTGATGCAAATGTTCTAAGAAATGATCATGATAATGAATATGCAACTATGTGATGATATTGTGAATTACTGATTATATATGTAGAACGGAGTGAGCATATATTGAGAATGTGTTTCTTATAATTTTTTTTAATTAATAAAAAATTTTTTAAAAAAAGGTTTTTGCTGGAGTGAGAAGAGGATTGTGGGCCTCTTTAGACTCACTTTCTACACTACTTTTGTCCAGAAACCACCAGAATTGTGTTTCTATACTGAGCCTCAAATTCTTAAATTCTTTCCCCAGCTGGCCTCAAATGGCCCATTTCTTTCCCTGATTTGCACACCCATATCTCTATGTACACATCTGCTGACCACTACTCCCTTTCTCTCTGACTGAAATTTACAAAGAAGGTACCAACAGAAGACCTACAAAATACCAAGTATTGATGGTTACTCGGATGTAGGTAACTTCATCTTAGCCTATTAAAATTATTAGGTTGCATATCTCTTTGGATGATGGCGTTGGATATTATCATTCATTGGTTTTCTAACTGTTGCTGCTCTCTTTACTTAAAATCCACCTCCGTTGCTTTTTTGTCTGTCATATTACTCCTATGAGACTATACTATTACTTTGTTCTCTTCTTTAGAGATCTGATCATTGAAAAATTCTGTCTCCCAACAAACACTGCCTTTAAAAAAAAATTACGTCCAGGGTGCATGGGTAGTTCAGTGGTAGAATGCCTGCCATACAGGAGACCTGGGTTCAATTCCCGGACCATGCACCCCCCATCCCCCCCAAAAAAAGTCCAGCCAGTTCCTCTAAAACAGTAACGTGTTTATCCAACTCCATTATGTGAATTTCCCTATAAGCAACTATATGAATGTTAGTTGGTCCACTATTATTTTGCCACTGTAGTACGGGCCCATGGTCCACATAGAAACAGAGAAAAAGAATTGAAATAGATACATATTATGCATTGGTATTTAACTATTTCTTAGCAGCTGGGCTACAAAGGTTATTCAAACCAAGTCAAATTGCTTTAAAAAACATTCACTATGACACATTTTGGGTTCTGAATTTGGTACGATGGTGAAATTATGCTAAAAGATCAGACAGATTGTAGATTTTCTGTTTTAAAAGAGCCAAATTTAATTTGAAATTTTATCTGTGATAAAATAATGATGAAAAAATTGTACCCTAAGATAGGCTTTGTTTTTTCTTTCTTTCTTTTTTTTTTGTCAATTAGGCATCACAAACGCTCCATTCTAATATTTTCTTTTCGTTGTAGAGAATCTACATACAATATTTCTCAGAATCCCCTTCCTCATACAGTTCTAGTATGGCAAGTATGCTAATAAGAGGCATTTACATGAATTTTGGATGTGAAAACGAAATGAGGCCATTATTATATCAAAACAGATGCAGGCAGACGAATAGACATATGTGAGTTTTACAACAGCTTTTAGTTGTGCTGCCAGAGAACTATTCTCCCTGTTACTTCAGACTAAGATTTCATAGACTCTTTGAGATTTACCAGAGATTCAGAAGAAGCATTTAAGGACCACCTAGTTCAATGCTATAGGTCTGACACTTGGTACTATAGGATTCCCCTGATTATGTAAGCCTCTGATGGTCCACATTAAATCCTTCATGCTGGAAGGGATGAATCATCGCTGGTAGAAGATAATATCATCCGAAACCTATATATACACTACACACACACAATGTCTAGAATTCAAAAAATATCTATCTAGGCATTTGAGAAGACAAGGCCATCTGACTGATAACCAAGAGAAAAAAGACAATAAAAAAACAATAAGAACAGATTATGATATTAGCATTGACACACAAAGACTTTAAATAAGTATTGATTAATATGTATAAGAATATAGGAAGAAATCTAGAAAAATAGATGAAAGGATCGATAATTTTAACAGTTAGTTATTAACAGGTATCTATAAAAAAGAATCAAATGAATATTCTGTCATTGAATTTAAGAGCTCGGTGGATGAGTTTAACATCAGATTGGATACAGCAGAAGACTGTATCAGTGAACCCAACAACAGGCCTAAAAATACATATTCAAAATGAATTAAAAAGAGTAGGGATAACGACTAGAAATCTTAAGAGACATGTGATACACAGTCAGAAGGTCTAATATGTGTGTAATTGGAGCCAGAGAAGGAGAAGAGAGAGAAGGAATGGAGCAGATTTAGTATTTGAAGAAATAATTGCCAATGATTTTCCAAAACTCATGAAAAACATCAAACTACAGACTCAAGACATTCAGTAACCCCAAATAGGATAAAAAAAGAAAACCCTAAAAGCAGAGAGAAAGACACTTTACCTTCACAGCTGCAACAATTAAACTAACAAGGACTTCTCAACAGGTTAAAAAAAAAAACAAGGGCAGAAGTTGGGGGTGGGCAGGGGTGGAGGAGGGCATCTTTAAAATGCTAAAAGAAAAAAATACCCTAGGCAACCTAGAATTCTATAACCAACAAAATGTTGTTTAAAATGAAAGAAAAATGTTTTCAGACAAACACAGACATAATAATCTACTGCATTGAAAGATATAATAAAGGGCATTCTTCAGGTAGAAAGAAAATTATTTCAGAGAGAAACCTAGACATTTTTTTAAAAGAGCCTCTAAAATGGTAAACATACAGGTAAGTATAAGTTAATATCGACTTTACAAAGAAGTACTGGTAAGATCTTATGGAATTAAAAATATATGTAGAATTAAAATGCACGAAAATAGTACAAAAGGCAGGAAGGGGATAAATGGAATTAAGATTCTAGGACAGTTAAAAAGCAATAAAAGTAATTATTTTAGACTGTAATAAGTTAGGGACACATGGTATAATCTCTAGGGGCAACCACTAAAAGAATGTGTAACAAGTTGCCAGAAGAAAAAATGGCATAGTAAAGAAATAGTTCATTAATTTTTATAAAAGGCAAGAAATAAGAAAAAGAAAGCAGAAATCAAGTGGGTCAAATAAGAAATCAATGATAAGAGGGCACATACAAACCTTACTAGTTTCTTGGAAAGCCTCTCTGAGTAGACATTTGAGCTGAGACCTGAAGAATGAAAAGGAGTCACGCATGCAGAGAGTCGAAGAAAGCACATGCTTGTCAGAGGAAACAGCGAGGATACAAGCTAGAGGCAGAATGAAAAGGGGAAACAGCGAGGATACAAGCTAGAGGCAGAATGAAAAGGGGAAACAGCGAGGATACAAGCTAGAGGCAGAATGAAAAGATTTGGGATACTGTATTCTTAGAAGTTGACTTCTATTGTATCCACACAACTCTCATTTTTCTGAGAGGCAAAACATTATTAGTAAACGAGCCACTTTTTAAATATTGTATTATTATCCAAAAAGCCTCCTTCCAAGTCGTTCTTTATTGCACCACCCTGGTTATTCCTTCCTTAACAATGGTCACAGTTGCGCTTGTTTAATGTCTGTCTCGCGTATTAAAGTGTATGGTCTGAAAGCAGAGACCTTTCCTGGTGCTCTTCGCTGTATCCCCAGTGACGAGACAACATTCAGCTCATCATAGCCACCTGATGATGTTTTCAGGCTTATCGAACCTTACCAACGTAATTATTCTTTCAGATTTGAAACTAACAGACTAAATGAATGGCAAGAATTGTCTGGATATTTGCATTTTCCATGTTCCAGCAGAAAGTGTCTGTAAATTTAACAATGACATTGGAGAGAGGAAAACCTAGGAAAAACAAAGTCAAATGTTAACAGTTAAACTTACTAAACTGACCTGAACATATAGGAATTTAAAAAGTTTAATCCCTTTAAAGAGAAATGCAGGCTAAATTTTAATAATACAGTATTGTTCTAGTTTGCTAGCTGCCGGAATGCAACACACCAGAGACGGATTGGCTTTTAATAAAAGGGGATTTATTTTGTTGGTTCTTCAGAGGAAAGGCAGCTAACTTTCCACTGAGGTTCTTTCTTACGTGGAAGGCACAAGATGGTCTCTGCTGGCCTTCTCTCCAGGCCCCTGGGTTCCAACAACTTTCCCCGGGGTGACTTCTTTCTGCATCTCCAAAGGCCTGGGCTGAGCTGCTAGTGCTGAGATGAGGAATGCTGAGCTGCTTGGCTGTGCTACATTGCGTTCTCTCATTTAAGCACCAGCCAATTAAGTCAAACATCACTCATTGCAGCAGGCACGCCTCCTAGCCGACTGCAGATGTAATTAGCAACAGATGAGGTTCATATACCGTTGGCTTATGTCCACAGCAACAAGACTAGGTATGCTCACCTGGCCAAGTTGACAACTGAATCTAACTAACACAAGTATCAAAAACATGACTCATTTGTTAATACTGTTTTGCCTCTCAGAGAAAAATAGACTATGACAGCTTTCGTTTTTACATATAATTTTTTCTTCATCTGCCTCCCATAATGACCTATTTGAGGCTTCACTCCCTGGAGGTTTGTTTCTCTCAAGTACAATCCCCTGGTTGCTGGAGAAGCCTGGGAGGAGAGATGCACGGATGCCTCAAGGCGTATTTAAAGCCCCCACCTGGGGGCTTCGTGGTTTGGGTAAACCTTAGAACGGGTGTGGGAAGTAGGAGAGGAATCTGATCTGCCACCACAAAGAGCTAGGATTTTCAAGTGTGATGCCATACTTCAAAAAGATTATTGTCATTACATTATGTATATATATGTGATAACATTATATAACATTATTGTGATAACATTATATATATATCACAAAATTTCCCATTTTAACCACCTCGTGTACAATTCAGTAATATTAATTACATTCACAATGCTATGTGACCATCCCTGCCATCCATTACAAAAACTGTTTCATCACCCCAAACAGAAACTTTGTACCCTTTAAGAAATAACTCCCTGTTCCTCCCTGCTCCCCAGGCCCTGGTAACCTGTAATCTACTTTCTGTCTTCATGTATTTGCTTATTCTAGGTATTTTCTGTAAGTGAAGCTAGGTGTGTGCCTACCCATCTTTCTTCAATAGCAAGGCTTGACTCACCAGTCTGTCCACGCTTGTTCTTTCAAGTCAGTGAGAGGCCCTCAGCAGAGAGGACCTCTTTAAGCTTTTGTCCAATTCCTAATAATCTAATATGCTTTAAAAATCATTTTGATCTTTCATTTCAAAAAGCATTATTTTATTTCCTAATCTGTTGACAAACAACAGAGTCAGATGACTTTAAATCCAACCTTTTACATAATTAAGAAGCTAATGTGCAATTTTGTAATATGCACAAAACTTAGGCAGCACTAAATGCAGGAGATATAATGTATGAGTAATCTCTTTCTAGATTATTGAGAGTTGGTTTGTGGATCTAAAAAAGATGGGTTTACTAATGGGTCTAGTAATTGAGTAGTAAATTGACTCAATATGGCAGAAGTTATATGAAGTTTGTGTAAAGGACAGTCAAAATCATCCCCGACACTTTTTTCAGATTTCCCTTTTATTTGTAAAATATTTTCTTTTTCCCAGTTGTCTAAACTATAGCTTATTTTTAAAAAGTAAGCCTCTTGTTTACTAAAGGGAGGAAAAGAGAAGTAGCACACAACTAAGCATCTTCTCTGTGAAGTTATGCCAGGTTATTACAGACTTCTTCTAATAACCCCTGGAAATAGATAATATATCTATAAATGAGAAAACTTAAAGAGGTAAGGTGATTTCTCTAAGTCCTTCACAAGGATTTAAAATTGGATGTGACTCTAGAATCTCTGCCCTTACTTTTGCTATAATACCACCAGATTCTTCAAGGAAGAATTAAATGGGATGTTGGATTTCAATGTGTAGATTGATTACATTATAAAACTTGGGGGACTTTTCAAGTGGTAAAGCTGATATCCAGGGTTTCCTAATATAAAATATCCAATAAATTAATCGTATTTGAAAATTTACATGTTTTTCTCTAGAATTGTAATGAACACCCAAAGCCACCCAAAGCTGCTCAAAGCAGATTGAAGCCATGGAGTGTAACTTTCTCAGGTTCTGGAGTGACATCAGAATGTCACTGATGGACAGAACAAGGACCTCTGAAAAGCAATAAGAATACTAGCAAAAATCATCAAAATAAACTTTTTCAGAATTCTGGGAATTAACCAAAAGCTTGCAACAATCCAGGGAGTGTTTACTCAATAAAATAGCGGAATCTTGGTAAGCGCAGTGTGGCAAATCTCACTGCTCTCTATTTTAACTAGTCCACTCTCCTCCAGTGTTTCAAGAAATACCTTCTGCTTCCCATTCCACATTCTTTTTAAACTAATGCTTTCTTTACTGGACATAGCACACTGGACATATAGCACACTGTTTTGATGGAATTTTTTTTTTTAGTAGAAAGGCAGCAATTTTTCTCTTTAATAACCTAAAATTTCAGGAAATGGTAATTTTTTCAACTTGGAAAAGAAAAATAACCTCGACTTCAAAATAATGTCCAACTCTCACCTTTTTTTTTAAAAGAATGCTACAGAAAAAATATAATACAGGAATATCGCAGTGGTCAAAGAATTCGTTTTTTTTGACCATTTAAGAATAAGTTGCAAGATGATGACCCAATACCCCTGCATACTTTAATGTGTAATTCCTGTAACTGAGGACATATCACCGAGATAAATCCATCAAAATTCTGCAAAAAAAGAAAGAAAGAAAACCTCTCGTGCCGCATTTAGTTATTGTCTATGTCCTTCAATCTGAAACAGTTCCTCTGGCTTGTGTTCGTGGCCTTGATACTTGTAGACTCTCCCTCAAGATGATATTTCCTCATGATTGATTCAGGTTATGCAGCTTTGCATAACCTGATGTTTCATGGACTTTTTAAAAAATTTCCAAAATTGTGGTCACATTTACACAACACACAATTTTCCATTTCAATCACCATCATGTGTACAATTCAGTGATTTTAAGTACACTCACAATGTTGTGCTACTTTCACCACAATCCATCACCATAACTTTGTAATCATCCCAAATAGAAACTCTGTGCCCATGAAGCAATACTACCACATTCTTTCTCTATGTATTTGCTTATTCCAGGTATTTCATATACGCTAAATCATACAACATTTGTCTTTGTGTGTCTGGCTTTTCTCACTCAACATCATATTATCGAGATTTATCCACTGTGTAGTATATATATCTGAACTTCATTCTTTCATGATGGAATAATATTGTGTAATGTGCATATAATACATTTTATTTATTCATTTGTCTGTTGATGGACACTTGGTTTGCCTCTATCTTTTGGCTACAGTGAATTATGCTGCTATGAACATTGTTGTACAAATAGCTGTTCAAGTTCATGCTTTTAATTCTTTTGGATCTATACCTAGAAGTGGAATTGCCAGGTCATATGTTAGCTCTACATTTAACCTTCTGAGGAAGCATCAAACTGTTTTCCCAACAGCTACATAATTTTACATTGTCAAAAGCAATGAATGACGGTTCCTATTTCTCTACTCCTTGCCAACATTTGCTGTTTTCTGTTTGTTTGGTTTTTATTGTAGACGTCCTAGTGGTGTGAAGTGGTGTCTTAGTTTTCCAGGGCAGCTGTCACAGAAAAACACAAACTGGTTTTGGTTTAACAACAGGACTTTATTTGCTCACAATTTTGAGGATAGAAGATGTCCAGAATCAGGGGTTGGCGAGATCATGCTTTCTCCCCAAAGACTAGCGTTCTGGTGTTGCTTTCCATAATCCTGGGGGTTCCTTGGCTTGCACCTCTGCCTTCCATCTCATGGCAATCTCTCTCTCCATGTATTTACTCTTCTGGTTTCTACGGACTTCTGGTTTCTCCCAGTGACCATCTCAACATCTGGCTTTGAGTTTCTTATCTTTATAAAAGCCACCCTCATTCAGTTGGACCACATCAACTAAAAAGAAGATCTTTAAGAGGTCCTTTTTATAATGGTTTCATACCCACAGGAATGAAGATTCAGATTAAGAACATATCTATGTCAGGGTATGTGCCAGTTTGAAAAAGCCATGTTTTAATCCTAATCAGCCTTGTGGGAGCAACAGTTTCTTTTAATCCCCATTCAGTACTGAATTTAATTAGCTTATCTCCATGGAGATGTGACTCAATCAAGCATGGAAATGAAACTTGATTAAGTTTTATAATCAAGGTGGGTCTTGATTGGTTTTACTGGAATCCTTCAAAAGAAGAAGCACTTTGGAAAAAGCTAGAGAACAAGAGAGAAAGCCACAGGATCCTGAGAAAGCAGAGAATGCTGCAGAACCATGAAGCAGAGAGTCCACCAGCCAGTGACTTTGGGACATGTAGAAGGAAAACATCTCCCAGGAAACTGGAGAGGAAGCTAGCAGATGACACCGTGTTCACCATGTGCCTTTCCAGAAGAAAGAGAAACCCTGACCGTGTTCACCATCTGCCTTTCCAGATGAGAGAGAAACCCTGACCATGTTCGCCATGTGCCTTTCTAGCTGAGAGAGAAACCCTGAACTTCATTGCCCTTCTTGAATCAAGGTATCTTTCCCTGAATGCCTTATATTGGACATTTCCATAGACTTGCTTTAATTGGGACATTTCCACAGCCTAACAACTGTTAACTAGCAACTTATTAAATTCCCCTTTTTAAAAGTCATTCTGTTTCTGGCATATTGAATTCCAGCAGCTAGCTAACTAGAACAGGGTACATAGTTCAATCTACCACAATCTGCCCTCTGGACCCCAAAAGACATGTTTTTTTTTTAATGCAAGATCCATTTGACCTTTTTCCAATATACCAAAAGGCTTAAGTCATTTTAGTAATGACTATAAGTACAAAGTCTCCTAAAAATCAATTATTGGTATGGGCCATCTTACGGCAAAATTTTTCTTCATCTATGAACCTGTGAAACTTAGGGAAAAAAGTTATCTGCTTCCAAAATACAGTGGTGGGGTGGGCATAGGATAGACACATTCCCATTCAAGAAAGGACAAACTCAAAGAAAAAAATGGGTCATGGGTTCCAAGCAAGTCCAAAACCCTATGGGGCAAACTTCATTATATTCCAAGGTTTGAGAGTCATCTGTGGATCACTGTTTTGTTCTGTGGGCCTTCGAGAGGAGCAGCTTCACACACTCTAAGCTCTTGTGCCACAGCCATGCCTTCTCAGAGCACCAGGTGTAGACCCCACCCTCCCCAGGCATGGGGTGGTGGCACTCTCCCTGATCATTGAGGCAGAAAGCACACCTTCTCAGAGATCCCAGGCCTAAGACCCACCCACGCTCAAAAGACTGTGGTAGAAATCCTGCCATAACTAAAGGCCCTTTCTCTTGGCCTGAGGAGGTCTTTTGATCCAGACCTCTGTGTCTATAGTTCTGCCTTGAAGTCATTTTTCCTTCATTTCATCCTGTCTCCATCCCTTTCAGTATAGGCTGGCAGTGCTTCTGTTCTTACAAAATTCACTAAATGTAGTCAGTTTTCCATACAGTACAAAATGGTCCAAACCATCAGACAAAAGGATTTACCATAGATCCTTTCTGGATAATTGCATTTCCCGTCTTCCTCTAAGTGGTTAACGGGATCCATGGGTCGCATAACTAATCTTAGAAAAGGGTGGTTCAGGTAAACCCTTGCACAGAGCCACATTCTCTAGGAGCTTAACTCCCAGGAGCCCAGGGAGAGCCTTGATGGAGCTGCATCTGGTCCTATTCTCAGAGCATGTATCTGAATAGGCTGAGAATTTCCCAAATCATCAATTGCTGGTTCCTTTAGGATTAAGAGTTCAGTCCTCAATTTATCCTTTTCCTGTTGAATTTTACTATAAGCAGCAAGGAAAAACCAAGCCACATCTTCTATACTTGCTTGGAAATCTCAGCTAAACATCCATGTTCATTGCTTACAAGTTCTGCCTTCACCCAACATCTGAACACAATTTTGCCAAGTTCTCTGCCACTGTATAAGAAGGGATGCCTGTCTTCAAGTTTCTAATAACACAGTCATCATTTCCTTTTAAGGCCTCACTAAAAGTATTTTTAATGCCCATATTTCTACCAATATTCTATTTATGATGAATTATGTATCCTCTAAGATGATACAAATTTTCTCTATAGTACTTATTTTTCAGCCCTCACTCGAAACACCTATAATATCCATATATCTACTGATAGTCTCTTCAAAGTCATTTTTTTTCTACCAAGCAGCTCAGAATTCCTCCAACCTCCATCCACTACCCAATTCTAAAGCTACTTCCACATTTTTAGATACTCGTAATAGCAGCACCCAACTCTCTAGTACCAAAAAATGTCTTAAGGTTCTCCAGAGAAACAGAACCAACAGGATAAATATATATACACACAAATGTGGATAGAGGTACATATCTATATATAAACATATTAAGTTATTTATTATAGGAATTGGCTCACATGACCATGGAGATTGGCAGGCTCAAATTCCATAGGGCATGTCACAGTTGGAAACTCCAGTGAAGGTGAAGTTAAATTCCCTAGGAGAAGCTGGCTGGCTGACGTAGAGAGAGCAAGTCTTCTTTTTGACTCCTGAAACTTTCAATTCTGACTTTAAAACCTCCAACTGATTAGATGAGGAAAGTTCCCTCACTGCTGAGGGCAGTTTCCTTTGTTGATTGTGGATGCAATCATCCACAGATGCAATCAACAGAGTATAGAGGCAAAATCATCTATGAAATACACTCATACTAAAAATCAGAATAGAACTGCTTGACCAAACAGCTGGACACCAGAGCCTAGATAAGTTGACAACCATCAGTAGCTGTATCTCATTGTGGTTTTGATTTTCATTTCCCTAATGGCTAATGACATTGAGCATCTTTTTGTGTGCTTATTGGCCTTTGGTAAAATCTTTTTGGAGAAAAAAAGTTCTTTGCTCATATTTTAATTGTGTTGTCAGTTTTGCGTTGTTGAGTTGTAGGAGTTCTTTTATATTTGGTGTCATGGTTAAGTTCATGTGTCAACTTGGCCAAGTGATGGTACTTCTTTGTCTGGTTGGGCAAGTGCTGGCCTGTCTGTTGCGATGAGGACATTTCATAAAATTAAATCATGATCACATCAGCTGCATCCACAGCTGTTTCAATTTGTAATCAGCCAAGGGGACTGTCTTCTGCAGTGAGTGATGCTTAATCTAATCACTGGAAGCCTTTTAAGGAGAATTCAGAAGAGACAGGCTCTCTTCCTGCTTCGGCTGCTGAGCCTCTCCTGTGGAGTTCATCCAGACCCTCCATCGGAATTGTCAGCTTCAGAGCCTGCCCTGTGGTTTTTGGACTCTGTGTTTCCACACTTCTGTGAGACACTATTATAAATTTTATATTAGCGAGTGTTTCCAGTTGATTCTGTTTCTCTAGAGAACCCTAACTAATACAACTTGGTACCAGGGGTGGTTCTTAAGAAACAGAATCTTAAAAATGGGTTTTCATGAATGGTTTTCTACTCTGACTAGACTCATGGGTACTAAGGACTCTGATTCCCATAATCAGAATGACACTCCAACCATGGAGTGAGTTGGCAAAAGAGATAGTCAAAATTATATGACTCACAGCGATTTGTGACATTGGCTAGTAAATCATGGGGCACCTAGAAATACAGGAGATGGGGAATCTACTAAACTCTTGTTCAAGCTGTGTAAACAAAAGAGTTCTAGGTCAAGTGAACAGAAGTTTAACCTGAATTACAAACACACAGAGTTATGGTCCCTTAATCAATTTCCAGACCTGAGACAGTTTACAGCCCCTTGAATGAAGGGGAGGCCAGGTCCCTTTGGGGGAGAACCCTGTTACACTGCCACAAATTTATACTGTTAATCTTCCTCCAAGCCTTCCCCAAGGAGACTGACAGCCTTTTACCAGGGTAACTGCGCATTGGGGAAAAGGAAATGATCAGATATTCCGAGGATTATTAGACACTGGTCCAGAAGTGACATTAATTTCTGAGACCCAAAACATCACTCTGGTCCACCAGTCAGAGTGGGGGCTTTTGGAGGCCAGGTGATCAGTGGAGTTTTAGCTCAGGTCCATCTCACAGTGGGTTCAGTGGGCCCCTGGACCCATTCTGTAGTTATTTCCCCAGTTCCAGAATGTATAATTGGAATAGACATACTCAGCAACTGGCAGAATCCCCACATTGGTTCTCTAACTCATTCAGTGAGGGCTATTATGGTGGAAAAGGCAAAGTGGAAGCCACTAGAACTTCCCCTACCAAGAAAAATAGTAAATCAGAAGCAATACCAGATTCCTGGAGGGATTGTAGAGATTACTGCCACTCTTAAGGACTTGAAGGATGCAGAGGTGGTGATTCCTACCACATCCCCATTCAACTCTCCTATTTGGCCTGTGCAAAAAACAGATGGGTCTTGGAGAATGACAGTGGCTTATCGTAAACTCAACCAGGTGGTCACTCCAATTGCAGCTGCTGTTCCAGATGTGGTATCATTGCTTGAGCAAATCAATACATCCCCTGGTACCTGGTATGCAGCTATTGATCTGGAAAATGCTTTTTTTCTCAATAGCTATTGGTAAGGACCTCCAGAAACAGTTTGCTTTCAGCTGGCAAGGTCAGCAATATACTTTCACTGTCCCACCTCAGGGGTATATCAACTCTCCAGCTCTATGTCATAATCTTGTCCTCAGGAAACTTGATAATTTCTCCTTCCCACAAGACATCACACTGGTCCATTATATTGATGATATCATGTTGATTGAACCTAGTGAGCAAGAAGTAGCAATTACTCTAGACTTACTGGTAAAGCATTTGTGTGTTAGAGGATGGGAGATAAATCCACCAAAAATACAGGGGCCTTCCACCTCAGTAAAATTTCTAGGTATCCAGTTGTGTGGGGCATATTGAGATATCCCTTCTAAGGTGAAGGATAAGTTGCTGCATCTGGCCCCCCCTACAACCCAAAAAGAGGCACAATGCCTAATTGGTCTCTTTGGATTTTGGTGACAGCATATTCCTCATTTGGGTGTGCTATTCCAGCCTATTTATCGAGTGACCAGAAAAGCTGCTAATTTCAAGTGGGGACCTGAACAAGAGGAGACTCTGCGACAGGTACAGGCTGCTGTACAAGCTGCTCTGCCACTTAGACCATATGATCCAGCAGATCCAATGGTGCTGGAAGTGTCAGTGGCAAATAGAGATGCTGTCTGGAGCCTTTGGCAGGTCCCTATAGGAGAATCACAACACAGACCCTTAGGATTTTGGAGTAAGGCCTTACCATCTGCTGCAGATAACTACTCTCTTTTTGAGAAACAGCTTTTGGCCTGCTACTGGGCCTTAGTAGAGACTAAACGCTTAACCATGGGCTACCAAGTTACCATGAGACCTGAGTTGCCTATCATGAGCTGGGTGTTGTCTGACCCACCAAGCCATAAAGTTGGGCATGCACAGCAGCACTCTATTGTAAAATTGAAATGGTATATACGAGATAGGGCCAGAGGAGGTCCTGAAGGCACAAGTAAGTTACATGAGGAAGTGGCCCAAATGCCCATGGTCTCCACTCCTGCCACATTACCTTCTCTTTCTCAGACCAGAGCTATGGCCTCTTGGGGAGTTCCTTACAGTGAATTGACTGAGGAAAACTCAGTTACAAGAGGTTCAGCACGATATGCAGGTACCACCTGAAAGTGGACAGCTGCAGCAGTACAACCCCTTTCTGGGGTGTCCTTGGAGCACAGTGGTGAGGGAAAATCCTCCCAGTAGGCAGAACTTTGAGCAGTGCAGCTGGTTGTTCATTTTTCTTGGAAGGAGAACTGGCCAGAGGTGAGTTTGTATACTGACTCATGGGCTGTTGCTAATGGTTTGGCTGGATGGTCAGGGACTTGGAAAGACCATAATTTGAAAATTGGTGACAAAGAGGTCTGGGGAAGAAGTATGTGGATAGACCTTTCTGAGTGGGCTAAAAACATCAACATATTTGCGTCCCATGTGAATGTGCACCAGAGGGTGACTTCAGCAGAGGAAGGTTTTCATAATCAAGTGGATAAGATGACCTGTTCTGTGGATACCAGTCAGCCTCTTTCCCCAGCAACTCCTGTCATTGCCCAATGGGCTCATGAACAAAGTGGTCATGGTGGTAGGGATGGAGGTTATGCATGGGCTCAGCAACATAGACTTCCACTCACCAAGGCTGACCTGGCTACAGCCACTGCTGAGTGTCCAATCTGCCAGCAGCAGAGACCCACACTCAGCCCCCAATATGGCACCATTCCCCGAGGTGACCAGCCAGCTACATGGTGGCAGGTTGATTACATTGGACCACTCCCTTCATGGAAGGGTCAATGATTTGTTCTAACTAGAATAGAAACATACTCTGGATATGGGTTTGCTTTCCCTGCATGCAATGCTTCTGCCAAGACTACCACCCATGGGCTTACAGAATGCCTTATTCATCGTCATGGTATTCCACAAAGCATTGATTCTGATCAAGGAACACACTTCACAGCAAATGAAGTGCAGGAATAGGCACATGCTCATGGAATTCTCTGGTCTTACCATGTTCCCCATCATCCAGAAGCAGCTGGATTGATAGAATGGTGGAATGACATTTTGAAAACTCAATTACCATGCCAGCTAGGTGGCAATACCTTGAAGAGCTGGGTTAATATTCTCCAGGAAGCTGTGTATGCTCTGAATCAGCGTCTGCTGTATGGTGCTGTTTCTCCCATAGCCAGGACCCATGGGTCCAGGAACCAAGGGGTGGAAATGGGTGTGGTGCCACTCACTATTACCCCTAGTGATCCACCCAGAAAATTTTTGCTTCCTGTCCCTGCAACCCTGAGCTCTGCTGGTCTGCAGGTTTTAGTTCCTGTGCTGGTTTGAAAGGATATATGTCCCCTAGAAAAGCCACGTTTTAATCTAAATCCCATTTCATAAAGGCAGAATAATCCCTATTCCATACTGTATGTAATTAGATAATCTCCCTGGAGATGTAACCCAATCTCCTAATCTGGATTAGGAGAGATGTGTCTCCACTCATTTGTGTGGGTCTTGATTAGTTTCTGGAGTCCTATAAAAGAGGATACATTTTGGAGAATGAAGGAGATTCAGAGAGAGCAGAGAATGCTGCAGCATCATGAAGCAGGAGTCCATCAGCCAGCGGTTTAGAGATGAAGAAGGAAAATGCCTCCTGGCGAGCTTCATGAAGCAGGAAGCCAGGAGAGAAAGCTAGCAGATGATGCTGTGCTCGTCATGCTCCCTTCCAGCTGAGGGAGAAACCATGACTGTGTCCACCCTGTGCCTTCTTGGATGAAAGAGAAACCCTGAACCTCATCGGTCTTCTTGAACCAAGGTATCTTTCCCTGGATGCTTTTGATTGGACATTTCTATAGACTTGTTTTAATTGAGACATTTTCTCAGCCTTAGAACTGTAAACTAGCAACTTATTAAATTCCTCTTTTTAAAAAGCCATTCCATTTCTGGTATATTGCATTCTGGCAGCTAGCAAACTAGAACAGTTCCAAAAGGAGGAGTGCTTTCACCAGGAGAAACAATGATTCCATTGAACTGGAATCTAAAACTGCCACCTGGTCACTTTGGGCTACTCATGCCCTTGGATCAACAAGCCAAGAAGGGGATTACATTATTGGCTGGCATGATTGACTCTGCCTATCAGGAGCAAATATGACTGCAACTACACAATGGAGGTAAAGAAGAGTTTTCTTGGAATATAGGAGATCCCCTAGGGCACCTCTTAGTACTACCATGCCCTGTGATTAAAATCAATGGAAAACTGCAACAACTCAATCCAGACAGGACTACCAATGGGGATGTGAAACTTCAGAAATGAAGGTTTGGGCCACCCCACGAGGCAAAGAACCACGGCCAGCTGAACTGCTTGCTGAGGGTAAAGGAAACATGGAATGGGTAGTGGAAGAAAGTAATGATAAATATGAACTAAGACCACGTGATCAGTTACAGAAACAAAGACTGTAATGCTGTTTGTTCATGTTATACTATTTAAGCTGTAAGATATCAAGTTTAAGAATGAATATTATCCAAGGACTTGCGCCCTATTCTGGAGAGATTTAATGTGTTTTCAGTTATATGAAGGACAGTTGAGTACTGTTAGGTGAGAGAAAAAATTGTGTGTTTTATTGTTTTTTTATTTAGAAATTAGGTATGGTTTAAGGTGATAAGTATAGCTGCCAAGTTGACAAGGGGTGGACTGTCATGGTCAGGTTCATGTGTCAACTTGGCCAAGTGATGGTACCTGTTTTTCTGGTTGGGCAAGTGCTGGCCTGTCTGTTGCGATGAGGACATTTCATAGAATTAAATCATGATCACGTCAGCTGCATCCACAGCTGATTCCATTTGTAATCAGTCAAGGGGAGTATCTTCTGCAATGACTGATGCTTAATCTAATCACTGGAAGCCTTTTAAGGAGGATTCAGAAGAGACAGACTCTCTTCCTGCTTTGGCTGGCGAGCCTCTCCTGTGGAGTTTGTTCAGACCCTCCATCGGAATTGTCAGCTTCAGAGCCTGCCCTGTGGTTTTTGGACTCTGTGTTCCCATGGTTATGTGAGATACTTTTATAAATTTTATATTTGTGAGTGTTTCTGGTTGATTCTGTTTCTCTAGAAAACCCTAACTAATACATTTGGGTATTAAGCCCTTGTCAGAATTATGACTTGCAAATTTTCCCCATTCTGTATGTTCTCTTTTCAATTTCTTGCAAATGTCCTTTGTTGTGAAAAGTTTTAATTTTAATGAAGTCTAGTTTATCTAATTTTTTCTTTTGTTACTCATGCATTTAGTATCATATCTAAGAATCTATTGCCTATTACAAGGTCCTGAAAAATTGTGCCTGTGTTTTCTTCTAATATCGACATGATTTTAACTCTTTTATATAGGCCACTGATCAAATTTGAGTTAATTTTTGTATGTGGTGTGAGATGGGGAGGAATTTAATTCTTTTGCACGTGGATATCCTATTTTCCCAGCAGTATTTGTAGAAGAGGTGATCATTTCTCCATTGTCACCCGTTTTTGAAAATCAGTTGGCCATAGATTTATGGGTGCATTGCTGAACTATCAATTTTATTCCATTAGTTTATATATCTCTCCTTGTGACAGCAGCACATTGTTTTGATTTTTGTAGCTTTGTAGTAAGTTTTGAAATTAGGAAGTATGAGTTTTCCAATTTTGTCCTTATTTGTAATGATGGTTTGGGGTATTTGGGGAATAGACTTTTATGATTATCTGGAATGGATTTGTGTTATTTACTCATGGCAGGTGCTTAGTAAAAATTTATTATACTGAATTTTTAAAATTTATTTACTTATTAATTTAAAAAATTAACAACAATGAACAAAAACATTAACATATGATCATTCCATTCTACATATATAATCAGTAATTCACAATATCATCACATAGTTGCATATTCATCATTTCTTAGAACGTTTGCATCAATTCAGAGAAATAAATAAAAAGACAACAGAAAAAGAATTAAAACGAAAACAGAAAAAAAAATTATACATACCATATCCCTTATCCCTTACTTTCATTGATCACTAGCATTTCAAACTAAATTTATTTTAACATTTGTTCCCCCTAGTATTTGTTTTTGTTCCATATGTTCTACTCATCTGTTGATAAGGTAGATAAAAGGAGCATCAGATACAAGGTTTTCACAATCACACAGTCACATTGTGAAAGCTATATCATTATTCAATCATCATCAAGAAACATGGCTACTGGAACACAGCTCTACATTTTTAGGCAGTTCCCTCCAGCCTCTCCATTACATCTTGACTAACAAGGTGATATCTACTTAATGTGTAAGAATAACCTCCAGGATAACCTCTCGACTCTGTTTGGAATCTCTCAGCCATTGACACTTTGTCTCATTTCACTCTTCCCCCTTTTGGTCGAGAAGGTTTTCTCAATCCCTTGATGCTGGGTCTCAGTTCATTCTAGAGTTTTTCTCAATCCCTTGATGCTGAGTCTCAGCTCATTCTGGGATTTCTGACCCACATTTCCAGGAAGGTCCACACCCCTGGGAGTCATGTCCCACGTAGACAGGGGGAGGGTGGTGAGTTTGCTTGTTGTGTTGGCTGGAGAGAGAGGCCGCATCTGAGCAACAAAAGAGGCTCTCTTGGGGGTGACTCTTAGGCCTAATTTTAAGTAGACTTGGACCTATCCCCTGTGGGGTTAAGTTTCACATGAACAAAGCCCAAGACTGGGGGCTCAGCCTATAGCTTTGGTTGTCCACACTGGTTGTGAGAATATCAAGAATTCAACTCGGGGAAGTTAAGTTTTCCCCCTTCCTCACCAGTCCCTGAAGGGGACTTTGCAAATACTTTTCCGCTCACTGATCGAATCACTCTGGGATTCATAGGGGCATCACTCTGGACAAACCAACAAAATCTCATGTCCTACCCAAGATTCCAAGTACTTATGGTGTTCAATCAAGCTATCTACATAAGTTACATTAGGAAATGCACTAGTCCAAATATAAATTTTGTACCAAATAAACATTTTTTGCCTTAGTCTCACACATAAGTTGACATTTTTTTTTTTGCGTAGGCAGGCACCGGGAATCAAACCCGGGTCTCTGGCATATAAGCTGACATCTTAAAATATGAATTACCATCTATTTTCAGCACCCTGCAGTAATGATATTCCTTTGTTCTTCCTCATGCAAAAATATTTTTAAAATTTGTATTATACTGAATTTTGATAAATTACTGGTCATTTCCTCTCAGATTCTCTTTCCAAAAGCTGAGAGTAAGGCAAGATGGTGTATGGTGAGGTGTAGGATTTAGTTAGTTCTCCAAGGCAGCTAGTAAATAGTCAAGAACTAAAGGGAACAACTGTTTGGAGAGTTTCGGTGACTGGACGCACATCGTACACCAGTCTGGAATGGGTGGAATGGCTGAGATCCCACACAGAACTGTAAGCCTCTCAAGCCCCAGAGGCTGGTGACCCTCTCCCACGGGCATGGCAGGGAAAAAGACACAGACCCTCTTAACGGTAAGGAAAGCAGCTCAACCAAGCTGCAATCGTGGAATTAAAGAACAAATCTGGGCTGCTGAAAAGAGGCCCCAAACCACAGATAAACCTGGAGTAAATACTAAAGGAACTGGGAGTCTTTGCCCTGGCAGAGAGGAGGTGGGGCTGATAGGAAAATGGTTTTTTTTTAGTTGGACAACACAAAATACTGGAAAAAGGCTGGGCCCCAAGAAAAGGGAGCACATCACATAGAGCCTGGGGAAACACAGCTGCATACCAACTCCAGCTCTTGACTGGCAAATCCAGGGAGCTGGGGTCTGGAACTGAAAAGGGTTCTCTCTCTCTCTGTCTCTCTCTTTACTTTTTAACAGCTCATTAGATAGAATTGTGAGCACTCTCGGGCTTCAGCACTGCCCCAGGAAAGGTTGGAACTAAGGCAGGTCTGCGAGACGAAGTACCTGGTGAGGTGAATGGGAATAATTCCCTAAAGGGTTTATCTTACCCAAGAAAGGAGGGGCAGGGCCCAGCTCAAGTGACTGCCTCCTTCAAGGAATTCAGGCCCCAGGGGCTGGAAAACGAGGCAACCTCAGCTCTCCTTCTTCCTCAGTCCCTGTCTCGACCACACCATGCTGAGAATTAAAGGTACACATCGCTTTGTGCTGGTGAGACGCTGCAGGCTGACAGGGTCCTGTCCTGTTCCGGGCCAGGATGATGAACCTGGTGGCCACAGTTTGGTGCCCTCCTCTGCAGAAGAGGAGGGAAGGGCGGTGAGAGGCCAGAGTCTCCTTCAGATTCAAGTGCATGATCAGCCCATCCCCCGGGAAGTTTAACCTGGGCAAAGCAGTAGACCAGGTAGTCAGGGCCATCACTCCATTCAAGGGAAGCGCCTCCTCGTGATGAACTAGGATGCGTTTGTGAAAGGAAGGATTTGCTGGTGAATGGCTGCTGTCACCCCCAGAGAACCTGTGTGGCCCCTCTCTCTAAGCCAACTTGGCAGGTGAACTCAATGCCCTTCCTGACATGGGACATGAATGTCAAAGTTATAAATCTCCCTCGCAATGTAGGACATGACTCCTGGGGATATGACTGGGACATCACTCCCAGGACCTGGCATCCTGGGATTAAGAAGCCCTCTTGACCAAAAGGGGGAAGAGAGAAATGATAAAATAAAATGAAATGTCAGTGACTGAGACATTTTAAGCAGAGTTGAGAGGTTATCCTGGAAGTTATCTTATGCATTACATAGCTATCCCTTTTAAGGTTATGATATATTAGATTGGCTGAGAGAAGGACCTGAAACTGTTGACTTATATTCCGGTAGCCTTGATTCTTCAAGACAATTGTATAATGATATAGCTTTTATAGTGTGACTGTGTGATAGTGAAAATCTTGTGTCTGATGCTCCCTTTATCCAGGGTATGGACAAATGAATAAAAAAAAATCAGGACAAAAAGTAAATAAATAATAGAGGGGTGATAAGGGGCTAAAAGAAAGGTTGATTACAATACTAGCGGTCAATGAGAGAGAGGGATAAGTGGTATGGGATGTATTGGTTTTTTTCTTTTGTCATTTAATTTTTTTTTCTGGAGTGATGCAAACATTCTAAAAATGATCATGGTGATGAATACACAACCATGTGACGATATTGTGAGCCATGGATTGTTTACTTCACGTGAAGCGTGCGGTGTGTGAAGACATCTCAGAGAACGTATATATATATATATATATTTTAAAAGCGTGTTGATAATACTTTACTTCCCTTCTCATTCTTGCTGTGGCTTCTTTACATTTAAAGAGTAGGGACCAGGAGTTGCTGAGAGGCAGCTTTTCACAGAGAAACTTACGTAATAGTGCGGGGCCTGGAAAGGCTATTGAGTGTCTTTAAATTTTTGAAGATCCAGAAACTCAATTCACAACACTGATCCAATTATTTACTCAAGGGTATACTTTCTTTTTAAAATCTGATCTCTTGCTTATCTTTCCAGTCCTTTTGCCCCCATTGTTCCTACTTTATACCTCATGTGGACACTGAAAGAAATGACTTGAAATTACTTGAATGGACCAGGAAAATAGTGTAACTTCTCTCTGCCTCAGGTATTTTTTTGTTTTGGGGTGCATGGTCCAGGAACAATCCTGGGTCTCCTGCATGGAAGGCAGGCATTCTAACCACTGAACTACCCGTGCACCCAATATCTGCCTCAGTTTTTATCTGAGGAATGGCGACAACTGTGTGACTGAAACGGCTAGCTGTCTCCTTATATCCATTCTCCTCTTCCAGAGTTATAGAATCCCCCCTTTTAATTAGAGACATGGCACCCAGAGGAAAGACTCTATTTCCCAGACTGCTTTGCAGCTTTTGTGATTGTGAGACGATGTCTGGGTAATGGGATGTAGGTGGAAGCTTCTAAGAATCTGCCTAAAATGACTGTTGTTGACTGCCCTTACCCCCTTTTCTGCTATCTGGAATGTTGATGTGATGGCTGGAGCTCTAGCCAATGTCTTAGGCCATGATGATGAAGACCACATCTCGGTTCTAGGTAACCGGCTAAAAGCAGCTTGATACTCTGATGAGGTCTTTGTGGAGAGAGAAATAAAATGCTCTGTGTTCAAATCACTGTTACTTTAGGTCTCTGCTACAAGCCATTGAACCTAATTGATATATTGTTTAATTTTTTAAGATTTTTGCCAACACTATATGACTTGATACATGCAAAAGCGCTTAGAATAGTCTGTGATTAGAGTTAAGTGAAGACTAAATGGTAACTGCTGTTAGAATATGCCCAGGCTTTGGTAATACTGTTCCCACCGCTTGGGGGTTTGTTTGGCAAAACCCCTCGTATCCTTCAAGATCCAGATTAAACATTCCCTCTTCTGTGAAGCATTTTCTGGTTCCCGCCTGGGGAGTTCATCCTTCCCCAGGAGCGGCATACTAGTCCATATGCCAATCGAGTAAGCCATGCCCCACCCTCCCAGTGTCCAATGCACCTCTCTCAGTTCATTCATTGAGATAAATACTTACTGAGTTAGGCATTGTGGTAGTGGTACTGGAGAAACCAATTTGATTTCTGTCCTCAAAGAATTTGCAGTGTGTTGGTTGACATGGATACCCATATAATAGTAAAAGGATGTACAAAGTACATAAATTGGATGGATGACAAGATGATTCATTCTTTTCTCAAGTACAGGTTAATAAAGATAATGCTTGGACTACATTTTTTTTTTCACATGGGCAGGCACCAGGAATCGAACCTGGGTCCTCTGGCATTGCAGGTGAGCATTCCTGCCTGCTGAGCCACCGTGGCCCGCCCTGGACTGCATTTCGAAAGCAAAATAATTCCCCCAATAGACTGGGGAAAGGGGGAGAGGAGGGCAACAGTAGATGAAGTGAGCAGAAGGAAGAAAATGTGCAAAGGCGCAGAGGCATAAAATGTATGTTTAAATTTAGTCATGAGAATTGGACTCAGGTCTTTCTCAAGTTCCTCTGCCAACACAGTCAGAAAACTGTGTTAGGGTGAGTTACCTCTGCAGATGGCTCATCTTCTATGTCTCAATTTTAATTCTGAGGACAACATTTCCCCAAGCCTGTTCTCTGGACTCAATACCACTAGGTAATGACTGAAGTTGTTAATATTACTATTTCTGGAAAAATGTTCCTTAGTATGAGATTAAGATTCTTACTGTTGACTCATCCTGAAGCGTGTACATTTGGAGCTCTTCCTTCTAGGCTCATTCTTTTCTCTGACATTCAGAGCGTTTGGACTATTACCTTGCCACAATTTTCTGGTTGGCTTTTAGCTACAGGTTTCCAGCCATAGCTGGTCTGCCAGTTTTCTGCTTTTATCATTAGTTCCCAGCCGAGGGGCAATGCTGCATTCATTTAGCCCTAGTCTTTTTGGTTCCAGTTACCTCCTCGTTCATGAAACTAAACTGTTATGTATGAAACTGCAGTCCGTGCGTTCATTTCTCATCTGTAGGAAAGAATAAATGTTCCGTATTTCATTAGGGGCGTCACAAATAATTAGATTGGCCCAGGAATTGAATGAGAACCTAACAGGAGGCTTAACCAAAACACTCTTTTCCCAGAGACTCCCCCAGAGCCCTGAGCTTGGTATGGTTTTACTATCCCTTGGCTGGATATAATTGTGATACTGTTTGTCTGGCAACTCCTTTTAAAGTTGGATTCAGTTTCCTACAAACCTCCAAGGCTGTTCCACATGTGAGCACCTCCCTTAAGCACCTGTCAGTGTCGTTTTCTCTTTGCTTCCCTTATACTTTACTCACACACCTCTGCTGTTAAATGGATGACATGTTTTTTGTTTCCATTTCTGACTGCCCCATGTTGTTAGGCATACTGATTAACCATTAGTATCTGTGGCAGTGAAATCCATCACTGACTCTGGGCTCTAGATTTGATCCTCTTCTTGTTTTTTTCACCTGAGGCAGTGTTAGAGATAATCCTCCCAAAAAAGCTTTATGGGATAGGGACCATTAGTATTCCCATTTTTACAATTGAGGAAATTGAGGTTTACAGAGTATGCTGCTTTCCCTCTATTATGTACTGTTCTATTTTGCTAGTGCTGGAATGCAACATACCAGAGATGGATTGGCTTTCGATAAAAGGGGATTTATTTAGTTAATGTATAGTTCTTCAGAGGAAAGGCAGCTCACTTTCCACTGAGGTTCTTTCTTACCTGGGAAGGTACAAGATGGTCTCTGCTGGCCTTCTCTCCAGGCCCCTGGGTTCCAACAACTTTCCCCAGGGTGATTTCTTTCTGCATCTCCAAAGGTCTGGGCTGAGCTGCAAGTGCTGAGGTGAGGTATGCTGAGCTGCTTGGGCTGTGCTACATTGAGCTCTGTCATTTAAGCACCAGCCAATTAAATCAAACATCATTCATTGCAGCAGGCACGCCTCCTAGCCGACTGCAGATGAAATGAGGACAAATGAGGTTCACATACCACTGGCTCATGTCCACAGCAACAGAACTAGGTATCTTCACCTGGCCAAATTGACCACTGACTCTAACTACCACATGTACCCTGGAAAAGATTATATTCTTTTAATCCACTCTTGTGGGGGCAGGCCTATTGTGGGTGGGACCTTTTGGTTAGATTATTTCAATTGAAATGTAACCCAGCCCATTCAAGGTGGATCTTAACCTCTCCGCTGGGTCCTTTGTGAAAAGGATAAAAGATAGAAAAAGCTGAGAGAAGCCAGGGGATGAAACCCAGAGAAAAGTCTCTGGAGGAGAGAGGGAGCCACTGAAACCAACCCACGTGAGAAGGACCAGCAGATATCACAATGTGCCTTCCCATGTGACAGAGGAACACGTGACGCCAGCAGCCTTTCCTCTGAGAAGGTATCTTCCTCTTGATGCCTTAATTTGGACATTTTCATGGCCTTAGAATGGTAAGTTTGTAACCTAATAACCCCCCACTGAAAAAGCCACCCATTTCTGATATATTGCATTCTGGCAGCTTTAGCAAACTGAAACACAGAGGTAAAGTTATTTATGATTCCAAAACTGGAGCAAGAAGCAATGTGTGCATAATAAGTAATTGGCTACTGATATGACCTGGGCTCCTCCTCAAGGCAGTATACAAGAGGCAGTAACATGGAATGGTTACAGTGTAGACTCAGAGATGAGATTACTTGCATATAAATCCTGGTAGCAAGTCACATAACCTCTCTGTGTCTTGCTCCCTTCATGTGAAAAATGAATGTGGAAAATACAGCCCTTACCCCCTAGGTTAGTATGAGGATTAAATAAGTTGATACAAGTGAAGTTAAAATAGTGCTAGGGATATGAAAAGTGCTCAGTACATGTTAGCTGTTATTATAATCAGCATCAATTAAAATAAGTTTGTTGAAATAATAGGACTTCAGGTAGTAGAAGCCAGATAAAATGAGACCCAGGAGTATTAGTCACCAATTGCACAATTTTATACTTGCATAATCATTTCCAGTATTCACAGAACTTTCAGTCATTATCCTGCTTGATTCTAGTAGTACAAAAGACTATTAGCTGCTATAGCTGATTTTCGCATCTCCATTTTATAGATTCATTCATTCAAGAATATTTATTGAGGCCAGGTGCTGCTATATTCTAAGAATTCAAAGATGGAAATTTTTAGCCCATGCCCTTCTGGTAACAAAGGCTGTCTTTGGGAGTGGGTTTTCAGGGGACACTGTTTGAATTTATATAATAAAAGTATATCACTTCTATGGTCAGAAAGAAAAAGTGGGTGAAAGAGCCTAATGAGGAGGCAGGCATGCAAACAAGCAATTATATACCACTGTCATTATGGAGGTAACGACAAGGGTTAGTAGGATGCGTTAGGAGTCCTAGGGGAAAGTCAGGGAAGACATCTTCAAGACAAGACAGGATTGTTGAGTAGAAGCTTACTTCCTCCACTGTTAAAGTGGAGGAAGTATGAGAAAGCACGTTGTATCCTGAGGGAACTACGTATCATTCAGTGTTGCTTGACATGAAATGAGAATCAAATGATGTACATTAAATAGCAGTAGTCAGATAATGAAGGAATGTACTAAACAGAATGTTTTAGTTTGTTAAATGCCGCCGGATTGTAATATACCAGAGATGGAATGGCTTTTTAAAAGGGAATTAATTTATTAAGCTACACATTATAGTTCTAAGGCCATAAAAATGTCCAAACTAAGGCATCCAGAGATACATACCTTGACTCAAGAAAGGCCAGTGTCTGTCACATGAGAAAGTACATGGCTGGCGTCTGCTGGTCCTTCTTCCCGGTTCCGTGATTCCAGCTTCTGATGCCAGTGGTTTCCTCTCTAAGCATCTGGGGGCCTTCACCTAACTCCTCTGGGACACGACTCTGGGTCCTGGCCTGCTTAGAATCTCATGGGAAGGCACATGGTGATGTCTGCTGGGCTCTGCACCTCCAAACGTCCGTGTCTAGGTGTCTGCTCTCTCTGTCGGCACTGCGAGCATCTCCAAATGTCCGTGTTTCTGTCGAAACTGAAGCAACTATTCTCCAAGCATCTCAGCTTCCTCCAAGATCTTTTCTCTTTTCAAGGACCCTGGGAAACTAATCAAGACCCATCTTGAATGGGTGCATTCACATTTTTATCTAATCAAAATGCCATACCCACAATTGGTGGGTGCAGTAATCTAATCAAAAGATTATGCCCAGGATTTCTGGGAAGATGGCCATCTAGAGCAGTTTGAGATTAGCCCTGCTCCATGGAAAAGTTAAAGAAGGGACAGGAGAGCGACTGAGGCAGAAATTTGGGAGTGTGGCTGACCTGGGAGAGCCTTCTGCACCCCATGGGGCAGCCCTGGCTGCAGAGGCCGAGGAACTGAGAGGTGGAAAGCTGGAGCCTGGCATAGAGGCGCGGAGCCCGTGGGAGTGCATGGACGGGTACAGGGGACTAGGAAGTAAGCCAGGTCAAGTTCCTTGGGCGCGCGACCCTCACCAGCACAGCCCTGTGACCGGCGACTCACCCCACACCCCATGCACCTGAACCCTGTCACTCGATCCCATTCCCCGCACTCCCACCAGCCCCCAGTGCACGTTCCTGCCCCACACCCCCAGCCCGAGTACAGCCCAACCCACCTCTCCTGCACCCCTCCTGAGCACTGCCTCCCCCTCCCTGTTCCCTGCAGGCAGTTATCAGTGCACAAAGGCTGTGGGCACTAACCTCCATACCTAGGCTACTCCCCCCCCCCCCCCCCCCCCCCCCCGCCCATAGTGTCACGCAGTCACACCCCGCCCTCCCTGAGCTCAGCGCATCCATTTACACCATCTCAGGCCCACATATGCGCACCGGCCTCCAATCATGTCATGCAGCTCTGGGAGCCGCACTTTACAGCAGTCCTAGAACCGCGCATGCACAGCCCTCAGCCTCACTTCCCAGCTCTGAGAAAGTGCCGACCTGCATAGCCGGGTCACATCTGCCCCTAGTCCACAAAGGCATGAAACCGACCTGCTGCCACAGCTCTGCGCATGCGCACAAAGAGCTCCGTGCCTTAGGCCAGCGCACATGAGTGTTACATCCCCCAGACCAGTGCACCTGCACAGCTACATCCTCCCTAGCTGCTGGCTGCCCAGGTTCACAAGCATCAGCGTAACATCCCCATCCTGTGCCCATACCTGTCCTGAAACAGATCACCATAGTGAGTTCTCCACCCCGTGCCCTGCTCCCTGCTGTACAACCATCCCGCAAACACAAGGTCTAGACTACTGAAAGAAATCAACTCCCAAAGTAAATCAATCAAGATATTTAAATGTGATGAAGACAGAAGATCACTAAGCATATCACAATGCAGACAGATAGAGCCCTGCCTAATGACCAAATCAAAACGCCTGAGGAGACACAGACATTGGAACAAGTAATCAAAGATGTTCATACAACTCTTCTTAAGGAAATAAGTGAGACAGCAAATGACATAAAGGAGATCAAGAAGACAGTAGAAGAGCACAAAGAGGAATTTGAAAGAATAAATAGAAAAGTAGTGGAAATTAGAGATTAAAGACTCTGTTGACCAAATGAAAAACATACTGGAAGCACAAAACATGAGATTTGAAGAGACAGAAAAAAGAATAAATGATATAGAGAACAGGATAACTGACTTCAAAGACTCAAAACAGCAAATGGCAAAAAAGATGGAAAAAATTCAATGGGAACTCAGGGAAAAAATAGACAAAACAAAGCACACAAATATAAGAATCACTTGTGTCCCAGAAGGAGAAGAGAGGAGTAAAGGGCTAGGAAGAGTAGTTGAGGATATGATGGAGGAAAACTTCCCAACCCTCATAAAGGACATAAATATACAAGTCAAAGAAACCCAAAGAACTCCAAACAGAATAAATCCAAATAGGCCTTCCCCAACGCACATACTAATCGTCTGTCAAATGTTGAAGAGAAGCAGAAAATCCTGAGAGCGGCAAGAGAAAAACAGCCTACTACATACAAGGGAGATCAAATAAGACTGAGTTCAGGTTACTCAACTAGCACCCTGGAGGTGAGAAGGCAGTGGTATGATATTCAAGATCCTGAAAGAGAAAGACTTCCAGCCAAGAATTCTGTACCCAGTCAAATTTTTCTTTAAAATTGAGGGAGAGATTAAGGCTTTCACAGACAAAGAAGTCCTGAAAGAGTTTCTTAACAAGAGACCAGCCCTACAAGAAATACTAAAAGGAGTTCTTCCAGCTGAAAAAAAAAAAAAAAGACAGGAGAGAGAGGTTTGGAGGAGGGCACAGAATTGAAGAGTACCACTAAGGGTAATTTAGAGAACACAAAGAGTAGGAGGGGAAAGAATATATAGATTTGACAAATAAAATAAAAAAGATAAGATGGTGGAATCAAGAGATGCTTTTTCAGTAATAACTTTGAATGTTAATAGACTAAACTTACCAATTTAAAGACACAGATTGGCAGAATGGAATAAGAAGCATAATCCAGCTATATGCTGCTTACAAGAAACTCATCTTAGACACAAGTATACAAATAGATTGAAAGTGAAAGGATGGAAAAAGATCTTCCATGCAAGTTGTAACCAAAAGAAAGCAGAAGTAGCTTTACTAATATTGGCCAAAATAGACTTAAAATGTAAAGACATCATAAGAGACAAAGAAGGCCACTAGATATTAATTAAAGGGTCAAATTACCGAGATATAACAATCATAAATGTTTATGCTCCCAATCAAGGAGCTACAAAGTACATGAGACAGACATTGGCAAAACTGAAGGAAGTGATAAATGTTTTAACAATAATAGTAGGAGACTTCAATACACCACTCTCCTCTATATATAGAACAAACAGACAGAAGATCAACAAGGAAATAGAGAAGTTAAATAACTTGATAAATGAATTGGACCTAACAGACACAAATAGGTCATTGCACCCCAAAGCACAAGATTATCCATTCTTCTCTAGTGCTCATGAAACATTCTTCAGGATAGCTCATATGCTGTAACACAAAACAGGTCTTTATAAATTTAAAAAAATTGAAATTATTCAAAGCACTTTCTCTGATCACAACGTGATGAAGCGCAATGTCAGTAACCACCAAAGAATTAGAACAGTCACAAATATATGGAGTTTAAATAACACACTCTTAAACAAACAGTGGGTCAAAGAAGAAATTGCTAGAGAAATCAGTAGCTATCTGGAGATGAATGAAAATAGGAATACAATTTATCAGACCTTATGGGATGTGGAAAAGGCTGTGCTAAGAGGGAAATTTATTGCATTAAATGCCTATATTAAAAAACAAAAAGAGCAAAAACTGAGGACTTAACAACACACCTGGAGGAACTTGAGAAAGAACAGCAACTTAACCCCAAAGCAGATAGAAGAGAAATAACAAAGATTAAAGCAGAGATAAGTGAATGGGAGAACAAAAGAACAATAGAAAGAATCAATAAAACCAAAAGATGGTTCTTTGACAGCAGGAATTAGAAACAGGGTAAGATAATGGGTAATTGGAGCTGAAGGGATACAGACTGTGCAACAGGACTAGATACAAAAACTCAAAAATGGACAGCACAATAATACCTAATTGTAAAGTAATCATGTTAAAACACTGAATGAAGCTGCATCTGAGCTATAGGTTTTTTTTTGTTTGTCTGTTTGTTTGTTTGTATCTTTTTTTTACTGTTATTATTATTTTTATTTTTTCTCTATATTAACATTCTATATCTTTTTCTGTTGTTTTGCTAGTTCTTTTCCTAAATCGATGCAAATGTACTAAGAAATGATGATCATGCATCTATGTGATGATGTTAAGAATTACTGATTGCATATGTAGAATGGAATGATTTCTAAATTTTGTGTAAATTTTTTTTCTTTAATTAATAATAAAAAATGCTTATTAAAAAAAAGATGGTTCTTTGAGAAAAATCAATAAAAGATTATTGATTGCTTGCTTGATGGCCACTAGCAAGACTAACAAAGAAAAAAAGAGAGAGGATGCAAATTAAAAAAATCAGAAATGAGAAGGGTGTGTTACCACAGACCCTGAAGAAATAAAATAAATCATTAGAGGATACTATGAACAACTACATGCCAACAAACTAGACAACTTAGTAGAAATGGACAAATTCCTGGAGACACACAAACAAGCTACACTGACTCAGGAAGAAATAGATCTCAACAAACCAATCACAAGTAAAGAGATTGAATCAGTTATCAAAAATCTTGCTACAAAAAAAAGCCCAGGGCCAGATGGTTTCACAGGGGAATTTTATCAAATATTCCAGAAAGAACTAATGCCAATCCTGCTCAAACTTTTCCAAAAAATTGAGGAAAAGGGAACTCTACCTAAGTCATTTTATGAAGCTAATGTCATTTTAATACCAAAACTGGGTAAAGATGCTATAAGAAAGGAGAGCTATAGGCCAATCTCCCTAATGAACAAAGATGCAAAAAATTCTCAGTAAAATATTAGCAAATTAAATCCAACAACATGTTAAAAGAATTATACACCATAACCAAGTGGGGTTTATACCAGGAATGCAAGGATGGTTCAACAGATGAACATCGATTAATGTAATACAGCACATTAACAAATCAAAAGGGAAAAATCACATGATCATCTCTCAATTTATGCTGAAAAAGCATTCAACAAAATTCAGCATCCTTTTCTGATAAAAACACTCCAAAAGATATGAATTAAAGGTAACTACCTCAGTATGATAAAGGGAATGTATGAGAAACTGATAGGCATCATTGTACTCAAGAGAGAGAGACTAAAATCTTTCCCCTTAAGATCAGATACAAGATAAGGATGCTCACTGTCACCACTATTACTCACCATTGTGCTAGAAGTTCTAGCTAGAGGAATCATGCAGGACAAAGAAAGGAAAGACATCCAAATTGGATGAATGTCTCACAGAAAACTATATAACATTGCTAAAAGAAATCAAAGGAGATCTAAATAGGTGGAAAGACATTCCCTGCTCGTGGATAGGAAGGTTAAATATACTTACGATGTCAATTCTCCCCAAATTGATCTACAGATTCAACAAAGTACCAATAAAAAATTCCAACAACCTACTTTGAAGATTTGGAAAATTCATCAGAAAAGGAAAGAGACCCCGAATAGCTAAAAGCACCCTAAAAAAGAAGAACGAAGTGGGAGGATTAACACTCCCTGACTTGAAACCTACTATAAAGCCACAGTGGTCAAAGCAGCATTGACCAACGGGATCAAATGGCACAAACACAGAAGCATTGACCAACGGAATCAAATGGCACAAACACAGAAGCATTGACCAACGGAATCAAATGGCACAAACACAGAAGCATTGACCAAGGGAATCAAATGGCACAAACACAGAAGCATTGACCAATGGAATCAAACTCAGAGTGCAGAAATGGACCACCAAATCTATGGTCAAATGATTTTTGACAAGGCCCCCAAATAACTGGGCATGGAAGAACTGGATATCAATAGCTGAAAGAATGAAGGAGGACCCCTATCTTACACCCTATACAAAAATCAACTCAAAGTGGATCAAACACCTAAATATAAGAATTAGCACCATAAAGCTTCTAGAAGAAAATGTAGGGAAACATCTTCAAGACCTAGTAATAGGAGGCAGCTTTCAAAACTTTATACCAAAGCACAAGCAACAAAAGAAAAAATAGATAAATGGGAACACCTCAAAATCAAATGCTTCTGCACTTCAAAAGACTTTGTCAAAAGGTGAAGAGGCAGCCAACTCAATGGGAGAAAATATTTGGAAATCACATATCAGACAAAGGTTTGATTTCCTGTATATACAAATAAATCATACCACTCAATAACAGAAGAACAAACAATCCAATTATAAAATGGGCTACAGATATCAATAGGCATTTTTCTGAAGAGCAAATACAGATAGCTCAAAAGCACATGAAAAGATGCTCATTTTCACTGGCTATAAGGGAAATGCAGATCAAGACTGCAATGAGATACCACCTCACACCTATAAGAAAGGTTGCTATTAAGCAATCAGGAAACTATAAATGTTGGAGAGGATGTGGAGAAACTGGGACATTTATGCACTGCTGGTGGGGATGTACATGGTGCAGCCACTATGGAAGACTGTTTGCTGGTTCCTTAGGAAACTAAATATCAAGCTGCCCTATGACCCAGCAGTAGCACTACTTGGTGTATACCCAGAAGAGCTGAAAGCAACAACACAAACAGACATTTGCACAGCGATGTTCATAGCAGCATTATTCACAATCACCAAAAGATGGAAACAAACCAAATGCCCATCAACAGAAGAGTGGATCAACAAAATGTGGTATATACATATGACAGGATATTATGCAGCAGTAAGACAAAATGATGTCCTGAAGCACATGACAAGATGGATGAGCCTATAGGACATAACGCTGAGCAAAATTAGCAGACACAAAAGGACAGATATTGTGTGATTCCACTTTTATGACCAGCATAAAGATATAGCCAGAGACTTATAATACAGAATACAGGGAACTTAGAGATACATAGAAGCTGGAGATAGGTGAACTGTTAGCTAATGAGGTTGAACTCCAATGTAAGGGAATAGATAGGTGTGAAGGTGATCCGCTAGTGGGTCTAAAAGTAATATTACCATCTTGAAGACGAACAAGATTGAAAGGGTTGTATAGACCTACAAGTCCCACTGACTCTCACTGGAAATATGAATGAGTTCTTGTAAGAATTACTTTAAAGATATGATTCTTTTATAAGGAGTGTTTAAGTCCAGGGTACAGGAGGAAAACTGCTATTGCATGCTATGAGCTATGTTCAAAAGGAAACCATCAGCACTACCCCAGCAACAGCAGAGGTAAATAATGGGGGAGGGACAAGAGTTAAGAGGAGGTTTAAATTTCCTATTTGGTGAGGTTGTATTATTGGTTTTCTGTCTCTTGCGCACAATGAAATTATCTAAAATTGAGAATATTGATGGACTGTGGACCTTGGGCCTTCTACATGATGCCCAATGAATTCAGGTGGCTGAAGAATGCACTGACAGAGAAGTAGAATGGCGAACGATGGTGTATACTTATGAATGAAGGCTGTGCTGCTACAAAAAGGAACAACGTCATGAGGCATGCAAAGATGTGAATGAACATGTGGGACATTTGGTGAGACAAAATAAGCCAGAAACAAAAAGCAACAATGGTCTGGTCACCTTCAGAAAATAAGGTGTTTTCTTATAAGAAAGCAGAGGCCTAGATTGTAAGCTTTTAGAGCAGACCCATTAAGTCTGGAGTGGTGATTATTATTTCTGGATTTTGAGAGGCTGTTATATATATATATATAACCTGATATTTAGAGATAAGAACAAAACTGAACAGGTTGGGGTTAAAGTAATTCAGAACATAGGGTTAAGGAAGACAGTGTCTATATTTTAGAACCACACATACTCTATGAGACCAATGGAAGAAAAGTTTATTTGATCCGAAAATGAATTTTTTTTTGTAGTGCATAATCTAATTCAACCTATCTGTATAGCTCATTTGAACAACTGAAACACAGAGAGCACAGAATGAGAAAAAGGTCCTTTAATCCAGAGGTTCTTTAATCCTGTATAGATTATTGTAATGCCTGGAAACATCCTAGAGTATATTAACCAGATAATCAAAAAGTATTGGCAAAGTCCCCTGACGGAGGAGAGAAGGACTGTGGAACTATTAAACTTTACCATCAGGGAATCTCCCTGATACTGTGTCAAACTTTAGGGGCACCCAAATCAATAGGCCATGCCCTCGATCATGAGGCTACTCTTGTGAAGCTTATGTAAGTAGCACAGAAGCTTGGACTACGTATAACCATGCCTAAGAGTTACTTCTGGAGGACCTCTGTTGTTGCTCAGATGTAGCCTCACTTTCTCTAAGCCCAGCTCTGCAAGTGAAATCATTGCCCTTCCTCCTACATGAGATGTGACATCCAAGGGTGAAAGTCTCCCTGGTAACGTGGAAGATGACTCCCAGGCATGAATCCAGACCTGGCACCATGGGATCAACAATTACAGCCTGACCAAATGGGAGGAAGGAGGAGTAATTAATAAAGTATCAGTGACAGAGAGAGTTCAAATAGAGTCCAGAGTCTACTCGGGAGGTTGCTGTTATGCAAGCCTCAGGTGGATCTTGCTACCTATCATAACCTGCCAACTCCCAACCAGGACCATTCCAGCCAATCCTAAAGAACACCTAGGGCAATTTATAAGATTCCACAAGGGTTCCAGGCACTAGAGCAAATCTTGCCAGAAACCTACAACCTCCAGACGGGTCCCTGGTCCAGATAAGTCCTAAAACATAGCCCAGACTCTCCAGATAGTTCCATTTCCCTACCCCATATTAGTGACAGACCCTTTCAATCTCAAAAATTTAGAATTGCCATAGTCCAAACAACTCTGAGAAGTATGGAAAGATCAAAGGTGATGGTGGAATTATACATAGAAGATAGGTCTAATCAAATGAATATGAATGCTGAATCATTAAATTGATATCTCTTTTAGTCTCCAGTATTTTAGAGCAGCTAGAAGTAAAAACCTAAAATTGTGAAATTGTAACCCATGTCAAAGTCTGAAATGTGTTCTACAACTAATTGTGGTACTGCTTGGAAATTTATACTTTTTTGTATATATGTTATTGTTCACAAAAAAAGAAGGGAAAAAAAGTCGATTGTGATGATATAAAAGTATTTAATCCTTCTAGCCTCCTATATTCTGGAGCAGCCAGAAGGAAAAATCTAAGAGGATCGTATGGTAGCCCATGACAAACTCTGGGATCCTGTGCTGTAACTACTTGTTGAAGAGTGCTTTGAAAACTATTGCTTTTTTATTTCTTTGCTTCATATATATGTTATATTATACAATACAAAAAGTTAAAAAAAATACAAATAAGAACATATATCCAAAGTTCTTTGTTAATTGTAAAATGTTTAATAAAGGTAATGTATCATTGGCAAAAAAAAAAAAAGTCATGCTCACAACTGAGAGGATCAGTTTCCATGGAAACAATCTAATCAAAAGTTTCCACCCTACAATATTGAATCAGAATAAAGAACATGGCTTTTCTGGGGTACACAACACTTTCAAACCAGCACTCAGAGGTATTCAGAATTTGCTCTATAGGTGATGGGTGCCCATGAAGAATTTTATGTTGATGGATAACATGATCAAATTTGCATCATTCTGTCGACAGTGTGGACGATGGGAGCTGATAATTTTCTAAAAGATTAAAGTTTTCAGAACAATGCCAATATCGGAATTCCAAGTCTCCTGACCCCAAGTTTAACAAGTTTTCCTTTTAACCATCCTGACTTCTCAACAGAGCAATATAAAAAAAGGTTCCAGCACTTAGCGTGTTGATTTGCTGGTGTGAATTTAAATTCTTGACTCAGGGAATGGCAAAAGATTTCACATAATCACTTAGTAACCTAACCTTATCTTTCATTCCTGATTGGGAATATGCTTATTAAAATAAATTTTTAAATTTCATTTGAATGGAAGAGAGTTTATAATTCATTTAGTCTTCAGATATGTGCAGAGCATAATTTCCAGTCAGTGATTTTTCTCCAAGGTTTATATCCTTGACAAATTCACTCAATTTTTGTTTTCTAAATTCAATATTTTTTTCTGGGTAGAATGTAATCCCATTTCCCCCAGTTTCTTTCAAGAGATTAAATTATCAAACCCAAAGATTCATAGTACAACAGTATTTAGCAGCAGAGAGCGTGTTCTCCATAAGACCTACCCTTGATCTGTTAAATGTTCTCTTTGCATCCACACCTCTCAGCCTCAAGCATAGTAGGCTGGTCAGCAGGGAATCTTCCACCTGGTATGACAATGCTTTTGCTTCCCGCATCATTAGCACCCTCTCTTGGCTTTTCCCACAGAGCACAGTCCTATCAATCTGGCAGGACCTAATCATTAGCACTTCACAGATTCCCCCAGCTCCCCAAATCCTCATGGTTTCTATGGTCCTGTGTTGGCATCACAGTTTTAGTCTGAATTCCTAGGGAAGGAATGCAGCATTCTAGTGAAATTCATGCCATTGATTTTTTTTTTTCCCCAAGAACAAAACAAGCTTATTTTTGGTTTAAAAATTAAGAAGAACATCCACATAAAGGTGGGATTGAGATGGAGGGGTATGAGAACAAACTTTGTGTATACTACTGAAGTTGAAATTGGTATCAAAGTAAACGAGATGGTTAAATTAAAACCCTGTGGTAACTACAAAGAAAAATATTGGAGTATATGCAAGCTCATAGAGAGATAAATTAAAGTGCAGGCTGCTAAGGGCATGGGACAGGGGGAATAGGGAGTTATTGCATAATGAATGCAGGGTTTCTTTTGGGGGAGATGGGAAAGTTTTCATAAGGGAAGGTGGTGAGGGTACAGCAATATCGTGGATATGAGGAGTCCTATTGAGTAGCATCCTTGAATGTCATTGAATTCTGCCATCTATGTTCTACTTCCTGTTTGCTGAAACAATCAGCTACAGAAGCACTAACCCATTCTCTCTCTCATGAATGACCACACCGACTTCTGGGCTTAAGTTTAAAATTTTAAACTGTATCCAGCAATTATGTTTTATAATCATGCACACATTCATTCATTTAACAAGCTTCTGAGGGCATACTATATGCCAGACACTGTGCTAGACACTTTGGACATGGTAGTGAACAAAACTGATAGAGCTTTCTCTCTTGAAGCTTCTAATCTAGTGATATTGGAGAGAGGGGTGTTAAGTCAAGAGCAGCTTGTTAACTGAGACTGGAGAGGAAATGGAAGTGTCTACAGTTGCCAACATTTTAATGGATGCATCTTCCATAAGAAGTCAAAATATATTTTAATGGGTATATATGAGAATGATTGCTATTTTAAATTTAGTTAGAGAGAAGGCACTATGCCACCTCTTAACATTCATAGAATTTGAGGTATTTGTTTAAAAGTTAACACAGTTAATATGGTGGCAGCTGTGGACATATTTGAAAGAATGGTGAATTAGGGTTGATTAGAAGGTTGGGGTTGCAGACCTGGCACTGCCAATTCTTAGCTGTGTGAATGTGCCTTGCCATTTAACTTCTCTGAGCCTCAGTATCTTCACGGGTAAAATGGAGATCATGTCATTTACTTCACAGAAATTTTGCAAGATTAAATGAGATAAAGTGTGTGCAAGTTGGCATAATCTAAAGCACTATTCAAATGTAAGGCATTTTGGTAGTGATGGTGATGATTTTTCTATTACTTGGTGTCATGATTGTTGTATCTTGGCCATCTCAGGGTCTGGGTGGGTGTCTAGGCAATAGCTCCACCTTCTTCTCTTTTCCAATTGTCCTGCTGTTTTCTCCACTTCAGGGCTACCGATGTTATAGGCAAGTTCCATTTGTCTCGCACTTCTTATTTTAGTTAAATTCAATCAGAAAATTGAAGAGATTAAATACGGACATATGAGAATGTCACTGCAAGACTGAAATAACTGATGACCAGGACACTCAGAGTAGCTGAGACCCCAGCCAGCCCTTGAAGGAAGGGAAAGGTTGATTAAACAAAACAGGGGCAAGGAAAAGGAAGCACTGACATTCCCGGCAGGCGAGAATCTTATGGGCAAAAGTTTGGAGTAGAAAATAAATAAGACATGCTTAGGAGACAAGGACACTGACCAGCTTGAAATGGCGAGCATGCAATACTGTGTGGGTGGAAAGGAGGCAGATTGTAGGGGGATTTCAGTAGCAGACGATGGCCACTCAATTTTACGCAGCGGGTTTAATCATTTAGGTTTGGAAGGAATAGAATGATCTGCTAAATGTAAGTTTAAGACAAAATAATTCATGGGCCTAATGTAATTACAATAAAATCCCACTGGGTTATTTAGGGGAACTTGACAAAATGATACTAGAAATTCTACTAGAATAATCATCGGTTAAGAATAAGTAAGAAAAAGATTTAAAAATATGTAATGAAGAAGGACTTGTCTTGTCAATAAATGTTGGTTTTAAAATTGATTATTTAGAAAAAAATAAATTTAGGTTCTCATCTCATACCGTATACCAAATTCAATTCAAGCTCAATTATAGAACTTTGTGTAAGAGAAATCCAAGACATAAAAATAAGAATATAATATAGCCAAAAGTATACTCTCTGAATAAGAAAGGATTTGGGGGAGGGCAACAGAATTTCCTTTCGTCTTTTTATTTCTTTTTCTGGAGTGGTGCAAATGTTCTAAAAATGATCATGGTGATGAATACACAACTATGTGATGATATTGTGAGCCATTAATTGTATACTTTGGGTGGACTGTACAGTGCGTGAAGATATCACAATAAAAATAGTTTAAAAAAGGAATTTCCTATAAACAGCTGTTGGGATTTTAAATTGATATAATCATTAGGAAAGCAATCTGTCCATAATTTGTGAAATTGAGGAAGCACATATCTTGCAACTCAATTCCACTTCTAGCTATACACTCTGGAGAAAACTCTCAGCACATAACTGGGCGTGTACAGGCATGTCGTCAGCATCATTGTTTGAAATAGTAAAACACTGGAGACAATAAAACATCAAAAATCAAGAGAATGAATAAATAAATTGCAGAACATCTATAAATGGAATGCTATGCAGTAGTGAATGATCTAAAGTGTCTGTATCAACATGGTTAAATTGTGGAAAAAGCAAGTTTCAGAAGATGTATGCAGTATAATACTAGTTATATACAATCTTAAAGTATGAAAAAGTACTACATTTCATTTAGGAATATATACATATTTTATAAAAGGATGACATTCATGGGAATAAAAAATCACCAGGTTGAGAGTAGTGATAACCTCTTTGGGAGAAAGAAGGGAATGTGGTAGGAGAAGTTTACAGACGTGGCACTGACTGTGTTGGTTGTTTTACTTCTAGAGCTGTGTGGTACATGGACATTTGTTTTGTAATTCATTGTAGTTCTTTGTAAGTTTGAAATGTTTCATGAAACAAATTTAAAGGTAATGCATATTCCTTATAAAACTAAAACAATTTCTAAATACGTAATTTTATCTTCACTACCCACCTCCAAAACACATCCAATGGCATTCACTTACAAACAGCTCAAAGTATATCCTTCCAGACCCTTTCTAGGAACTTTCAGCTATGTCTATCTATATGTATTTTATTCATAAGTTTTTTTCTCATATAAATAGGGTACTCGTTTTTACTCATCATTCTATAATTTGCTTTTATTCACTCAATACTAGAGACACCTTTCCAAGTTGAAAATATATAGATATATATATCTTATATTTAATGGCTGCATAGTATTCCACAGTATGGATGACCCATAATTTATTTAACTACTCCCAACTGATACATATTTAAGTTGTTTCTAGTTTTTGTTATTAAAATGCTGCAATGAATATTTCTGGTGAACCTTAGGATATTTCTGAATGAAAGATTTCCAGGGGGAGGAATTTTTTTTTATTAATTAAAAAATTTTTTGAAATACAAAAAAACACCAAACAAATGCAAACACTCTTAACTTTTGATCATTCTGTTCTACATATATAATCAATAATTCAC
Source organism: Tamandua tetradactyla (assembly GCF_023851605.1). Lineage (NCBI taxonomy): Eukaryota > Metazoa > Chordata > Mammalia > Pilosa > Myrmecophagidae > Tamandua > Tamandua tetradactyla. Next base: position 1,095,985 of record NC_135338.1, read on the forward strand.
AATATTATCACATAGTTGCATATTTATCATCATGATCATTCCTTGGAACAGTTGAATCTATTCAAAAAAAGAAATAAAAAGAAAACAGAAAAAAATTCATACATACCATATCCCCCACCCTTCCCCCTCACCGATCACCAGCATTTCAATCTAAATTTATTTTAACATTTGTTCCCCCTATTATCCATCTTTATTCCATATGTTTTACTCATCTGTTGATAAGGTAGATAAAAGGAGCATCAGACACAAGGTTTTCACAATCACACAGTCACATTGCAAAAGCTATATCATTATACAATCATCTTCAAGAAACATGGCTACTGCAACACAGCTCCACATTTTCAGGTAGTTCCCCTCCAGCCTCTCCACTACATCTTGACTAACAAGGTGATATCTATTTAATGCGTAAGAATAACCTCCAGGATGACCTCTTGACTCTGTTTGGAATCTCTCAGCCATTGACACTTTATTTTGTCTCATTTCACTCTTCCCCCTTTTGGTCAAGAAGTTTCTCTCAATCCCCTGATGCTGAGTCTCATCTCATTCTAGGGTTTTTCTCAATCTCTTGATGCTGAGTCTCAGCTCATTCCAGGATCTCTGTCCCACGTTGCCAGGAAAGTCCACACTCCAGGGGGAGAAATTTTTAAAGTGAAAGACTTTCTAAGAATTTATGCTTAGCAATGAAATAAGCCCTAAAGGAAATATAACACACTCCTTTGTGTAAAGTCAACATATATAAATTCATATAAACAAATCACAGTTGCACTAAAATTCTAACAGAAAAAATAAGCAAAGAATATCAATAGATAATTTACAGAAAGAGAAATACAATTACTACACATAAAGAAAATATTTTAGTTATTCTAGCTCTGTAATTAAAGAAGTAAAAGTTATAAATAGTTTCAAATTTTTGACATATAATTTTAGTCAAGATGAGAAAGTGGGTAATAGTATTGGCACTGTGGCAGGACTTTTTTCTTTTCCTTTGTTCCCCCTATTATTTATTTATTTTTGATCCATATGTTTTACTCATCTGTCCATACCGGAGATAAAAGGAGCATCAGACACAAGGTTTTCACAATCACACAGTCACATTGTGAAAGCTACATCATTATACAATCATCATCAAGAAACATGGCTACTGGAACACAGCTCTACATTTTCAGGCAGTTCCCTCCAGCCTCTTCAATATACCTTAACTAAAAAGGTGATATCTATATAATGTAGAAGAATAACCTCCAGGATAAGCTCTTGACTCTGTTTGGAATCTCTCAGCCACTGACACTTTATTTTGTCTCATTTCTCTCTTCCCCCTTTTGGTCTAGAAGGTTTTCTCAATCCCTTGATGCTGAGTCCCAGCTCATTCTAGGGTTTGTCCCATTGTCAGGAAGGTCCACACCCCTGGGAGTCATGTCCCACATAGAGAGGGGGAGGGCAGTGAGTTTGCTTGTCATTTTGGCTGAGAGAGAGAGGCCACATCTGAGCAACAAAAGAGGTTCTCTTGGGGGTAACTCTTAGGCCTAATTTTAAGTAGGCTTAGCCTATCCTTTGTGGGGATAAGTTTCATATGAACAAACTCCAAGATTGAGGGCTCAGCCTATCGATTTCGTTGTCTCCACTGCTTGTGAGAATATCAGGAATTCTCTACATGGGGACTATGGCAGAACTTCATCAAGAACTTTAAAATGTTCATATCCTTAAACCATTAATTCCACTAGTATAAACTTAATTTAAGGAAATAATGAATGATATTCTAAGAAGACATCTATTGGATGCATTTTTGTGCAACTGATATTTCACTTCTTTTTCTCCCCCAACACCCATGGAAATGGCAGAGAGCCCTCAAGATCCATTTTGTGCAATATGAAGCTGATACTGTGAATATCAACCATAGTTGATTGCCTCAGGGGTGGGTATTTGACAGAACTTGGGCCAGCATCCTCTTCCCTGGAACTCTAATTGAAATGGAGGAGTTCTAGCCTAGGTCTGGCTGATCTCTTGAATGGAGACAATGCAAATGTCAGAGCTTGACCTACCACTTTGCACCACATGGTCTGGCCTTCAAAGAAAGTTCCTCTTCAATGCAAGAGAAGAATGAAGCATAATCACAAGGAACAGAAACAAAAAAAGACCTGAGATCTTTCCAGTCCTGCTGCTAGTCCCTGCTTGTTGAGGCTGAGTGCATTCCTGCCCACAATTCTATGAACAACTTCCCACTTCTGCTTACACCAGCTCTGGTAAGTTCCTGGTAAGGCTCCTACTGCTCCAACTTGAGAGAGAACCTCAGGCTCTGCTCTGTACCTCACTATCCCAGCACACAGAGCCTGAGGGGATGTGAGTATCTTCACTTCTAATTCCAAAGGTCTACCATGGAAAAAGTGAAGGAGTAGAAGGAAGAACTTAAAATGGTTGAGCACATAAAATGAAAAGAAATACTTATATGAAGCACTTTGGGCATCTGGGCTTGTAATAAAGCATACCTTGAAAAAAAAAAATAGTGTGCCAAGCTAGGAGTGAATGAGAATTCAGAATGTCACAAGGTTCAGCTTAGATATCACCTCTTCTTTTTCCCTCTCACCACCATCCCATTCTTTCCTCTTGGTCATAAGCTATTGAACTGTGCTGGGCTCCATAATAATTAGCCCCTTATCATAACAACTTGTAAGATATTAGAAGACTTGGGTGATAAAACTTATTGTGTTATTCGTATTTGAATTTCCCCAGAGCACAGAGTGGGCACTTACATATTTGGAATGAATGATTAAATAAGATAATGAAAATTTGTTTAGGAAAGTTCTCTTATATTGTTTGAAAGTCTTATTGAAATGTACTGATCATCACAATGATGCTTTCTCCTGAAGCTGAGCTTTTGTCACAATTTATCTATAAAGTCAGTGACTTTTAGCTAAGTATAACTTTTTTTCCACTTAAGGGTCAGGTCAGCTGGGATTTTATCCTTTGAATGAGTCTCTTCCAATGCTTGGTTTTCAGAAAATACTTTCTCATAAATACTTTGTTCCAGTTGCCAACTGGTTTGCTAACTGGGTCACCAACCTTCCAAATCTGTATATATAAGCATTCTTGACTTAGAAAAAACATGAAAGAACATTTTTAAATATGGGAGATTACTACTGCTTCTATCCTTGTGTTCAAAGCTCTTTAAATCTAATTTTTCCACAAAATTTTTTCTTCAGTAAGAATATTAATTTGGATCTACACCCCACCCTAAATCTACCAAAAAGTTCTCACAAAGACAAATGGGGACATCCAGGGAGAAAAAGCAGTGAAATAGTTTAAAATTTCAGTCCTGTCTTATAGTTTTAACTCCTGCTTAAGCTCTGGCACTTACTAAATGTACATCTTTGGGGTAAAAAAAACGTTAAGGCTTCTGTACTTCAGTTTCTGCATCTGTAAATTGGGAGAATAGTACTCCATCAATGGGTTATTGCGAGAATGAGACAACATAATACATATAAAATAACTGCCATAATTCCTAGTTTATCAGTGGTCAAGAATGGAAGTTGATGATGATGAGAGATTTGGCTCATTGTCTCTACTTTCTTTAATCTGTGCCTTTGTATAAGAGACAACATCTGTATCTTATCAGTTTTCCCATCTGTAAAATGGCAAAAATATTATAGCCCTATATTCAGTTACATAGCCATATCGTTAGCAAAGAATGATTTAAAAATAGAGGTAATTTGGTAAAGTGTGAAGAGGCCTGGATCTTGGAAGAAGTGGGTTCAAACTGTGGTCCTATTAGTTGCTGGTTATATGACATTGGACAACCTCTCCGATCCTCACTTATGTTGTTTATAAAATGGAAATACTATTTATGTACAGGGTTAAGGCTTAGCATAAATAATGCATATGAAAACGAACTAAATGCTACGCATGTGTTTGCTGTCATCGTTACTGTTACCTTCTAAGATTGCATCTGTTGTCCTTTCGGTTCTTCTTGTTTTAATGACAGTGTGCTCAAATTTAAATGAGTTCTCACCCTTCTGGCTGTCTTGCCCCTTTAGGACATTTTAGCAGTGATTTGCCTTATGTTCATAGATTCACTTAACTTTATTGATATCTAAAAAGCAATGTTTTCTCTTCATGATAGATTAAGAACCTTAGATGCGATGTTCAACTATAGTGCATTTTATAAAAATGAGACCTTGGTGTTTTAAGGGACACTGAAAATAATCTACTTGAAAAGCAGTAGTTTTCTAAAGAATAAGGCTTATTTTCATGTTTGATATGTCACTGTATGGTTCTTTTTTTTACCTGGCTGTGTTCTAGAGGGACTTAAATAATTTTGCATGTATAACTCCTTAAGAATATCTGCTTTGAGTCTCAACTCAGAAAAACAAACAGATCAGACTTAATGAATTACATTATTCATTAAGTGGCAGGGTCACTTTAAATGAGTTCCTTTCATGCTTAACATTATTTTTTCATTTAAAAATTTCATTTAGTGCAATGCTTAGAAAATCCCAGATTCAGGGCCTAAGAGAAAACCAAGTCTTGGAGAGATTAAGTGACTTGCCTAATGATTATTAGTCAGGATTCTTTCGGGTGTTAAGTTATAGAAATCTAATTCAGAAATTGTTTAAACAAAAAGGGGAATTTGTTGAGTTATATAACGGAAAACTAGCCTCAGGCATAGCTGAACCTAGCAACTCCATACATGTGGTTGGAACTTGGTATTGGCCAAAATATCTCCCAATGGTGTTTGCTTCCTCCAGGCCTGGGGAGGGGGTAAGGGAATGGCCACAAGTAGCTCCAACTTAAATCACTTTTATGATTTATGATCCAAGAGGAAGACAAACATCCCCTTTCCTGGCATTTAAAGAGCAAATTTTTGGAAAAATCTAGTTGATTCATTCATGTACCCACCTCTCTGGGGGTAGGAAAGAGGAGCACCATGATTGACAGTCTCACCAGGACCGCATGAAGTGAGAAGGGGTGCAGCTGTGAAAGGGGGAAGTCAGGAGTACGCCGGTGCAGGTGGGAAAGAGGAGCAGACATCCTAGCACACCAAGGCTAGACCTTTATTAAGGGCAGAGCCAGGACTGGAAACTAGGACCCGAGTCCTATTACAGCTCTCTTTTCTTGGGCCAGAGGTTATGATGAGGAAGAGAAATAGTTAACTTTAGGGCAAAAAAACCCCAAAACATTGAGCCTCTTTTTTTTTTTTTGGCATGGGCAGGCTCCTTTGAGCCCCTTTCTTTTTTTTTTTGACATGGGCAGGCACTGGGAAACAAACCCCGGTCTCTGCCACAGCAGACGAGAACTCTGCCACTGAGCCACTGTTGCCCTCCTGAGCCACTTTTAAAGAGTACAAATTAGAAGAGAAGATAAAGCTCTGAAATGATGTTGAGTCAAATAACCATTGTTACTTTGAGAAGTATGTGGATATTGTAAAATGCAAATCCCTGCTACTGCTAATGAATGCTCCCACACGTGTTCTATAATTTAGTATGAAAGTGGATTAAAAGGCACGTTTCTGGTTTCCCAGCTCCTTATTTTCTTCCTGTTACAGAAGGGTATGCTGGAAAGGAATTGAGGCAAAAAAAAAGAGAGAAAACTTCTTAAAGAAAACTTTCTAGATGGATGAAAAGTATTAAAAATAGTGAGAAAGTGGATAATAATGGTACCAGCTAATATTTATTGAGCAGTTACCATATGACAGACACTATTCTAAATAGCATAACCCCACTTAAATCTCTTGTCTCTACCATGAGTTAGGAATTGTTAGTTTGCTTTTTTATTTTTTACAGACAAGGGAACCAAGACTCTGAGGGGTGAGTAATTTGCCCCAGTTCCCAACTGTCAAGAGCTGGGGGTTCTACCTGGTGCACATTTGATTTCAGAGCCCATGTTTTCAGCATTTTACTTATAATTCAGTGCAGCTTTGATTTAATTGTGCAATTTGACTATTTTATGAGCAAAGATTGTTGTGACATTATTTTGTGCTTATTCTGTGGAAAATATAGCACATCGTAGCTGTTTTTTTCCTTTCCCTGTTTTATTGCCAAATTTCCTTTCCCATTAGTGCCAGCTTCTCCCCATCTCCTTGCCTTGATCCATCAATGGCACAGAGTTTCTTACTAGGAACAGTGCAAAGGTATCGTGGCAGTCATTTCTGGATTGCAAGTCCCACTGCTAGGTAGGTAACTGGAGCACCTAAATATTTTAAATCTCAAGCAGTAATTAACCACAAGGGAAGCCACAAATAAGCTATAACCTTTGAAATGTCTGAAAATAAAGCTATAATGCTCAAATTGTGAACCTCCAAAATATCACCGCTAAGAGTTTTTACTGTGTGAGTGAATGTGGCTCAAAGAAATAATATGATACCAAAAGTCCATTGTCTACACTACCTGTGCTTATACTCCTTTTATCGTTTTTCCTAAATCAGCAGCTATTGCCTCAGGCTTTCTGTTTCTTGCTTCTTCCCTTTCAGCACACGACCAGCTTCCTGTCCCCCAATCCCAACCCCATACACCAAACTGAGCTATTTTACCTCTGATTATGTTTATCAGCATGGGTCTTTTTCTCCTGTTGGTTGATAAGTGATTTGATGATGCTTCTGATTATTATCTTGGCCCTTTTTTAGTTCTACAGTTAGCCACCATTTGATCGTCTTTGTCTTCTAGTCTCATCACATGGTCAGCTTGCCAGGAGATTTATGATAAACTCAGCTTTGATATCTGGGAAGTGAGCACCTGCACTAATAGCAATGGATTGTGCTTTGCCTTTTGATAATGGCCTCCAAATAACTGTAGTGTAATGCTTTTAGTATTACCTAAAGTAGCAGTCTCTAAACGGTTTTTGTTCATACATTTCTATCGGTATAATTTTTTGAGCATATTCTTCCAAATATATTTGTTTATATACAAAGTATACATATGCTACCATCATTAACTCAATCACAATAAACACAGGGTAAAGTTCATTGTTAATGATAGTGCATGCAAATCTACATTTCAAATAATCTTTTTGATGATTTTGATACTTTTTGGACAAAATTCGGTTGAATTTATTAGGTTGTCATTTTAACTTTGAAATGTGGCTCTTAAAAGTTCTCATTCTAAAAGTGGTTTCTCATGTTGTTTCTTTGCAAAAGATTCTTGCAAAGTCACTAGCCTATTTTGTGGAAGTTACTTTAACCAGTTAGATAATTTAATCAGTAAATCCAGTTAACTGAACTGACAAACTACAATAAGCCACACGTTGACAGGTACAACTGGGTGGACCACCACCGGCCAACCCTTGGAAATTGGTAACTTCCACTTTCCCTGGAAGACAAATCCTATGCTGTGTTCTAGGCCAAGGAACCATCGACCCATGGACTGAGGGCAGGACCATTCATTCTGTATATAAAATATCATTTGAACTTAATGTTTTCTAGATTATAAAAGAGCAGAAATAGATGTCCTCATATTCTTTTCTCCTGCATTCCAAATATGCCTTGCACAATGCCTGGACTGCACACACACCCCTGGGAGGCATGGATCCCCTCACCCCCCCATTCTGCAGAGATCATTGGTCCAGAAGAAAATTTCTCACATAAATCCATTCAAAGAGACCTGTTCATTTCAGTCAGCCATTTTATAAAAAGTAAAATGATTCTGAAATGAATTGTCCTTATAGAGATTCATAATTTGCAAGCTAGTCTCCACTCTACTAAATGTGAAATGTTCTAAGCAACAGCTGTGAGCATTTCAAATGTGCACTACTCTTTACCAGTTCATTTGTTGCTAAGGGAAATGGAGTTGGCTTCAAAATCATCCTTGGTTTTAATTCTGCATTTACCCTGAATCGGAGTGAGAAAACAGGTTTCTGCTTGGCTAGGACATGGAGCTTCCCTGAAGAAAGGGTTGGGGAAATTGAAATGTGGAGGTGTATGTTTCTTGAAGGTAGGAACTAGAGTGTCTTTTTCTGGATAGTTTTAAAGGACCTAGAGTGGTGAGGGCAAGGATGAGTCCTATCCACATAGTGGCCAGTCATCTGGAGTGAGTTAGGGGAGGCTGCCTCTTCCTAAGAGAGCTGTCTTTCACTATTTCCTATTTCAGTTCAATGCAGAAATATTTTTCTTTTATGACTCAAAATTATTTTTATTTTCAAGAGCCAGTTCTTGGAGTGTGTACAAAAATCTGCAACACTTGCGTTAGACACAAACAAGAAATTCAATGTATTTTTTGGTCACTTCTACATACGGCCAGATAGTTTTTATTCACAGTTCTATCCTTAACTGTACAGCAAATATGATATAATGCTGAGAGAAATACTAGGCTAGAGTATGACACTCACAATATAAAACATTAATATAGAAAGAAAGAAAAAAAAACTGGAAGGAAATCCACCCAGATGTTAACAGCGGTTATTTCTGCTTTGAGAGACTATGAGTCATGTTTTCTTCTTTTCTTTTCATTTTCCAAGTTTTGAACAATTGGTACTGTGACATCTGCAGTTAGGTAGCATTTCTTTTTTTTTCCTCTCCCCAAACATACTCAGCGTTCATTCAAACCGTGTGGGTCCAAAGCGCATTCCCTGGAAACACAAGGGGCCTAGGGCCCACCCAGGCTGCAGAACCTCTCTCAGCACTCCATCGCTTACTGCAGACAAACTTTCCTGCACAAACGCTTTCGGACCCACCCTGCAACTACAGCCTCGCCAGCTCCCAGGGCGTGGGGTCGGGGGTCCGGCGGGGCGGACGGGGCTCGCGACCGCCCAGCGTGGGGACGCGGGACTCCGAGCCCAGCCTGACCGCCGCGTGCGGGCGCAGCCCGAGCCGACGACCGAACGGGCTCAGGGCAGGGGGACGCGGGGAGAGAGAACCGGAGGCGCCAGACCCCACGCTGGGCCCGGCCCGAGGGGCGCCCGTTCCGGGGCTGCGGCTCCCGCACACGTCAGCGGAGACGGAGGGACGGCCGTGGGGGCCACCGCGGCCCGCAAGGGCCCATCTGCCCACGCAGGGCGCACGGGCACGGGGGGGTCTTATTCCTTCCTCCGGGCCCTGCCCTCCGGCCTACGGGCGCTCGCCGGGCCCACACGGTCACGGGCCGCGGCGGCGGGCGGCATCTAGGCCCCAGACGCGGTCCGACCCCTCTCCCTCGGGCCCTGCGGTGGGAGACGGCCTCCGCCCAGACGCCCCGCACTGCGCTGACAGCCACGCCACTTAGCTACGAGCCGCACGCCGCCCACGGCTGGGCAGCTCCGGTCGGGCCTAGCGGTCGCCGGCGCTCTCCCGCTCAGCGCGTCCACCCGTCCGCCGGAAGCGCGGCTGCATCCGGGTCCCTCACCCCTCGGCCCAATCCTCGGCGTCTTCTCTTCCCACTCTCGGGTCCCCCTGCTCCCCCCGGCCGCCAATCCCCGATCAGCTCTCAGCCAAACCTGCTGGCCTGGGAGTGACGGCGCGCGCCGGCCAATGAGGCCTCGCTTCCCGTGTGAAGCCTCCACTCGGCGGGGGCGGGGGGCGGACGCTGCCAGCCAGAAGGTTCGGTTGCGCGTGTGCCATGGCCTCAGCCGCCCGGTGATATTGACAATAGGAGAGAGAGAGGGGCATTGACGGGGGTCCAGCGTCGGCACCGAACGGCGGCTCCGGCAGCGGCGGCTCCTGCTCCACGGCGCCTCCTCCTCCTTCCTCCTCCTTTTGCTGCCGCTGCGGATCCTGTCTTCTTCCTTCCCTTCCCCCTCCCCACCTCGCCGCCGCCGCCGCCGCCGCCGGGTCCGGGGCTGAGAGCAGAGGCGCCGCCCGCCGGGAATGTGAGCGAGGAGCCGCCGGCAGAGCCGCAACGGGGTCGGGACCGATTGGATGGGACGGGCCCGCGGGGGAGGAGCGTGAGGCCGCCGCCGCCGCCGCCGGAGCGCTGAGGTTCAGGTCCGGCCGTGAGGCCTAGAGGCGCCGCCGCCGCGGACCCCGTGGGACGCCGCGCCGGACAGCCGTCGCCCCGGGCGTCCTGCAGCCCCGACCTCCCCCGGCACGTCCCGGCCCAGCCGCGCGCCGCCGCTGCGGCCCCTCGCCCGCCCGCAGCCCCTCCGAGCCCAGCCATCATCTTTGGATTCCTCCCTTGAAGCTTCAAGGTAACTTGGTCTCCACGGCCCGCGGCGCAGCGCTTTCCTTCCTCCTCCCGGTGCTCCCGTCGAGCCTGCGGGACGCCGACCTCGGGGAGGCCTGGGCTGGGCTGGCGAGGGGCGGCGGTGGGGCCGGGGCCGGAGAGGAAGCGTGGGGCCGCTTGCTCGTTTACCTGGAGATGCCTCTGCTTGCATCCTCTTTCGCTCTGCTCTGCTCCGAAGCACCCCACCCCTTCCTCCACGTTCCGGGGATGAGACTTATTCCTGTCCCCCTTTCCCCACCGTCGGGGGCTTGGTACCGTGAGGGTGCTGGAGCAGCTCCTCTTTTCCAGGGCTTGGGGTGCAGGGGGCGGAAGCACCCCTAACAGACACTCCTGCCTTTCTCCCTCCTCTCTGTTACCCTCTCTGAATTATCCTGAGCCTGGAAAATGCCGGGTGCCCACTGCTTCGAGGGGGGTAGAGCGTCGGGAGCCCTGGCCCAAGGCGAAGCCTGTTTCCCGGGGTTGTGCGTGCACCGGCTGCCGCTGCACGTTCAGCTCTGCAGCGCCTTAGGGTTTCTGGGCCGCGGGCGAAAGGGGCAAAGGATCCTTTTTAAACATTGCTTCCTGTGTATGTATAGAGATGGGACGTGGAATAGAGCGACAGAAAGAGTGATGGGAGAACAGGTTTTATTGAAATCTTGCTTTGTTAGGGTTAGAATGAAATTTAAATAATTGACATACCAGATTGAAGAAGCAGTCCCTAAATTTACAGCATAGAAATGGGATGTGGAGCTTCTTGCAGATGTAGTCATTATGAAATTTTAAACTGATGATCCTACATCTGCTATAGCCATTCATGGTGTGCAATTCCATTTTGAGCCTGTAACATTGACTAAATTAGGCAGATTTTAAAAACTTATTTTTTGTAAGGAGCAAGACTTCAAAATTACAAACCTTAGTATCATGTTAAAAGTTTTTTTTTAAATTTTTTGTTTTTTATGCTTTTGCTATTTTTATTTAGTCAAAATCCAGGTAATTCAGGTAACTTTCTTACATATTCTGACGTATTCAGGAAGAAACTCTCCTACTCTTTCACTTAGAAATTTTTTTTGTAAACCTCTTCTCTTATATTTTAGAATGACAGGTAAGTAATTGCATTTTAGCATCTCCCCCTTATGCATAATTTCTGAGTCTGCCATTAATCTCGCATGGACTTTCAGTGTCATGGAAATGATGACATTTGTTTACATTGGTGAATGAGATTGAGCTTAACACTTGCTGCTTTTAAGAAATACCCTTCATTTTAATTGTTTCAGAGTGTTAAAAATCCAAAAGAACTGTTTAATTCAGTCAGTATGATGATGAACTTCAACATCTAAACTTCAAGAAACTCAGCTCTGATTGTCTAAGTAGGCTGTGAATTAATGTTTTCAGTTCAACTTTGGTATATGATTTCATCATAATTTTATTCATTAAGCTTTAATAAGTTAAGATGTTTCATTCAAAAATACTTCTTTGAAGTGATTATAATTATGTCTTTTATGTGTTCTATTTAAAGTAATCTAGACTGTTCTCATTTGCAGTGTAGTGTAGTTTATCATAGCCAACACAGTACATTGCATTAAAAGTCATGCCTAGATGGTTTCAGCAACTATGAATTTTGCTTTGCTGTGATACATTGCTGTAGATTCTTGAAGTTCAATAAGATTTTCAACTCTAGAGCCCATTCATAATATTAAATATCTTGGGAAATTGTATCGATGGAAGTTTTCCAGCTTCAGAGCAGCTCCAAAATTATTATTTCAGGAATTGCAAGATGAGCTTTTCAGTTACAAAATGGGCAGAAGACTTAGAAGAGTTACTCAAATCTAAGGAAATATCTTTAATGTTTATTATAAAAGGAGTAGCACAATACATCAGAGTTAGGATACAGCTTACATGATAGTTATAGTACTTCCATTTCCCACCAAATTGCCATATTTTCTCATTAACTTAGGCCTTTTCTTATTTGATTTTATTTACTTTCTTCCACATTCATTTCCATTTTCAAGAATATTGTATATGGGAATTTAAAAATTCATGTAACTCATATGTATTATGGTTCTATCTTGGGAATGTGTTGACGATGCCTCTTTCTCTTCAGTAGGGATATGTCCTCAGCACCAACTACTCCTCCATCAGTGGATAAAGTAGACGGATTTTCTCGGAAGTCCGTCAGAAAAGCCAGACAGAAGAGGTCACAGAGTTCCTCACAGTTTAGGTCTCAAGGCAAGCCTATTGAGTTAACACCTCTGCCGCTGCTAAAAGGTAAGTCTTATGACCAGGTGATGGATTCCTTACCAATTGATCGCTCTGTATCTGTATATGATTTCCTTTTTAGTTTTTATATCTTTTAAATAGTTTTGTACCTGTTAAAATTCTATGTTGCATATTGAGGGGATGGGAGGCTTCAGACACACTGAAGTTACTGGATGTGTCACCAGGTATCCACTCTTCTTTTTAAAGGGTTCAGTATAATCTAAATTGCTGTGAACATGTGAAAAGAAACTTATTATCAGGGGAATCTCTTATATTGATTACTAGAGAAACTGAATACCAGTGAAATTTTAAGATATCTAGATTTGTATTTTTCATTTTTTCTTTTGTTGACATTTAAATGAATATATTGTAGGCAATGCAACTATGAATTGTACTGTCTTAGTCCTAGGAAATAGCGGAGGAGGTGGTACTGTTAATTTACTCCACTTACAAGCACATTAATCTAAAAATGGATTCATTTTAAGAAATCCAGGAAGAAAATGGTGAGATTGTGGTGATTGATAATCAGCATTCTTTTTTTCAGGTAGTGCAAATAGAACTGATAAATGATCATCACACTTGTTTAATATCTCTTTTTCCTTTGGAATAAATAAAGGAGAATTTTTTAATGTGGAAAGGGATCTTTTGAGAAGTATTCTAAATTAGACCTTTCTACTTTTTTGTGCATGTGGATACTTTTTGTCCCTTTCGATTTGCTTTTTGCTTCAAGCTTCTGAATAGGCATTATTTGAAATTTATGAGAACACAGTTTTGTACTGTGGAAACTACCTTTTCAGAATCTACCTTTTAAGGTGAATTTTATTTTCTCCTAAATCCAGTGGGGAGAAAGGGGACATGGACAAGACAGTGTATTTTTGTGGCTGAGAGGAAACTGGAGCAAACCTTGTTTGCTAGTTTGTTTATGCACATTTGTTTCTGTACTTGCTTTGTGAAATTAGAAGTTATTATAAGAAAACTGGAGTTGTTTTTAAGATTTAGCCTGAGATTATTTCAAGCTTCTGTGTTTCCTGTGTGGGCTTCTTTTTTTTAAAAATAGGGAGATAAATAAATAAAATTACTGTCTTTATACTTGAAATTGGTGGAAAGTAAATGAACTCTGATTACTGTAAAGATGAAATGTCTTCCATTTGGTAAAGATGACTTCTTATGAGCTTTGGGGAAAAATTTTTGGCTAAAGATTTTGCTGTTAACAGTGAAAATAGTTATGAAGCCATGGAAGAAAAATGAAGGAAAAGCTCTTTAGGGATAAAACTAACCATGCTTGAAAGACAGAGTTGGGAAGGCAGGCATATTGACGTCTTTAGTAACTTTTGAATTTGAAGTAGACATGTAATAATTATTAGCATCTGTATTTGGCAAAGGACTTTATTCTCATGAAGCAGATTAAACTTTTTTAGGTTTAGAAGGAATTTTCAACTTTATTGCTACATTAATTTCTTGGGACTCATGGTAATAATGTAAACTAGAATGTAACTGAACTCTCATACCCAGGCTGTTGGTTTTGTGGATAGTGGAAGTGGCATGTACGAGAAGAATTTGGGTGCATGCTTTACTATTTTGCTGTCCCTTTTCTCATTTTTTAAGTGAAGTCTGGTTGTACTGAAAATTCTCCAGGAACTCTGCTCTCCAAGAATATGATTTTTATGACCTTGCATAGTATGGAAAAATTGGAGAGCAACAGGAGCCGCTGATACTAGATGTAACCACAACCTAATTCAGACTAGCTGAGAGTGACTTTTGTGTAGAAGAAGCTCTAGGTAATTGTTCTGAGCCGCATTCCCTAAGATTTCTGTATAGTCTATGAAATAATATAAAGACGTACAGTCAGAACTAGACTTCAGATATGTATTTGCTTTTGGTTTTTGTAGTGAATGTAAAGAGTTTATTAAATGACATTAATTTCTTTAGTGGATTGACTTTTTTTTTTTTTTTTTTTTTTTTTTTAAAGACAGAGAGAAGGAAGGAAGGATAGAAGGAAGGAAGGAAGGAAGAAAGGGAAACATTTTTAAACATTTTCTTGTACTCTGTTTCTCCGTTTTTGTTACATGGGCTGGGGCCGGGAATCGAACCGAGGTCCTCCGGCATAGCAGGCAAGCACTTTGCCCGCTGAGCCACCGCGGCCCGCCCTCTTTAGTGGATTGACTTTTATTTGTGTGTTGCCTTCCCATTAATTTTAGAAAATGATTTATGGAATATAAAGTAAATATAGGAGAAATTTTTTTCCAGGATTTTTTCCCCATTGCCTCAGGAAAAAACAGAAAAAAAAGGATAGTTATTAATTTACTTTTTCTATAGCATTTCTTTGACTAAATTAGAAGGTTTGAATTTTTATTTGGGTTAAAATATTGCAATTGAATTTTGTGAGTTGCTTAAAGAAAGTAAGACCTGTCCTCAAGGTCTTTTATTTCAGGGGAGTTTGAAAATAGAAATTGTATAATATAGTAATTATGTAACATTTTAAATGTGAGTTTTGAAAGTGCATTAATTAGGTATTCAGTAGTAATTACTCTTTTTTATGTATATGCATTATTGTGTGCTTATACTATTTACTGAGACTTACTACATTAATTCTTAGCTTTTTACGAGTCTTTTTTCTTGAAGAATTGAACATAAAGTGAAGGGAAGGTTTCATTTTTTTTTTTTTTTTTGCCTTTTTCTAGTAGGTGGGTTTTTGAAATTTTTTTTAAAAAATGATTAGTTCCTTGTATACTTGATAAAGTAAAGAATTGAAGGCTTTGCTTGTGCCTACACAGCAGGACATGCAGCAGGTTTGACAATTACCTATTTAGTTAAGTCGCTCAGTATTCTCAAACTAAACACTTAGGCAAATACATATATATACAAACACATGTATTTATGTTAATAATAATAAATAGTAGTAGTAGTATCCAGTTAGATGATTTATATTCCGTCCCCACCCCATCCTCCCATGCCTTATTTCCTTCTTTCTTTGACTTTAAAAGATTCTGTAAGTTTAGATTTGAGTGAAATGTTTTTGAAAAATACCGTCTCTTTGCCATGGAATTATAATGAAAGTGGCGTCCTTATTTTTAGTTCATTCATTATACATTTCTGAGGCATTTGCAGATACTTTGAATATCCAGCATTCAGTACTTCCCAAATTTATGATTATATTAGAAAGGAACTCTTTGCCTCTTGGTGTTGAACTCTTTATGTCAGTTATGTTTTGTTTTTTTTCTACAGCACTCCTCTATTGAAAATATTTATTCATTCATTTATTTATTTTTAACTGTAGGCTGAAGAGTCTGCTTGCATTTTTAATTTCCTTTTAGGGTGACAGTTTGTAAGGACTTAAAATTCCAAGTTAAAGCTAGTTTTTGTGCCTTTTTTCTTTCTGTTTATTGGGTAGAACAATTCTTCTGGTTCATCTGTACATGCTTTGGACAGTGTAAAGCAGGATTGTGCAATATAATTCCAAATTCTTATGATGGTCTGATGCTGTGAAGTGTGTTTGTTGTAGGAATAGTTACTTAAGTGAATAATAGCCTCCATTTTGGCGTTTAGCATCCTCTTTATAACCTTGCCATGCAGTGTTACATAGGGGAAAAGTGTAAAGTAAATGTAGGGCTACATTTGTTTTCTGAAGATTCCTACCATTCTCACCCACTAGCTGTGTTGCCTTTGGCAAGTGAGTGAGTTAATTTCTGGAAGTCTTTGTTTCCTTGGCTATGAAATAGGGATAATAATAATGATCAGTAGATATGTTGGTACAACACTGAGTAAAAACTAGCTATTATTTAACTAGGATTTCAGAATTTAGACTACGAATAATGTGAAATTAATTACTTGACTTTTTATATCTTTCTATCATAAAGTTGAAATTGGAAGTTTCTCTGAAAATTATTTAATAAGAGGATAATTTTGTAGTTGTGAACATTTTTCAGCCAAAAAAATTCAAAGAAACATTTTATAAATGTATTAGTTTTGCAGAATAACTATTCTAGACACCTTTATCTGGAGAGTTCATCTTCATTGGTTAACTTGTCACATTTAGTGTAAAGCTTTTAATAAAATTTCATTTTTTTAGTTGATGATACAGTCACATGGTTCAGATTTCAAAAGCTACAAAGGGAGGTAGAGCAGAATTCTCCCTCCCAGCCTTGTAATCCTAGTCCCCTCCCCAGAAGCAACCAGTCATTCTTTTCTTGTGTGTGAGGTACAGAGAGTCGGAAACCCATGATTGAATTTGAAATGCAGTGAGCAGCCTGAAACATACAGATTTTGTATGTGTATGCACATTTTTTGGTGGGAGAATTCTAGCAATTTCAGATTCTCAAAGGGGTGTTTGACTCAAAATGTACCTTGGATTAATGATATGTATTCTTTAGGCAACTAAAGTTGTGTGTGTCATTTGAAAAATAACCATAAGCTGTGCTTTTGAGTTGGAAAAACACCTGATAATTCGTCTTAATGCAAAGTTCAGCTTTGCAGCCTTTGAAACAGTGTGGTGATATTTTTCTTTTCAGGAAGAGATTAAAAGATCTTGCAAAAAACCAAGTGCGAAACTACAACATTTTCATGTGTGAAAGTTAAACTTGGTTGTAGTGAAGTGGTATTTCATTCACTTTTAGGCGGGAATATTTTTCCTTTATGTATCCTTGTTTCTGTAGCATAGAGAAAATTCTCATACAGAGTTTTAGGTGGGCCAAAAGAAATTGAGAGTAAGTGGTCTGATTTAGTCATCTTTTAAAAGTAGGGTATCAGTTTACTTTGATATTCTATTCCATCTGAATTTGATAATTGCTGCTTATCAGTTCTTAACTTAAGATCCATGCTTATCTGGTTGGAGGGTGAAGTAGGCATCATGGATCGTATTCTAGGGTCCGTGAACCTGCTAAAATTATGTGTAAAGTTTCTGCATATGTGTATTTGTTTTTCTTTGAGATGAATTCATCGCTTTCATCAGATTCTCAAAGACTCAACCTTCCCATTTTTGTTCTCCTCCACATAGTGAAGACCTTTTGGCTTAGACTGAAAGACTGTGACTTGTTGTCGTCATTATTATTTTTGAATACCACGTTAGCTGCTGTATATATGCATGTGCATTGGACCCTCACCATAAAATGTTGTAAGTTGTAAACAGAATTGATCATAATGTGGTTCCCTCCAGGATGTAACTCAGCCATAGAATATAAATATTGGTGTGCGAAATGAATCTTTATTAGGCAAGATGGTCCTTTTCTAACTAGAAATCTGTTTTTGTGGCTCTGTATCATTCTTCGAGTTTCAGCGAAATGGAACCTCCTTAGGGACCTCCCTGGCAACTTTTAAAAAGAGTTTTCTTTGAATTTCTGTCTACTGTTTCCTTTGTTACACTTAAACTAATCTGAAATTGTTTTATCTTTGTTCATTTGTATATTATCTATCCTCCTTCCACATTAGAATATGATCTCCTTGAATGTAGAGACCTTGTCTTCTTATCTCTATGGCCTAGATCAGCGTCTGGTACATAGTTGATACTCAAGAAACGGTTGTTAGTAAATGAGTGAACATGTTTAGTTGTTGTCTGGAATATGAAGTAGTATAGGCACTTATTTGTCTTTAAAATTTTTTTTTCCAAAACCTAGTGCGTATAAATTTTATTTCAGTTGTCAACTTACACAAAATTATCAACCTCTGTAATAAAAACTTTTTATTTAAAGGATCATATTGCTGAGTGCTCACTTAAAATCTTGAGAGTGGCTTTGTGTTCTGTAATTCTGCATGTTTCAGGTTACAGTGGAGTGGATTTTATCTGTGATATACTGAGTGATTCGTTTTGCTTGGGGTGATTCATAACTTTTGTTTTGCAGAAGTTAAGATGTTACGAACAGTGAAATTTCATTTTTCTGCGGGTGTTTGGGGACTGAATTATAGGCTGTTCAGGTCACCAGACTTTCTTTATATAGTTTAAGAGAAAATGCATATCTGAATGCTATGATATACTTTCAGACCAGGGTTTTATGGTCAAAGTTTCACTTATCTATAGAACTTACATTTTATAAGGATGCAAGTTCTTAGTATTAATTAGATCTTGTAGTGGTTTGGAAAAAAAGACTAGTAAAGTTTCTTGATATTTTGAAAGGCTAAGATAGTTCTTTGGTTTGTTTACAAATGATGATACTCTCTTTTACTACTTAAAAATATTTTTGTACCCTGTGTATTTGAAGATTTTATAAAAACAAATACGGGATCTTTATTTTATATTACAGTGGAATTGAGCATATAATGACATCTTTACTAAAAAATAAAAAAAATGTATGCATATATTTTCAAAGGCAGGCAAGTCGGGTGGCCTCTATTAGGGAAGAATGTAGGGCCTGGGGTCACATATTATCTGGGGTTCAGTTCTGGGTCTGCCATTCACAGCTCAGCTGTGTAACTTCTAAGGTACAATTTTCTCATCTCTAAACTTTGGGAGAGTAACAGGTCCTCCTCAAAGAGTGAGTGTGAGGAAAAATCAGAAAGCAGGTAAAACGTTTAGTCCAGTATGTGGTACATTGTAGGAGTTGAAGAAAATCAACTACTATAATTACAGGAAAAACTGCATAATAGGGGAGATGTTTATCAGTGGTTTTTAGTTGATTTTTTTGGGGGGGTACATGGTCTGGAAATCGAACCTGGGTCTCCTGCATGGAAGGCGAGCATTCTACCACTGAACCACCCGTGCACCCTCCTAGTTGATTTTTATTCCTTTAGTACATAACATGAATTAGTTACATTTAAAGAAGAAAAATATGGTATGTATAATATTGTGAGAATTAAACTTTTGAAGCAAAAAGAAGAAATAGTTCTTATGGAACAATCTCAATATTATTAGTTAACGTCAGACTGACTTCTCATTTCAGGAATAAGAACTTAAAGTAGCTGATGTAATTATTTCAAGGGAAATTCCATTTGCTACAGGTAGAATTATTGTTAGGTAAATGTTTTGGAAATTGTCTGCCGGGACAGAATTGCCAAGTTTTTTTTTTTTGTGATTGCTTCTTCTTATCAGTAAAAATAACTAAGCACTCCCCTTATATGCATACATATTTCATATTTGTTTGTTACATACATGTGCTATTATACAACTATATTATGTGCCTTAAAATACACATAGAAATTTAGAAAGGATGATTTTGAAAAATAAAATGAATAAATGCTCTAATTTTTCATTTTTGTACTTTTTTACCCTGTCACCCATCCTCTAATTCATGATTTGCCCCGGAATAGAGCTTTGTTTTGAGATTTTGCTTCAAAGAGAGAACCCCAAATGTGAGATTCTCTTCATGGTTGAGCTGTGTTAACTTTGTAGCATTTTATTTCAAGCCGGAGTGAAAATTGAAGAGTTGAATGAGAAAATTTTTTCCTTGGTTTACCTTCTTGGGGTTTTTGTGTGGGCTTTTGAGCTTATTGTATCTTTTTTTTTCTTCCTCATGCAAAAACATTTTTAAAATTTGTACATTTAGTCACTATCATTATACACTCTAGGCATTCCTAGATTATACCATCTCAATCTTTAACATCTATCTTTCTTTCTGATTTCATTTATGTCCCCAGCCCTCCTCCCTCTATCATTCTTACATTCAGCTTCATTCAGTGTTCTAACATAATTGTATTACAGTTAGGTAATATTGTGCTGTCCATTTCTGAGTTTTTATATTCAGTCTGTATATTTAATACAGATATTTATGCACAATCTGTATCCCTTCAGCTCCAATTACCCAATATCTTACCCTTTTTCTATCTCCTGGTGGTCTCTGAAACCAACAAAATATTCCAAGTTTATTCACTAATGTCAGTTCACATCAGTGAGACCATACAGTATTTGTCCTTTTGTTTTTGGCCAGTCTCACTCAGCATAATGTCCTCATGATCCATCCATGTTATTACATACTTCATAACCTTATTCTGTCTTAAAGCTGCATAATATTCCATAGTATGTATATACCACAGTTTGTTTAGCCACTCGTCTGTTGATGGACATTTTGGCTGTTTCCGTCTCTTTGCAATTGTAAATAATGCTGCTATAAACATTGGTGGGCAAATGTCCGTTTGTGTCTTTGCCCTTATGTCCTTTGAGTAGATACCTAGCAATGGTATTGCTGGGTTGTATGGCAATTCTATATTCAGCTTTTTGAGTAACTGCCAAACTTCCTTCCACAGCAGTTGTACCATTTGACATTCCCACCAACAGTGAATAAGTGTGCCTCTTTCTCCACATCCTCTCCAGCACTTGTCATTTTGTGTACAGCCATACCACCCTGAATGCGCCCGATCTCGTCTGAACTTATTGTATCTTAAAGGAACAAAATAACGAAGGAGGATTTTGCCATCTTATGAAGAGTATTGCAGATCGTTCTTTGTCCAGTTGGAGTTGAGTGGGTTATAGAGGGACCTTGACCCTCTTGAAATTCTAGGCAGTCATTTGTGGCTCTATGTAGAATGATATGTCTGGGCAAAGCATTTAGAACTTTCCTCAGACTCTCAAAGGAGTTTCCCCAAATAATAGGAACTGGCAAAATGGATGGTGGGCACAGGGTTTTTTAGTCAGAGCTCAAAGGAAGTAGTTGTCACATAATCCCTCCCTGTAGAAGAGAGATCTCATGATAAGAGGTTTCTTCTCCTGCTCTCCTAATTTTTAATTCTGTTTGATATCAAACAGAATTTTAAAAGATGCTTGAAGCTAGAAGTTATAACATGATCCAGTATGGTTGTTTTGAAATGTTTGATCAGTATCATTTGAAAAATCAAGTTGGGTTTTTCAAATAGGACTACCAATGGTAAAATTGAGTGTGTCTGTAGAAAAACATTTTTTTTTCCTGGAACAGCTGAAACAAGTTGGGAAGAGAGACTCCTCAGGTTTTCTTTGCTGGTGAAGAAATAGTTTAGCAGCCAATAGAGGAGAAGAGAAGCAATATCTGATGATTCTGTCATGTGCCTGCCGTTGTAACTGTCTCAGTTACAGCTCCTAACACCACCAAGAGCCAGGAATGTTTCCGATGAATTGAGGGTTAATAACTTGCCCAATCCTACGGAGAGAGGCAGAGTTGGGACCCCCATTCTGTCTGGCTTCAAAGCCCGTGCCTTCTCCGTTATGTACATGAACAGTGAATGAGCACAGTGAGAACTGGAGCTGCAGCCGTCTGGCTGCTGCTGTGCTGGAATGATAGACTGAGTAAAACATCTTAGTGCCTCTTTGCAAGAACCTGGAAGATTGCTGGGAGACTGAAGACGTGGGAAGGAAGCGTGGGGAAGAGCAAGGGCGGGCAGCAGCCTGCTGGGTGGTGATGGGCAGTAGTCATGGGGGGGGCAACGCGGCTCCTTGGGAAGGCAGTCCGTGCAGCCCGAGGCAGGGCAGGGAGGGCAGCTGGGCACCTGACGGGCAGAAGAGGCTTCTCTGTACCCTGTGGGACTCAGACACTGTCACGAGAAAGGCGCATCCGCTGCAGGGTGGTCAGGATTTGGTTAACTGTGGTAGCATTCTTGCAGTTCTGTCCTTTAATACTCATCTTTCTATTTTCTGCAACTAGCTTGTAGTAGAAAGAAGTTGTCTTCACATCTAGGCTACAAACCTGGCTTTGTGAATTGAGATAAGTGATTTAACCTCTTTGGAGCTTGAGTTTTTTTTTTTTTTTTTTTGTAAAATGGGCTTGTACCTCCCAAGGTAATTATAGGGAGTAAGTGAGATAATGTGGGTAAACTGGCTGACCCGTGGTCAGTGCTTAATAAGTATTTGTTCCTTATCTTCCTGCTTGCCATTGATCTTTCTTTGAGCCAGTCATGTGGATCAGGTCTTCTTTCAGAACACAGTGTTGGTGAGGGAAGAGATCTGGCAAGAGTTCATCCTTTGTATAAGTAGTGTGAAGGCTGTCATCGTAGAATGTTAAATTTTAATTTCATTGCGCCTGATACACTATTCAAAATCAAAGTAAAATGTTAAAATATTAAAAAGAACATGGAGAAAATTGGGACGTGGTACTGTTTTGGGAAAGTACCATCTTCTAATAAGGAAGATATGGGCTTTGAAATTAATCTTTCACCGAAATGCCTCCAGAAGACAATATCTGGAAATGATAGGGGGTACACTTCTGCCATACCTCATAAATATGAGAATTCATAGTGGGCTTAGGCTCCTAAGAAACTGTTTTATATTAGCAGTGTAGAAATCATAGCTATTTTGTGCTTTGCGCATTGTAGGCAAACAACTATTTTTATTATTTTAATGAATGAGTATCTTGAAATCAGGGACATTTCTAGCAATAATGGAGAGGTTTTTGAGGGTCAGAAGCCTACTTCAACCTTTGTTTTACCAAATTAGTTTTTCAAAAAGATAGCCGTTCCCAGTGCCTGCCCATGTTAAAAAAAAAAAAAAAAAAACAAGAACAATGTAGCCGTGCAGCACACTGCAAGAGGACCAGTATTATTCCCTCATTGTGGGCAGAAGTCAGATAACTTGAAAGCAGATTGACATAATAGACTTTTTTGGGTTTGTTTTTGTTTAATATTTTTATTGAGAAATCTTCGCATACATACAGTCCATACATGGTGTGTACAATCAGTGGTCCCCAATATCATCATGTAGTTGTGTATTTATCACCACAGTCATTTTAGGACATAATAGACTTTTTAAAGTAAAAAGAAGTTTAGTTTCCCTGTTCTATCCAGTGTCTTGGACAGCTATTTCCATTTGTCTGTTGAACTCCATCTACAATTAATATAGCTTGATAGCAAGTGCTAATGGTGATCATAATCATCTGAAAATAATGTTTATTTCATTTTAAGAAAGCTTAACGATATTTTAATGAAAACTATTTAAGATGAAGTTCTAAAACACAATGATCTTAAGTCTGGGGTATGGCTGGATCTTAGGGAAGGTCTGCCTGACCTGAGGTTTTCTGGTTTGAGGTGTCCTGGTGTAAAAGGTAACCTCTGGCTTCTGAGACTTTACCACTACCCAGCGTTGGTCTCTCCTAAGGATGTCTTAGAGAGCTATCCTTTATTGTATTTAGATATATATATCTTAACACTGTGAAAGGCATTTCAGCTGTGAGATATATTTAGGCTTTTCTGGTGTACTGGAATATAGTAGAAATGGTAAATACTCTGGATACCCTTGGTGCTGGAGGGATAAACCCCTGTACTTATACTCTTGAAATATGGTGAGGCTTGAAAGAAAGAAATTGTGTACGAATGCTTTTCAGAGTGGGAAGCAGACAGCTATGGAAGGAGCCTGTATATGACCTGACTAGGTCGGTCTCCTCCCTGGGCCTGAAATTATCGTGTTCTTATGGCCTGTGTAATTCAGTTCAGTTCAGTTCATTTACTTACTCTCTCATTCGTTCAGTAAATTCCCATTGAGCGGTGTGTTGCACAGGCACTGCTCTGGGAACACAGTGATGAGAAAACAGCATTGAATCTTTGCTTTCTCAAAGAGAGGTAGACATTAATCAAATAAATGAAATTCCAACTGTGATCAGTACTATTGGAGAAATCTGGTGGCACTTCAGGGAAGGCTTCTCTGAAGAAGTGATGTTCAAATTGAGATATAGAGGCTGGGAGGAAGTTTGGTGAGGTTATTCTCAAAAGGTCATTAGTAGCTGTAGGTCAAGACTGAATGGGACTTTTTACATTGTGGGGGTGGTAGATCATTGCTTCCAAGGGCATGTGTATACACTGCAAATACGCAGCCATGAAATATATAAATCACTCATGAACTCCTTACCCAGACAAAAGGAATAATATTATCCTCTCAAGTGTATATTTTCTTGTATTACATTTTGGTTCTTTTGGTTCTATATGATGATTAATAGCATTTATGATAGAAGATTATTTTGAGATAGTCTACTGTCAAAGTAGGAATTTAAAAAAGTTCTCTTAGCGTGGTGAGTTGGTGCTTCTTTATGATAAGTGAAGTTTCTTTGAAAATCAATCACTTCCTTGATCATTGCTTGCTTTAAAAAAATTGCCAGTTTACCTTCCCATTATCAACATGAAATGGACAATAATTAAAATTAAACTGTAAATAAAACCCATCTTTAGGTCCAGTTATATGCTCTGGAGTTGCCACTGTATTATTAAAATACATGATCTTAATTTTTTACGTGTTTTAATTAAATTGTTTTATGAACTGCTACATGTAATAGTGGGCAATAGAATAGAATAGATTTAATTCATTAGGTGAGTAAAGGGTGAGAAGATTAGAGCTGGGATTACTGTGGCATCAATTGAAGTTAAATGAGAATACAAACAACAGTAAAACTACAGTTAGGCAAAGCATTTACATTGGTGGTGTTTTGATTACTGTGATCAGAAAATTTAAATAATTCAAAGTATTTCAATTTGACAAATTGAATGAAGTTAAAAATTAAATTTACCTTCTTTTCACTTGGTAATTTTAAATTTCCCTAAGCTATTGTGATTTAAATTATTGAAAGTTACCTGTGCTGTACATCCTGTAGGTGGTGAAAGTTGAGTGGAGTCTTTTTAGTATCAGTGCTTGAAGCGGAACTGAATTTGTGATGGTTTACATGAAGAGTAAAGCATCGTCTACGATTATCTCAGACTCTGACTTGTGGGAGAGTCTACCAGAATAAATAAAAGGGCTCTGGAGTTTGGAGCTTTTGATAACAAGTGCTTAAATGATGACTCTTAAATACCTAAATGGTTATTGAATTTTCAAAGTGACTTTGGAATAATTTCATGTTTAGTCTAAAGGGTGCATACCTGTGAATACATATCTGTAGTTAACATTAAAGTAATTTTGGTGTAATTATAGTTCTTCACACTTTTACCTGATGGAGTATTCATTTTCTTTTGTGTGTTAACGTGTAACACTATACATTTCTTGGCTGGAAAGTTACCACGATTTTTTGAGTAGGGCTGTTTATAATAGTGCTGTTCTGTAAGAGAATCATTTCTTCACGTCAGAGTGTCACAGTTAACGAGAAGATTACTCACTTCTCTTCATAAATACAAGGATAATTGAGCAGTTATTTGCCACTTTCTTGATGAGATAGTCATGACATTTTACTTGATTCATTTGGAGAAGATTAGAAATTAAAAACCCCGCTGGGGTTATTGTGAGGATTGAGTGAGTGAATGTATCTAATGCTTAGAACAAGGCTCAGCTCTTGGTAATTAGCTCTCTTTTTTATTGCTGTTATTATTTATTTATAAGTATGATTTATTATCTGAATCATAAGACGTAGATCGCAGATAGAGACTAGAAAGATCTCTTTTTGTGTACTTATGTTTAGAGAAAGGGGTGTTTGTTTTTAAGAATCTGTTCATTAGTCTGTCCACAGACTAAATTGTTTCTTAAGTAAAACAATATATAATAATACTCTTCACGCTATATATTAATTTTCTAGTGAACTTTAAAAAGGATTTTTGAGGGAAGTAGCATTTGTAGTTGTCAAAGAAAATACATTACTGAATCCAAGGACTGGTCCAGCCAAGTGTGAACCGCATTGCTCTATGGCTCATGCTAAAGCATTGTGTTCACCTGACTTTTCCCCACTGGTGTGTGTGTGGTAGGGGATGGGGGTTGAGTATTTGTGATGACACTGTACATTTTCATTGTGACACATCAGGGGACTTTTGGTGGTTGCTAACTGTAATTAAGAGGTTGATGGATACTCCCAGGACAGATAGGAAATTTAAAGTAGCTTTTAACCTAACATCTTTCATTAAATGGAAAATTGAAATGTTTAAAAAAAAAAAATCTAAAGAGGTTGCTAGGAGTTCTGCAAAAGTATCTTTGGAGCAGGTGGCTTAGAATATGAATTTCATGCATGTTCAAAATTTTTTCTTCATCTGTGAGTTTTCACTTAAAGCTATTTTTATGAGCTGAAATGATGGATTTGTTGTACATGTGTAGTTTGATTTGCCGTGTAACCTGTATTTAGTCTTTATTCAGATTTAGAAGATTTTTTTTAAAAACTTTTTTTCTCAGGTTAAAAAATGGTTATTACAACATCCAAATCACTAATTTCTTATTCTCATCTCAAGGAAATGAGTATTGTTATTGACTTGTCTTCAGTTTCCCTCGAGACAGGAAAATGTATTCACTCTAGTGGATTTTTAATTTTCATAATGAATTCAAATAAATTAAGTGATGGTGAATGATAATATTAACACCTACAGCATATATTTGAAGTAGGTATATAATGAGAAAAACTGAGGCTCCAAGAAGTTACTGACAGTTCAGAGTTCAGTAAATTGTGATTGAATTGGAATGTTCCTCAGAATTTCCTCTGTCAAAGTATGCTGATGTTTAGCTGGCAGATGCTGGCAGATGCTGATGTTTCTATTCTACCTTGACTTTCACATTTACTTATTATTTTTTTCTTCTCTGTATTTTCCCTTCTCTTAAAGTCGTTATGGTTGAGATTGCTTAGACCATATGGAACTGTAGCACATCAGAAATACACAAGTAGCTCAGGAAGGGAGACTGATAATCAGGACACAAAAATATTGCTTCCAGCAGGGTGGATTTAAGGATAGAGGATAAGTGTGTGAGCTAGACAGAGAGGAGTTTTAGAATTCCAGCCAATTTTTCTTGCTAAAAACTGGATGATCTCTGACAGATTACCTTCTCAGAGCCTCAGTTTGCTCACTTGTACAGTAGTGATAAATCATCTGCTTTGCAGAATTAGTTGGAGAGGTAATCTATTTGAAATGCCTAGAACAGAGCCTGACATGTGGCTGGCGCTCGGTAACTGTTGTTCTGTTATTTCCATCGTTGACGTCAGGGACTGTGTCTATTCATGATTGCATTCCCATTGCCTAGGATAGTGGCTGCTCACGTCGTCACTGCTCAGTTAGTCCTTGTTGAGGTCAAACCATCCTTTTAGGCAGGAAAGGAATTACACAAATAAATGAAGCAGTGCTGACTCTTCTTTTCCTAATGTCACTTCGTACTCATTCCTTTTTCTTTTCTGATTGCATTTTGTTCTTCTATGTAATTTTTCTTAATGAAGGGAGTTGTTGTGTGATATAATTATGTAATAGGGCATAGCTTGAGTGACTCAGTTTTATGGGTATGGCCTGCTTTGGTTAGTGGGAAGGGTGCTACTTTGAACAGAGCACAGTCTCTGAAAGGCCAGTGGTTTTCAAAGGTTGCCAAGTGCTTCAAAAGACTCAAAGCATAATTTTCCTCTTCTGGTTATAATCCTCAGTTTCTCCAGCTGTGATTGAGAGCTTGCAGCAACTGGTGTATAGGAGACATGGAATAAATGTATAAGGAATGAATACATGAGATGATGGTTTAGATATCAAAATTTAGTGAGGCCTTTATTAGGTTGTATTTATTTGATCAGCTTTGAAGAACAGAAATAGTATACCAGCATTAAGCGTATATTAGTACAACTGGATAATTAAACCAACTCAGTTTTCTTTCTCATTTTGGGCCTAGATTGGACAGAGATTTGCAGGTTCATAAGAATTGCTGCTGGCACTAACCTGGCACTTTGTAGCTCTGCTTGAACTACTCAGTAGAAAACACCAGGCTGGAACTTCTCTGAGTGGACATATGAGGGATATAGGAGTGGAGGAGTGAGTCACGGGAGGGAGTGTGGAATTCTAGTCCTTTCTCTCGCCCCGGCCTCTCTTGCCTTATAGGGTTTTATGTCAGCTAAGATAACAGCAGTCCTGGTTCATCATGATTAATGAGATGCATTCTCTAAAAAGTTACTGCTCTGTTCCTCTCTGGAGTTTCCTCTCTGGTAGACTTTTCTCCTTTCACCCAGTCTGTTTTTACTTTTGTTTTATGTGTGTTCAGGAAATTTAAGTTTATGTTAATTTTAGTCTAAGCAAATATAATTAGGAAAAGTTTCTGTTTGCTGTTGCAGGAACTCTTTTCTGCCTGACTTCCACCCCCTGCCTCCCACTCCCTACAACTGTTACATTTTTTAATACTTAGGAAAGAGTGAATTTCAGGTTGTCTATGTTTCCATCCTGCCATTAATGTAGTAATTAAGAGGTGACAGGATTTGATGTGGTTTTCTCAATTTTTAGTGACATAAGGTGCATATTTTTGAAAGATTGTACAATATTTGGGGAGATTTTCTTTAACTAGAAATTTCATTTTCTGAACTGTTCATTTTGCTATATGTGGTTTTTTTTTTTAATAAAGTTTTATTTTTCAAAATGTACAGTTGATTGGACCTGTTCATGTGTCTTCACCAGTAGCTGGGACCCCTCTACCCTTGATGTTTCTGGTGTAAATTACTTGAGCTCTGTGTTTTGAAACCAGCTTGATAAGCCCTTTACTAAGCAGCTCCTGGAGGGCTGCTTTGGCTAGGGAACCTTGAATCTGCAGTCTCTCAGGGACTACAGCTGGAGTTACAAGTTTGCAGTTGGGAGCTTCCTTACAGACTGTCATAAGTGGCTTTGTCAAACAAGACTAGGTTATTGAGCTTGTCCTGAACTTTGCCTTTGGGCTACTTCTTCTTTTTGGCTTTGCCCTCAGATGTGTTCACTGGGTCTTTGTCTTTCTTGGCTGACTCTCTGGCATCTTCCTTCTTCTTGTCCTTGGGTGGTGTTGCAAAGCTCAGAGGGCAGTGGCTGCCACTGTAGCCTTGCTGAGATGTCGGACAAAAAGTGCTGTATGTAATTTGGTAAGAACCAATCTCTGGTCTTTTGTAATAAAGGTAGTGTAGTATATATTGTGAACAGGCACTGTGTGGCCCTAAGAGGCCCTTCATTTTGGAGTCTATCTTCAGAAATGTTGATAATCAGGATATGTCTCTAGGACATTTCTTTCTTTCTCAAGACTCATTTCCATATGTCTGATATAATCTAGGCCATAAACTCTGCTAATGTTTTCATTTAACCATCCAAGCTGTTTCTCTTTCAATTCCAGAGAAGAAATATTTTCCCCACCCGTTAGTTAGGTCTTCTATTTTTTTCCAGTTGGGAAGTAGGGGCCTTTACTGCTGCTCTTGGGTTGTCTTTGATGATAGATGAGCTATTTCAGAAATCAAGCAATTTTAATACTAGTTTTAAATTTATTGTATAATTGTAGTGTTAGGTTTTTACGGAGTTTGTAGTCTCTGACAGCAGACCACTAATGTTGAGCCAAGATTTGAAGTCCTCAGAATATCTGTGGCAGATTGAAAAAAAGAAAGGTCCTTTCCCTTCCTCTATTCTTTCCCTTCTTGTATTCATGTCATTGCAATATGATTTTACAGCTCCTTCCACCAAGAGGTTGAGTCTTTCCCTACTCTTGGAATTTCAGCTGACTTTAGAACTTTTGGCCAATAGGACAAGAGCTAACATAAAAGCAAGCAGAGATTTGAAAAGTACTTAAGCATTTGGGCTTGTTCTTTCTTACTGCTCTAGGGCTATCACTATTTGGAGAAGCCCAGGCTAACTTGTTGGATGATACGGCTCCCTGCTACCCAAGCCAATCAACAGTCTCCATGTATGTAGATAGGTGAGTGAGGCCATCTACCGCCAACTGATTTCAGGTGTAAAAGTGAGCCCAGCAGAGAGCAGAACCACCAACACAGCTGAGCCAAGACCAAACTACAGAATAGTGAGCTAAATAAATGGCTGTTGCTTTAACACACCAAGTTTTGGAGTGGTTTCTTAAGCAGTAAGATCTGATTTGATATTTATCTGCTGAATCAGGTGTAACCCACCACAATCTCCTAGATTGCGTGAAAGAATTATCTATGTTTTAGTTTTAAAATTTGCGGTGTTAGACAAATAACTTCCAAAAGATAAATGGCCTAGAAGAAGATGCAAAGAATTTGTTATTTTGGGGAATAGAAATGGAGGTTTTCACTGTCCACACTGACATTAAAAAAAATTAATTAAAATAGAAGAGTAGTCGTGTATTTTAGAACTGTCTGGTTTCCAAAGTAATAGAAAGTAAGCAAACTACTGAGAATGAAATGATCTTTTGAACACTGGTGATCATTAATAGAATCATTTGTATATAATCAGTTATAATGTGAGGAAACATCTTCAGGAGTCCTTTGATGCAGCATAAATGCCTGATACTCTGAGCATTGTTTGATGTATGTGTATTTGTTATTCCATTCTTCCATCCCACAGACGCCCATCTGGTTTTGTCAGCCAAGGAAGAGAAGTGTAACATGTGATTTCTTCTTTAATATAATTGGTTCCTGTTCTACAAGAAAAGAACTTAATTAATTGCTCATCTATCTAAATTAATGGAGAAAGCATTATTTTTTGATGTTCAACAGGAAGGATAAAGTACTTAACAATTTTCAGAAATAGTGTATGGGACATGGAAAAGATAAATTCTATTGGTGTGAAATCTTTTATTCTCACTGTTTGCTGAGATTCTTATCTTGGTGATTTTGTTATGTAAAGAACTCAGCTCCCTGGCATTCATACCACACTTTAATGATCTTTCTACACGGTAATTTGTGACTTGTGCTGTCTTTTTTTCTAATCAGCTCATCACCACCATGCCCATTCTGTATCAATTTACTGTAGAATTCAAATTTTGTTTTAGTGTTATGCCGTTAGAGAAACCAGGAAAACTTGGTGGCTTGCATTCGATTTGGGGGATATTGAGTCAGATCTTGCTGCTTAAGAAACCGCTCTAAAACTTGGTGGCTTCAAGCAACAGCCTTTTATTGGTTCACTGTTCTGTAGTTTGATCTCCGCTGGACTCACTTTTGTGCCTGCAGTTGGCTGGTGGTGGATGGCCTCACTCACTCATCTTTCCCATCTGGTAGACGCTGCCTGGGCTATGGGACTCATCACTCAGCAGGTTATCTTGGGCTTCTCCATCTGATGATAGTTGTGGAGTTCTGTAGAGCAGTAAGAGAGGGCAAGCCCAAATGCTAAAGTATTTTACATATCTCTGCTTGCATTATGTTTGCTCTTGTCCTGTTGGCCAACAGTTACAAGGCCAGCTGAAATTCCATGAAATTCTCTTGGTAGAAGGAGCTATAAGATTATATTGTAATTGCAGGAGTACAAGAAGTGAAAGAATACATGGAGGGAAAGGACCTTTTCTTTTCAATCTGCCACTGATATTCTGAGGTCTCCAATCTTTGTCCAATGGATATTGTATCTACTTTTGGAATATATCTAGAATCTATCCAGTTCTCACTACCTTCTCTGCTGTCACCCTAATCCAGACCAGTGTGACCTTTTCCTTGGTAACAGGTTTCTTGCTTCTATCCGTGATCCCTGTTCTCTCTGACCCACTGTGTCCACAGTAGCCAGGGCAAACTTTAAAAAATAGGAGTAAGATTGTTTCCATCCTCTGTTTAAAGCCTTCCATTGGCTTCTCATCTCTGTAGTAAATTTCCTTCTGAGGTAGTGAGACCTTACATGGTCTGGTGCCTTCTTTGACCTCATATCACTTTCTCCCTCATTCAACCTAGTCTAGCCATGGTTTCTTCTTTATTATTCTTCAAACTAAGCATGTGCCTGCCTCAGAACCTTTACTTTTACTGTTTTCTCTGCCAGAGATTCAGCATGCCCCTTCACGTCTTGTAAGTCTCTGTTTATGTATCACCGTCTTAGAGAGATCCTCACTGATATCCCTACATAAAATAGCATTCTTTCCTTCCAGCCTCTGGCTTGTGGAGTTTTTCTCCATAGTGTTATCCTCACCTGATGTTTGCTTATGTTATTTTCTTTCTCCCCTAGTTAGAATGCACGCTCTGTGAGGACAGTGACGGAGTGTTTTGTTTGCTCTTTATCCCCTGTGCCTGGAACCGTGTCTGGTACTGTCTGTACCCTTTTTAAATCTTAGGTGGAATGATGGGTAAGTGAGATTTATCACCTGATCTCCGTGGTGGCTCTCAGAACTGCTGAGGCTTGTCATGGTCGTTGCTATGAGAGAGGCAACCTCTCTCTTGCCTGATGCTTGACTGGACTGGCCTAATGATGTGTAATGAAGGGTTCATCCTCTCACCCATTTCAACAAATTTAATAAATTTTTTATTCAGTTGTTTTCTGATTATTTTTCTTTATAAATACCTGTCTTTATGGATTTAGAAATATAATCATTATATTATATGCTTCTGGTTTATGTAAATATATAATTATGCCCGTGTTTGTGTATTTAGGAGGGTAGCACAAGGATTGTGAACAGACACTCCCAAGTTCTGCATGGAAGCTCAGGTAGTTGTTGTGTTGATACCTTCTTTATGGACTCTAGAAGTTCATTCAAGCTTCCAGGTCTCTTTTACTCAGACCTTTTGTACTAGATTGCTCAGGCCCCACTGGGCCGGGTTTCTTCTGGGCTCTAGTTAGCCCAGGCTTAGAGTTGCTGCCCTTCAAGTGTAACTTGTCTTTCCACTGGCTCTCTTATAGCTGCTACTTAGGCTTTGAATCTGGATTCTGTTAGTCCGCAGGAGTTTACGATTTCCAGGTGTGTGCTTGTAACATATGGTCAGACTTCTAATTTGGAATAATGAGATGGGGTGGGAATGAATAGGAGTCAGGGCAGTCTGGTTTAATGAAATATTGGAATCACAGAATATTTAAAAATAAAAATAATTATGTGGGTTTTAAATTATAGTGCATATTATAGACTTAAGCTATGACTAAAGCATAATGAGGCATGTAAGCAACCGTAATGGAAATATTTAAATTCACAACAGGCCTACAAAATATACTAAGAATTTTAAGCAGTGACTGCCTGTGTAAGAGTTACTTGAGTCAGAATTTGAAGACCAATCCGAGAGAACTTGAGGATTTATGAATTTCTTGAAGTTCTGTATTTGAAAGTTATTGATTTTTGTATTAATTTTTCCTAATTATTGGGATTTGAAAATTTGGAGGTACAGATTAACTTGTACGTGACTAGAATCACATTCAAGTCTAAAATGTTGCCAGTTTTGAAGAAGAAGACTTGAAGTGTGAGGGTTCATTGCCCTCATTTTCTTCCTTTTGGCCTTTGGGTAATTCTCTTTCGAGACCTCCTATTCCAGAAAATGGATGGATATGTGTTATCTTTTGTTGTACCAAAGCTGGTTGTGTTAGAAAGCTGGTAGGCAAAGCAAGAAGGGGTTTTAAATAATTTGTTGGAAAGAGAGGGCTATAAATTAATAGCAAGGATTGTGGGACTGTTCTGGACTTAGGCTTCTTATGGTGGGAAGGGGCATTGGTTAAGAATAATATGTGGGGGCAGCCACGGGGGCTCAGCAGGCAGAGTGCTCGCCTGCCATGCCAGAGGACCCGGGTTCGATTCCCGGTGCCTGCCCATGTGAAAAAAAAGAATAATACTTGGAAGGCAGAGAGGCCTAGGGTTTTAGTCATACATTTGCCATTTATTATTTTTTTTATTTTATAACAAAGGCAAACATTCTTAACTTATGATCATTCCATTCTACATATATAATCAGTAATTCACATTATCATCAGAAGTTTCAGTTTCCTTGGTGATAAAAATTGGGTCATTATAAATATTGGATGAAGTGATGAATGTAAAAGTTAATCCTATAAAAGGCACATAATAGGTACTTACCACTTAATGGATTTTAGGTTGTTTCTTCTTTCTATTATGAATAATGCTGTTATGACCATTCATACGCAAATTTTTGTGAGAACGTATATTTTTATTTCTCTTGGGTGTATAACTAGGAGTGCAGTTGCTGGGTCTTGTGAACTATGATTAACTTTTTGAGTAACTAAAAAACTGTAAAATGTGGTTACACCTTTGTACATCCCCACTAGCAATGTGTGAGAGATCCAGTTTTTCCGCAGCCTTGCCAACACCTGTTATTGTCTATCTTTTGTTTATAGCCATCCTAGTGGATATAATTTGCATTTCCCTGATGGCTAATGATGTTGAGCATCTTTTCATGAGCTTATTGGCTCTTTGTAGATCTTTCAAGAGATGTCTGTTCAGATTCTTTACCCATTTTTAAATTTTTTATCATCAAGTTGTATGAGTTCTTAATATATTTTGAACACAAGTCACCAGATAGATGATTTGCAAGTATTTTCTCCTATTCTGTGGTTTGTTCTTTCACTTTCTTGGTGGTATTCTTCAAAGCACAAGTTTTTAATTCTGATGGTCTAATTTACCTAGTTTTTCGTTTTGTGGCTTTTGCTTTTCCTAGTGCTTTTTAATCCCTAACTATTCTGCAGAATATTGTGCTCAAAATCAGAACACCTGAGTTTTAGTCAGTTTTGCCGCTAATGAACAGGTTGACTGGGCAAGTCACACTGTCGATTTGTCCTACCTATCCCAGTCTGTCCTCTATACCAGAGGTCTTTTTCTAAATTTTCCAAGCTGATCATGCCACTTTCCTGCTCACAAACGCCCCTGGTTTCCTGTATCCAAAAGGGATAAAATCTAAACACTTTAGTTTCACATTTAAAGCCGTCCTGAAGCATGCCCAGTCTATTTCTTTTGCATGTCCTCTCTGCGTTCCATTCCAAACATGCTGAATATCTCACCAACGTCTAAACACATGATACTTCTATTGGTTTCCTAGGGCTAGCTTCTCTAACAAATTACCATGACCTTGGCAGCTTTAAACAACAGAAATGTATTCTTTCAAAGTCTAGAGATGAGAAGTCTGAAATCAAATTGTTGGAAGGTGTAGTACTTAGTTTCAGGTGTTGACTTGGCCAGGGCATGGTGCCCAGCTGTTCTCTTGCTGTGGATTTAAGTCATCAGCATGTACATTTCATCTATGGTTGATTACATCTGTGGTTGGCTAAGGGGAATGCCTTTCTCAATGAATGAGGCTTAAAAGAGAGGTCACAAGAGAGAGTGGGTGCTCAGGAGCTCAGCACACCTCAGAGCTCAGAGCATCTCAGACCCAGGCATTTGGAGATGCAGGAAGGACATGCGCCGGAGAAAGCCATGGGAACTCAGAAGCCAGGAGAGAAGGCCAGCAGACATCGTCATATGCCTTCCCACGTGACAGAGAAACTCAGATGAAAGTTAGCTCGCTACCTTTCCTCTGAGGACCTGTAAATTTGTAGCTAAATGAATCCTTTATTAAAAGCTAATGCATTTCTGGTGTGCTGCATTCCGGCTGCGTTAGCAAACTAGAATAGCAGGGTTGGCTCTTTCTGGAGGCTATGTAGGAGAATCCATTCCTTGCCTCTGTCCTAGCTCCTGGTGGCAATTAGTAGTTCTTAGTATTCCTTGGATTGTACACACATCACTCCAGATTCTCTATCTTTGTCTTCACTTGACTTTTCCCCTGTGTCTGTGTCTCTGTTTCTCTCTCCTTTTCAGTCTCTTATAAGAACACTTGTCATTGGATTTAGAGCTCACCCTAATCCAGTATGATCTGTCTCAGGATCCTTACATTCATTACGTGTGCAAATACCCCTACTCCAAAAATGATCATGTTCTGATTTTCTGGGTAGACTTATTTATTAATTTATTTTGGAGGGGGTGTTAACTATTCAACCCAGTACAGTACCCTCTTCCTACTTTGTTTCTGTGCATGCGCCTTTTTCTGGGCCCAAAATGCCTCCCTGACCTCCCATTCCTCTTTAGGTGTAAACTCCCTGCTTAATCATTCAGGGCTTACAGCAAATGATTGTTGTTGTACCCATGCAGTTCCTAGCACATAGTATGTGCTTAATAAAATGCTATCTCTTGAAAACCCTACTTGTCTTGAACTTCTAGTGTGTATAGTTTTCATTTCTCTTTTATAATATTCCCCACACTGTTCTGTAATTTAGCTGTAGTATCTTTCTCCCCCACTCAGCAGTATCCTGGGAGGTAGGTACCATGTACACCAGGTTGGCAGCAATTCCTGGCCTGTGTTTAGGGTAGTATAAAGTGGTCATTAAAGATTTGTTGACTAAATGGACAGATTTCCCCATTGAACTCTGCATGTTGAAGTAGGAGATGGCTCTAGTTCTAGATTGCCATTTCTCAACTTTCATGAACCTGTTTAGATTATGAATGTAGAGGGTGTGTGTAAAGGCTATGAGAAGTTAAATCCTCAGAAAGAGATTTTCTTCAGCTTGCAGTCCAAATACTGTCCGGGACTGTCTGGAAGCAGGCTGACTCCAAGAGCAGAGCCCCTTGCCTGATCTTTGAGTGTGGGGAGGAGTGGGAAGAGCTGAGTGAATGGCAAAGGATTCGGTGTGCAGGCACTGCTGTACTCTAATGGCCGCTGTTTATGTGGGTGCTCTGAACTTTAAAATAGTTATCACCGAGTTTAAGTATCTTTTTTAAACTCAGAGATGTAAACCATTTTTGGCTCCTTTGGAAACTTCTATGGAAGTTACCAGATTATATGATTTTTAGGAGAGCGCTAAGTTTCTTCAAGCTCTAAAATTTCGTGGCTCAGGACTTTTGTTTTCCCCATGAAACAATTCCTAACTACTTTACTATGACATCTTTATGTGTACAGCATGATATCACTCATTTAGCAGATAGTGTACTAGGTACTTGCAGGTGCTTGAGTGACAAAGATTACTAAGACAGCATTTGTTTAACAGAGTTTATTGAACTCACCTTTTATTCTATGCTCTGGAGATAAAGTGTGAATAAAGGAGATAAGCAGTTGTATTCTACAGGTGTTGCTTTTCATGGGTGTTGGTTTTCTCTTTCCAGTTAGACTCAAAGCTATATTTTGAGTATTTCATGTATCTATCTAATCTATCTTGCTATAATTTCATTATGGTGAAATATATATAACAAAATTTGTGATTTTAACAGTTTTTAAGTGTACAATTCAGTACACTTAAATTCATCACTATTTCCAAAGCTTTTTCATTAACCAAACAGCAGTTCTGTACTCGTTAAGCAGGAGCTCCCCATTTACTGCTCCCCTCCCTTCCGCAATAACCTCTTATCTATTTCTAGCTCTGTGAATTTGGTTATTTTAGATATTTCATGTAAGGAGATCGTACAGCATTTATTTTCTTTTGTCTGGCTTATTTCATTTAATAGTATGTTTTCATCATGTTGTAGCACGTATCAGAACTTCATTCCTTTAAATGGCTGAGTATTCCATTGTATGTGTATCCTTGTTGATCCCTACGTCTGTTGACGGACACTTGGATTGTTTCCACCTTTTGGCTATTATGAATAATGCTGCTGTGAACATTGGGGAACATGTATTTCGTGAGTCCCTGTTTTTAATCCTTTTAGTATTCACCTAGGAGTGAAATTGCTGGGTCAAATGGTAATCCTGTGTTTAACTTCCTGAGGAACTATCACATTTTTTCCCACAGTAGCTGCACCATTTTATGTTCTTACAAGCAGTGCACGAGGGTTCCAGTTTCTCCACATCCTCATTGCATGGGATTATATTTTTATTTTTATTTTTTTTTATTAATTAAAGAAAAAAAAAGAAATTAACCCAGCATTTAGAAATCACTCCATTCTACATATGCAATCAGTAATCCTTAATATCATCATATAGATGCATGATCATCATTTCTTAGTACGTTTGCATCGATTTAGAAGAAGAACTAGCAAAACAACAGAAAAAAATATGGAATGTTAATATAGAGAAAAAATAAAAATAATAATAATAGTACAAAAAAAAGACAAACAGACAGACAGATAAAAAAAACATATAGCTCAGATGCAGCTTCATTCAGTGTTTTAACATGATTAATTTACAATTAGGTATTATTGTGCTGTCCATTTTTGAGTTTTTGTATCTAGTCCTGTTGCACAGTCTGTATCCCTTCAGCTCCAATCACCCATTATCTTACCCTGTTTCTAACTCCTGCTGGACTCTGTTACCAATGACATATTCCAAGTTTATTCTTGAATGTCGGTTCACATCAGTGGAACCATACAGTATTTGTCCTTTAGTTTTTGGCTAGACTCACTCAGCATAATGTTCTCTAGGTCCATCCATGTTATTACATGCTTCATAAGTTTATCCTGTCTTAAAGCTGCATAATATTCCATCGTATGTATATAACACAGTTTGTTTAGCTACTCTTCTGTTGATGGAGATTTTGGCTGTTTCCATCTCTTTGCAATTGTAAATAATGCTGCTATAAACATTGGTGTGCAAATGTCCGTTTGTGTCTTTGCCCTTAAGTCCTTTGAGTAGATACCCAGCAAAGGTATTGCTGGGTCGTATGGCAATTCTATATTCAGTTTTTTGAGGAACCGCCAAACTGCCTTCCACAGTGGTTGCACCATTTGACATTCCCACCAACAGTGGATAAGTGTGCCTCTTTCTCCACATCCTCTCCAGCACTTGTCATTTTCTGTTTTGTTGATAATGGCCATTCTGGTGGGTGTGAGATGATATCTCATTGTGGTTTTGATTTGCATTTCTCTAATGGCCAGGGACATTGAGCATCTCTTCATGTGCCTTTTGGCCATTTGTATTTCCTCTTCTGATAGGTGTCTGTTCAAGTCTTTTTCCCATTTTGTAATTGGGTTGGCTGTCTTTTTGTTGTTGAGTTGGACAATCTCTTTATAAATTCTGGATACTAGACCTTTATCTGATATGTCGTTTCCAAATATTGTCTCCCATTGTGTAGGCTGTCTTTCTACTTTCTTGATGAAGTTCTTTGATGCACAAAAGTGTTTAATTTTGAGAAGCTCCCATTTATTTATTTCCTTCTTCAGTGCTTTTGCTTTAGGTTTAAGGTCCATAAAACCGCCTCCAATTGTAAGTTTCATAAGATATCTCCCAACATTTTCCTCTAACTGTTTTATGGTCTTAGACCTAATGTTTAGATCTTTGATCCATTTTGAGTTAACTTTTGTATAGGGTGTGAGATACGGGTCCTCTTTCATTCTTTTGCATATGGATATCCAGATCCCTAGGCACCATTTATTGAAGAGACTGTTTTGTCCCAGGTGAGTTGGCTTGACTGCCTTATCAAAGATCAAATGTCCATAGATGAGAGGGTCTGTATCTGAGCACTCTATTTGATTCCATTGGTCGATATATCTATCTTTATGCCAATACCATGCTGTTTTGACCACTGTGGCTTCATAATATGCCTTAAAGTCCGGCATCGCTAGACCTCCAGCTTCGTTTTTTTTCCTCAAGATGTTTTTAGCAATTCGGGGCACCCTGCCCTTCCAGATAAATTTGCTTATTGGTTTTTCTATTTCTGAAAAATAAGTTGTTGGGATTTTGACTGGTATTGCATTGAATCTGTAAATCAATTTAGGAAGGATTGACATCTTAACTATATTTAGTCTTCCAATCCATGAACATGGTATGCCCTTCTATCTATTTAGGTCTTCTGTGATTTCTTTTAGCAGTTTTTTGTAGTTTTCTTTATATAGGTTTTTTGTCTCTTTAGTTAAATTTATTCCTAGGTATTTTATTCTTTTAGTTGCAATTGTAAATGGGATTCGTTTCTTGATTTCCCCCTCAGCTTGTTCATTACTAGTGTACAGAAATGATACAGATTTTTGAATGTTGATCTTGTTTTCTTGCTACATTGCTGTACTTA
Organism: Tamandua tetradactyla; assembly: GCF_023851605.1. Lineage (NCBI taxonomy): Eukaryota > Metazoa > Chordata > Mammalia > Pilosa > Myrmecophagidae > Tamandua > Tamandua tetradactyla. Next base: position 1,135,707 of record NC_135338.1, read on the forward strand.
TTTATTAGCTCTAGTAGTTTTGTTGTGGATTTTTCCGGGTTTTCGACGTATGGTATCATATCGTCTGCAAACAGTGATAGTTTTACTTCTTCCTTTCCAATTTTGATGTCTTGTATTTCTTTTTCTTGTCTAATTGCTCTGGCTAGAACCTCCAACACAATGTTGAATAATAGTGGTGATAATGGGCATCCTTGTCTTGTTCCTGATCTTAGGGGGAAAGTTTTCAATTTTTCCTCATTGAGGATGACATTAGCTGTAGGTTTTTCATATATTCCCTCTATCATTTTAAGGATGTTCCCTTGTATTCCTATCTTTTGAAGTGTTTCCAACAGGAAAGGATGTTGAATCTTGTCAAATGCCTTCTCTGCATCAATTGAGATGATCATGTGATTTTTCTGCTTTGATTTGTTGATATGGTGTATTACATTAATTGATTTTCTTATGTTGAACCATCCTTGCATACCTGGGATGAATCCTACTTGGTCATGATGTATAAATCTTTTAATGTGTTGTTGGATACGATTTGCTAGAATTTTATTGAGGATTTTTGTATCTATGTTCATTAGAGAGATTGGTCTGTAGTTTTCTTTTTTTGTAATATCTTCACCTGGTTTTGGTATGAGGGTGATGTTGGCTTCATAGAATGAATTAGGTAGTTTTCCCTCCACTTCGATTTTTTTGAAGAGTTTGAGGAGAGTTGGTACTAATTCTTTCTGGAATGTTTGATAGAATTCACATGTGAAGCCGTCTGGTCCTGGACTTTTCTTTTTAGGAAGTTTTTGAATGACTGATTCAATTTCTTTACTTGTGATTGGTTTGTTGAGGTCATCTGTTTCTTCTTGAGTCAGAGTTGGTTGTTCATGTCTTTCCAGGAACCCATCCATTTCTTCTAAATTGTTGTATTTATTAGCGTAAAGTTGTTCATAGTATCCTGTTATTACCTCCTTTATTTCTGTGAGGTCAGTAGTTATGTCTCCTCTTCCATTTCTGATCTTATTTATTTGCATCCTCTCTCTTCTTCTTTTTGTCAATCTTGCTAAGGGCCCATCAATCTTGTTGATTTTCTCATAGAACCAACTTCTGGTCTTATTGATTTTCTCTATTGTTTTCATGTTTTCAATTTCATTTATTTCTGCTCTGATCTTTGTTATTTCTTTCCTTTTGCTTTCTTTGGGATTCGTTTGCTGTTCTTTCTCCAGTTCTTCCAAGTGGACAGTTAATTCCTGCATTTTTGCCTTTTCTTCTTTTCTGATATAGGCATTTAGGGCAATAAATTTCCCTCTTAGCACTGCCTTTGCTGCATCCCATAAGTTTTGATATGTTGTGTTTTCATTTTCATTTGCCTCTAGGTATTTACTAATTTCTCTTGCAATTTCTTCTTTGACCCACTCGTTGTTTAAGAGTGTATTGTTGAGCCTCCACATATTTGTGAATTTTCTGGCACTCCGCCTATTATTGATTTCCAACTTCATTCCTTTATGATCCAAGAAAGTGTTGTGTATGATTTCAATCTTTTTAAATTTGTTAAGACTTGCTTTGTGACCCAGCATATGGTCTATCTTTGAGAATGATCCATGAGCACTTGAGAGAAATCTGTATCCTGCTGTTGTGGGATGTAATGTCCTATAAATGTCTGTTAAGTCTAGCTCATTTATAGTAATATTCAGATTCTCTATTTCTTTATTGCTCCTCTGTCTAGGTGTTCTGTCCATTGATGAGAGTGGTGAATTGAAGTCTCCAGCTATTATGCTATATGTGTGTATTTCCCTTTTCAGTGTTTGCAGTGTAGTCCTCACGTATTTTGGGGCATTCTGGTTCGGTGCATAAATATTTATGATTGTTATGTCTTCTTGTTTAATTGTTCCTTTTATTAGTAGATAGTGTCCTTCTTTGTCTCTTTTAACTGTTTTACATTTGAAGTCTGATTTGTTGGATATTAGTATAGCTACTCCTGCTCTTTTCTGGTTGTTATTTGCATGAAATATCTTTTCCCAACCTTTCACTTTCAACCTATGTTTATCTTTGGGTCTAAGATGTGTTTCCTGTAGACAGCATATAGAAGGATCCTGTTTTTTAATCCATTCTGCCAATCTATGTCTTTTGATTGGGGAATTCAGTCCATTGACATTTAGTGTTATTACTGTTTGGATAATATTTTCCTCTATCATTTTGCCTTTTGTATTATATATGTCATATCTGACTTTCCTTCTTTCTACACTCTTCTCCATACCTCTCTCTTCTGTCTTTTCGTATCTGACTCTAGTGCTCCCTTTAGTATTTCTTGCAGTACTGGTCTCTTGGTCACAAATTCTCTCAGTGACTTTTTGTCTGAGAATGTTTTAATTTTGCCTCATTTTTGAAGGACAATTTTACTGGATATAGGAATCTTGGTTGGCAGTTTTTCTCTTTTAGTAATTTAAGTATATCATCCCACTGTCTTCTAGCTTCTATGGTTTCTGCTGAGAAATCTACACGTAGTCTTATTGGGTTTCCCTTGTATGTGATGGATTGTTTTTCTCTTGCTGCTTTCAAGATCCTCTCTTTCTCTTTGATCTCTGACATTCTAACTAGTAAGTGTCTTGGAGAACGCCTATTTGGGTCTAATGTCTTTGGGGTGTGCTGCGCTTCTTAGATCTGTAATTTTAGGTCTTTCATAAGAGTTGGGAAATTTTCAGTGATAATTTCTTCCATTAGTTTTTCTCCTCCTTTTCCCTTCTCTTCTCCTTCTGGGACACCCACAACACGTATATTTGTGCAGTTCACATTGTCCTTGAGTTCCCTGATACCCTGTTCAAATTTTTCCATTCTTTTCCTGATAGTTTCTGTTTCTTTTTGGAATTCAGATGTCCCATCCTCCAAATCACTAATTCTATCTTCTGTCTCTTTAAATCTATCATTGTATGTATCCATTGTTTTTACATCTTTTCTACTTTATCCTTCACTTCCATAAGTTCTGTGATTTGTTTTTTCAGTTTTTCTATTTCTTCTTTTTGTTCAGCCCATGTCTTCTTCATGTCCTCCCTCAATTTATCGATTTCGTTTTTGAAGAGGTTTTCCATTTCTGTTTGTATATTCAGCATTAGTTGTTTCAGCTCCTGTATCTCATTTGAACTATTGGTTTGTTCCTTTGACTGGGCCATATTTTCAATTTTCTGAGCGTGATCCGTTATCTTCTGCTGGCGTCTGGGCATTTAGTCAGATTTCCCTGGGTGTTGGACCCAACAGGTTGGAAGATTTTTCTGTGAAATCTCTGGGTTCTGTTTTTCTTATCCTGCCCAGTAGGTGGCGCTCGTGGCACACCTTTGTCTCACGTGTTTGGAAGGGATCCCCCTGGTCACCGTTCTCCGTGGCCTGGGGATTTCCGATCCAATTCTCTCAGTTGGTTCGGGGGGCCGTGCGTGGTGGGGGCGTCAGCCGCCGCGGCCTGAGGGGGACCCTGTGGCTCCTTTATTAATTCCCCTATTGGTGTTTGCTTGGACCCAGTCCCTGCCACTGTCGGAAATTCCCTTCTCTCCCTGGAGGGGTGTCAGTCGCCGGCCGCCGCGGCCTGGGGAAGTCGCCACCGGACCAGGAAGCCGTCCGCGGGGGAGGGGCACCGGTCACCAGCTGCCGTGGCCTGGGGAACTCACCACTGGACCAGGAAGCCGCCCGTGGGGGAGGGGTGCCGGTTGCCGGCCACCGCGGCTTGGGTAGCCCTCTGATCCGAGACTCGTAGCCGGTCCAGGAAGCCGCCCGCAAAAGAGCGGCGCCGGCCGCAACGGCTTGGGAAACTTGCCTCTCCGAGACTCTGCCGGCCCGGGAAGGAGGGAGGGAGGAGTTCTGGCCGCCAGCTGTCGCGGCTGGGGGAATCGCGCGCTGCTCGGGGATTTCACCGCAACAGAGTCTCGCAGTCAGTCTAGCCAGTCCAGACTGGGGTACGCTGTGTGTCCATTCCCTGCCGTGGCCCCGGGAGCTGTTCTGCACTGTTTCTGTTCACCTAGTAGTTGCTATGAAGGAGGAACTGAGACGCGCATACCTTACTAAGCCGCCATCTTGGCCCCTGCTAGCTCCATCTGAACCTTCTTAATAAGGATTTTTCTAGGCTCTCACACTCCTATAATTCTCATAATTTCGTTGTATCTAGGAGGAGACAAACTATGATTTTTAGATGTGAAACTCATTAAAATATGTAACATATTAAAAGACTTTTGGATGTTACCTCCTTGCTGGAGCAGTTGTTTTCAGACGTCAGTGTGTGTAAGAATCACCTGAGGAATTGGTTATACTTGGATTAGCACTGTGGATTCTCACCTGCGCTCCCCAGTGGTTCTGATTCAGTAGGTCCTGACAGGGGTGCTTTATAGCCCAGATGTTGCAGATGTCACGAGACAGACTGGACTTGATTTGGAATCTCCAGTGTTCTTTTTTTCTTTTTTAACGGTGTTCTTTTCTAACCTCTTTCCTTAGTGCTGCCTCTGCACAGGCCTGCCGGCCTGTTACCAGCCTGCCACCTCACACCCCATTTTCTTCCATGGCCTCAATACCTTTGCTTTATTTATTCCCCTGTCACCTTTCACTTTAGGGCTCACTTCAGGAGGTGGGTTTCCTAAGAAGCTTTTTCTGTCTAGTCTAGCTCACCCTAATGGTGCCTTTGTCCAAACTCCTCTGTGCTTATGGTAGTTTAAATTGTTTAAAACTGTCGACATTTAAAATATCAGGAGTGTTCTTAAGCCTGAATTGCTAATGAGCTGGGCCAGTATTTTCATGATACCTGTTGTTCTGGATCTGATCAGCAGTATTTGTTGACGCTACATTTTACACGTCTTACCCATTTCTTCCCCACCGCCCCCAATCCTGGCCAAGGGTCATTTTTTTATTTGTCACCTTGGTGTCAGTACCTTATTATTTTCATTGAGCTCGCTTTACTCATACACTTTTCCAACTTGGCTCCTGTGGGTATTGTTTGTAATCCTTGATTTACTGTCTGTTGTTGCTCATTGAATCATTTCCATATCTTCCCCTCTCTCACTAGTTATGTCTCCCAGGGCTTCCATGATCAGCTTTACAGATTGTATACTGCATAATATTGTGTGCTGGCCCAGTGTCTTTTAATGTAGAAGACTCGTTTCTCTCATTAAAATTACAAGTTCCTTGAAAGTCGGCATAACCACAGGTTTTTTCATCTTCCATCACACCTAGTAATTATGTACATGCTGTGTATTTTTTATAGTATTTTTATCAATCTCAGAGGTTTTAGAAGAGTAGGAGTGTACTAACAATTGATTTAAGATTCACTGTAGAATCTTGAGTGTGATGAATGGTCACTTTTAATTTTTAGAATTTTTCCACTAGTCCATCATTTCCATTTTATTTTTTTAATTATATAGCGAGTAATGTATTAAGAACCATTAAAATTAAAGGAAGTACTACTAATTTAATATTGTCTTATGGAATTATAGTTGCTAAAGAAGATTTTGAGTAAAGATTCCCATTAAAAGCCTTGAGGTAAGTTTTTCTGGTATTTTCTCCCTCCCTACCTGTGTCAGTTTGAAGCTGTTTTGTGCTCCAACTTATCATTGTTAATCATCATTCAGTATTGCTGGATGGAGTCTTTTTGATTGTTTCCATGGAGATATTACCCAGCCAATTGTGTGTAGTAACTTTTGATTGGATGGTTTCCATGGAGACGTGTCTCCCCATTCAAGGTGGGCTTGTTTACTGGGGTCCTTTAAGAGGAAACCACTTTGGAAAATGCTTTAGAGCCCCTAGAACCAACAGAGCCCACACAGCCAGAGACTGTTGGAGATGAAGGAAAAAGAAGCCCCCAGGGAAGCTAGTGGAGAAACCTGGAGAGAAAGCTAAAAGATGTTGCATATGGCTTTCCAGTTGAGAGAGAAATTCCGAACATCATTGCCTTCTGGAACCAAGATATCTTTCCCTGGATGCTTTAATTTGGATATTCTTATAGCCTTGCCTTAATTTGGACATTCTCATAGCCTTAGAACTGTAAACTTGCAACTTATTAAATTCCCCTTTTTAGAAGCTGTTCCGTTTCTGGCGTATTGCATTCCGGCAGCTTACAAACTGAAACACTTACCCAAAGTAAAAATTGTCCATATAAGAATAGTTAAATGTAGCTTTTCGTCTTCTTTGAACAAAGACATCATCAACAACAATTTTTTTAAAAGTTACAGAAGTCATACATGTATTACTGCAGGAAATACGAATGAGCATTAAAATGACCTCAACCTCAACTTATCATTGTTAAAATTGCCATTTTAGACAATTTGAACTGTGTCCTTAAATTTTGTGTGTTTTTTTTTTTTTGGCCTATATTTTTACAGTATTGAAAATAAGTCCAAAATTATTTTTAATTAGGCCAGAAATGTTTTTTTTTGAGGCACTAATTCTGTCCTATCCCAGTATAGTAACTAAACTGTTAAAGGTTTAACAAATCAGTACTCGGATGTTCTAAAAACAACTTACACTGATTTGCCTTTTTTATCAGTCAAATTGAGTACAGTTAGTAGTACATCTCCTGGTAAGATCCATGCCTGTGGAGCCACAGCACTGGAAATTTTGAATATGAAGCAATGCTGTGTAAATCAGAATATTGTATTATATATTTATTATATAGTGTGTGATTCTCCTTCAGTAAACTGTTTCACTATGTATTTTGGCAACTGCTGAGGTTTTTTTTGATATTAAAAATTGTGCCAGAATATTTATTATTGCTTGCTGTTTGAGGAAGGAGAGTGTTTATGTTCAACTTCTCTGCATTTTTCAGAATGATGATTTACAACATAATGTGTAATTTTCCTTCTCATCTTCCAGGCAGATTTCTCATGTTCATAGGAGTGTAGTGTAGTAGAAGAAAACAGACCTTCGAAATTAGCTGCTTTTTACCTATGTATGACACTTAAGACCTTGAGCCTTTTGAGTTTTAGCTCATCTACAAAATGGGAATTAACCCAAACGCAAAAGATTAATTTGACAGATAAGTGAGATAACACCCCTTTCTCCTCAAGTCTGCAGTCCTATCCCTGTTTCATTCTCCACTTCCCCTCTCCGTGATGAGCATGCCTCCTGGGAGTGGTAGCCAGCTGGCATGCCTTGGCCTAAACTTTTTGCCCTGTCTCTGCTTCTGTTAGGCATATTCTTTCCTTCTTATTCAGTGGTCAGGGGTGCTCATTCTCTCTTTTCGTTCAGTTTGTCTCTGCGGTCTCTGGTCCTTGCTCCATTGGTCATCCCTCCTGTCGTCCTGATTCTCCTCTTTCTCTAGCTTTTCTTCTTGGCCAGCGCTCACTGATGCGGTGAGCTGTGCACTCAGGTGCTACCTCGAGGAAGCCGCCTGTGACTTCCCCGGCTTCATGGAGGCTCCCTCTCCTCTGCAATCTTGGAGAATCCCTAACAATTTTACTGTGCTCTCCACACAGTGGCATTTTGGTTATTAGTCTGTTACCCCACCACCGGATAAGCTCCTTGAGGGCTGAGATTGTATTTAATTTACTTTGTGTGAGGCCTAGAGCAAGGTAAATGCTTGCGGGTATTTAAGTGAGTGAATAGAATAAACAGCACTCAAAAAACATTAACCAGTCTCACTTAAGAGGCAGTATCCAAAGAAGGTTAAGATCATGGGTTCTGGGCCTTCAAAAATTTACGCCACAGCTTAGCCACTTACTAGGTGAGTGCCTTTGTGCTAGTGCCTCACTCACCTCTTCTCTAAAATTGGACTAAGAGTAATAGAATCTAGTTTAGAGGGTGTTGTGAGAATTAAGTGACTTAATAGATACATAATGCTGAGAACACTGTGGCATATAGTGAATTCTCACTAAGAATTAGCTTATTATTTCTCATGAGCTTTAAGATGACTTCTACTTCTAAAACGCTGATAATTTTGATGTATACAATCTCCACATGGTCACATTTATCCTTTGTATAGGTGGGATTTGATTATTTTTGATGGATTTTCATTACATTGTCTCTCTTTTAGTCCTCATGGCAAGTGGGGGGGGGGGGGAGAAAGGCAGGATGAAGTATCATGCTCATTTAGATGTGGAAAGTTACAGTTAGTAGGAGGCTAAATCCTGTACCCTGACTTCACGCTGCCCATGTGTTGATGGCTCTAATGAAAACAAAATTATTTTGAAATAATTTTAGATTTAAAGAAAAGTTGCAAAAATAGTACAGAAAATTCAACCTGCTTCCCCTAATACTAACAGTTTATATAACCATCATCACCAGTTTGTTTTCCTACTAATGTGTCTGGTTTAGTTTTTTTTTTCTTCACATGGGCAGGCACAGGGAATTGAACCTGGGTCCCCAGCATGGCAGGCAAGAACTTTGCCACTGAGCCACTGTTGCCTGCCCCTGGTTTAGTTTTGAATAGAATCTCTCCACCATCTTTTTTTTTTTTTTTTTAACTTTCTTGAACTATAACACAAATACCATACAATTAATTGGTTTTTAGTGTAATCACTATTATGCAGATATCAATGTGAGCTGTTTTAGACCATTTTTAGGACCCCAAAAAGAAGTCCTTTATCTGTCATCCCTCAGTCCTTTCATCTCTCCAGCCCAAGGCAACCACTCATCTACTTTCTGTCTCTAGATTGGCTTGTTTTGGACTTAAATATAAATTCTCTACCATCTCTGCATTTTGTTAGCATTTTCTTTGTTAAGCTCCACTGCCTGAGTTTAAATCCTGTCTCTGTCCCTTACCTATCTGACTGTGTGCTTATTTAATTTGTTTATGCCTCCGTTTCCTAATTTGTAAAGTAGAAATAATAATAGTACCTGTACATAAAGTTGTAAGAAATAAATGATTTAATTTATGGAAAGCACTTAAAACAGTATCTGGCCCCTGGTAAGTACTTTATAAGTTTTAGTTATATTGCAAGGACCTTCCGTATTTCCAATGGATTCATAATCTTCCATATTGGTATGTACCGTTCTATGTTGTTACCAGTTAACCTTACTAGTATATAAAAATTGTTCAGATCAGTTTTAGTATTGCGTTCTAAGTCCTGAGTTTAGAATTTAGTTATTGTAAACTGTTTCTTGTCACAGAGACTTAGTTGGTGAGAAGAGCTACACCGTTTGGCAGTGGATTACACAACTTCATTTGGCACTTCGGTGTATTTATTCAAATGAGAGATGACGTACCCATCTGATTTCGTTAAAGTAAAAGAAATTCTTGGGCACTGGTTTTTGAAAACCAACTTTTACTTTCATTAAAGTGAGAATGTTTCCTGAAAAGTTGCCTTTGGAACTAATTGTTTTTTTTTTTCCTTTTAAAACGTATTTATTTTCTCTTAGACTTCCAGGACCAGAGGATATGTGCTATTAAAGGAAAAATCCACCTGGTCCAAAACATAGCCACACCACCATTACCACCACAGGTGGGGAGAACTGCTGAGCTTGGTTAGGATATGTGAGATGGATTAGGAGATACCAAACAGGACACAGGTGACATCGGGTTAGACACCAGCGCTTCTGAGACCATTAGGTCAGTCAGCTCACTGACCTGGTGTAAGTCACTCTAGGTCCCTGGGCCACAGTTTCCGTGTCTGTAAAGTGATACAATGGAACTAGGAGAAATGCTTTTTTGGGCTTGTTCAAAGAGAAAATTCTTTGGTTTAATTTTCGGTTTTTACATTTCTGCCATCATGTGTATTTGCTCCTTTTGCAGGCAGCTTTGACCTATGATACCTTTAAATCTCGTTAAGGTTTTAGTTACAGATGCTGTGGCTGTGCAGTGGAGCTCAGAACTAAAATAAACATTCCCTCTTTAGTGGTAGAAATGAAAGCTGGCATGCCCTGTATTCCAGTTCCTGGGCCTTTTTATGAGGAAATGCATTTCTGAGAAGTTTTCTTGAGTAAATGCTTGTATAAAGAGTGTTTTTTTTTTTTTTGTGACTTTGATTTTAAATTTGGTAATTTAGTTTTATGGGAGAAAACATTGGTGCCTCACACATAATAAATTTCCACTCAAGTTCCATATATTTGCTTTAGAGAACTATTCTGTTTGTAAGTAGACAGCTTTAGATTTCGTATTCTCTGTCAGTGGTTCCCAGTTGTGGGCCATGAAAGCTGGAAAGGTGTCTGAAGTTACTGTGAGAGGCGCAGTCATCCACATGAGTCAGTGATTGAAGACTAAATAAATAATAGGTAATGGATTCAAATTTGCTTGTCCAATATATGAATAGGTGCTAGAGATTAATAAAATAACACATTTATTTAAAGTCATTTACTGAATTCATAAATATCTTTTTTTGCTTTTTTTTTATTTTACATGGGCAGGCACCAGGAATTGAACCTGGGTCCTCGGGCATGGCAGGCAAGCACTCTTACCTGCTGAGCCACCGTGGCCTGCCCTCATAAATATCTTTTAAAATGATGTTTTCGATACAGTTAGTATCATGTTAAAACCTGAGAACACTTAAAAACCTTCCAAAGGTTCGTACACACAAAGTAAATTGGTAAGCAGGGCCACCTGATGTTATATAGGTTTGTTTAGAAGCATGCCTGTATTAAATATTTAGAGAAGAACATAAAGGGTTTAAGTAGCCTTTGCCTTTCCACTTAATAAAAACCACATTGTGTCTCTAATGGGTTTAGGGCATAACGTCTCAAGACAAAAATGATATATCAGAAAAGTCCTATAGATTTGGTTGCTCCTAACTGAAAGCAATCTAATTTAAATGGAAAAATATTAACTTCATTTTTGGTAAGTAATTAGTTTTGTTGACTAAAGTGGTATCATGTTCAAAGAGAGACATAAATTTAGAAACTCACTTTATTGCCAAAAGTTCATCAAATGTTTCAGTTTTTCATTTTCTCCTAAGTGAATAAAAAAATGAGATTTATTGATATTTGTGATAAAAGAAGTATTAAACAGTTGAAATCAGTGCTTGGTGATGCCACCAACATTAATGTGTTTCTGGCCATGAAAGTAGTAGTGTTCCATGCAGGCTGTCATAGTGATGGCTGATTTACCTTTCCAGTTTCTCGGTTGACTTGGAGTAGTTTACTGTTTGTTTGAGTCCATCTTTTGCCCAATGTGCTCAAATGACCAATTCCCGAGACTTCAGGGTCCCTAAGAGAGAAAAGAGTTTGTCAGTAGGCACGTAGCAGGAGATCAGATGGCCTCTCAGCCCAAAATCTGTCTCCTCGAACTACAATAATTCTGGCAGGTTTATTAGAGAAAAAGATGGGCAGGGTTTAAGTTAATGAGCACAGTGGCCCCAGATGATGTAATTAGAGATGATCTGATTTTTAAGCATGTGCGGATTGACTGCATGCTTAGTTACAGAACGTATGTAAGAAAATGGCAGCCTTATTGTGATGGGCGTGAGTTTTAGTATTCTAGTGAGAATAGGTGACTTACAGGTTTAAGTCTAAGCTACGGTGCATATCAGGGGGGCTCACTTTGGTGACATCTAGTCCAGGTATCAAGATAACTTTGCACTTGAGGTGGATTAGTTCTGGACTCACCCAAGACCATTCATTAATAAACATTAGGGGCTGATTTAGTGATTACAAGACTCTAAAGTTGAAAACTGGATACATGGGTGCAAATGAAGGTTAGTCATAAGGTTTTTACAATCACAGGGGCAGAAGATAAGGGCTATACAATCATTATCAGAGATCAAGGCAGCTGTACCACAGTTTACAGATTTCAGGTATTTCCCCTGTGCACTCCCCTATACTAGAAAGCAAAAAGGAGCATCCATACAGTGAGTCAGTAATCAGAATCATCCCTTAAATCCTAATTTCTCAGTTACCAGTTCGTGTATTTATACCCGGTTACTCACTCCGACTAAACCTTTAGTTACCTTTGGAGGAGTGTGGGGTGTGGTTAATTCATAGATGGTGCTTGTAGACGAGAGAAAAGGATTTTGGCTTTTTGACATGGGGCCAAGTTCTGTGGAATCCTATGGAGAGTTTATTTTGTCATGTTATTCTTTCAAAGGAAAAGAAATACTGTCACACTTTATGTATCTCTTTATAAAATGTTTAGAAATGATATCATGTGGGTTGTTTGTGGTAATAACTACCTAAGGAAGTTAAAATGTCATGAAAATGGGCAAACAAGCAGTAGGAAATATATATAGTTTATTTTTAGCAATTTAGAATGTTCCATTTCAAAGCAGTTACACGGGCTAGAACTTAGGGTACAGATACTGGGAGGTTTGAAGGCCATAGCTATTATGGTGAGTGCCTGCCGTTTTGCTTTGAACTGTGTTTGCCCATGTATTCTAGAACTAGAACAGTTTCTTGGAAAACTGCCTCTTTACTGTACACCCATATAGTGTGTTACTCCAAATATAAAATTGAGATTTTAATTTTCGTCAGAACTGTGTCTTTCAGACATTTGATTTTTTCGTTCCTGATTTATTATTGACAAGAAACAAAGGAAAAGCCACATTCATAAGTTTTGATCATTTAGTCAAAAACTGAAAAGGAAAATTAGAATCATTTAAATATGAGTATATGTAATCTGATTCTCCTAGATTAAACACGAGACACTTCTGAATGTTTCTGGTTGTTGCTTAATTGTGGTTCAGGAGGGTAGCTGGGTGAGGTTTCCTTTTTTTTAAAGCTTTATTTAAAATTTGCCAACCAAAATAACATACAAATACGAACATTCTTAACATACAAACATTTCATACATGGTGTACAATCACTGGCTCACAATATCATCACGTAACAGTATATTCATCATCATGATCATTTTTTAGAACATTTGCATTGCTCCAGAAAAAGAAATAAAAAGAAAAAAGAAAAATTTCATACTTACCATACCCCTTACCCTCCTTCTCATTGACCAGTAGTATTTCCATCTTGGGTGAGGTTTCTTACTTTGCAAAATTGGTTTGGCAAATTGAATTAAGCCATAAATGGCTTGCTCTTGAGGGCTCAGCAATGTTAGCATGTTTGGCAGATGAATGATATAACACCAGTATGTACCAATGTATGATAAAGAATAATGCATACAACTTTATTTATAGAAAAAGTGATATTCACGAAAAGTTTTTAAGCATTAAATTTGGAGAAAAAAAGAAAGGTAGCTCAAGTATAATATTAAGTCAGTATCTTTAAAAAGTATTGTTAATGGCTGTTTTGGTTTGCTAAAGCTGCTGGAATGCAGTGTACCAGAAGTGGTTGGATTTTTCAAAGGGGATTTATTATGTTACAAATTGACAGTTCTAAGGCTGTGTATTAGTTTGTTAAGCTGCTGGAATTCAATATACCAGAAATGGAACTGCTTTTAAAAAGGGAATTTATTTTGTTACAAGTTTACAGTTCTGAGGAAGTACAGGTGTCCAGATTAAGGCACCAACAAGAGGTTACCTTCACTCAGGGAAGACTGATGCCATCTGAAACACCTCTTTCACTGGGAAGGCAGGTGGCTGGTGTCTGCTTGTCTTTGTTCCCAGTTTGGTGTTTCCAGCTCCTGAATCCAGTAATTTCCTCATTAGCATCTTTAGGCCTTTTCTCAGTTCCTCTGGGGTACGACTGTGGGTTTGGGCTTGTTTAGCACCTCATGGGGAGGCACATGGCAGTGTCTGCAGGGCTCTGCCCATGTCTCGGCATCTCTGAAGTAACTTCTCCAAGCATCTGCATCAGCTTTCCCTGTCGGCTGTGAGCTTTCTCCAGAATGTTCCCTTTTTTAAAGGATTCTATGAAGCTAATTAAGACCTACTTTGAATGGGTAGAGTCACATCTCATCGAATTAAAAGGTCACACTTACAGTTGGCCATGCCACATCTCCATGGAGATAATCTAATCAAAAGTTTCCACCCTACCATATTGATTCAGGATTAAAGAAGTGACTGCTCCCACAAGATTGTATTAGGATTAAAACATGACTTTTCTGGGGTACATAATGCTTTCAAACTGGCACAGGCTGTAATTCCAAACTAAGGCATCAGTAAGAGGATACCTTCACTGAGGAAGGGCCAATGGTGTCTGGGGTTCCTCTGTCACCTGGAAAGGCACATGGTGACATCTGCTGGCCCTTCTCTCCTGTGTTGGTTTCAAAATGGCTCTCTCATCTCCTTTGGGTCCTTCTGGCTTCTGCTGGGGCATTTTCTTAATAACTTAGCTTCTCTCTGTCCTGAGTTCTTTCCAAAATGTCTCTCCCTTAAAGGACTCAAGCGTGTAGATTAAGATCCACCTTGAAAATGGGCCAGGTCACCTCTCCATGGAAACAGCTTAATTAAAAGTTCCCTCCTGTTCTAGTTTGCTGCCTGCTGGAATGCAATATACCAGAAACAGAATGGCTTTTAAAAACGGAAATTTAATAAGTTGCTAGTTTACAGTTCTAAGGCTGAGAAAATGTCCCAATTAAAACAAGTCTGTAGACATGTCCAATTTAAGGCATCCAGGGAAAGATAAGATACCTTGGTTCAAGAAGGCTGATGATGTTCAGTGTTTCTCTCTCAGCTGGAAGGGCACATGGTGACTGTGGCGGCATCTGCTGGCTTTCTCGTGGCTCTGCCAGAAAGGACTCTCTCCAAGATGTTTCCTCTTTTAAAGGGTTACTGTAAGCGACTCCACCTTCAATGGGTGAAGGCACACCTCCATGGAAATCGTCTAATCAAAAGTTACCACCCATAAGTGGGTGGGTCACATCTCCATGGGAACAATGAAAATGCTCCCACCCAGCAATATTGAATGAAGATTAAAGAAGAAGGCTTTTCTGGGGTCCACCACATACTCAGACTGGCATACCTCCCAACAACAGTTCTTACCCCAGAAGGTTGGATTGAAAGAACACGGGCTTTTCTGGGGTATTTAACATTTCAAGCCAGCACAGTGGCTCAAGAAAATATAGGCTTATTGTAAAATGTGAAATCAAATTGGTGCATATCTTTTAATTTTTTTCTTTATTATGCATATGCATATATAAATACATGTTTACTTTTACAAAAAGTGGGGCCATATTACATATATGTTAATATTCTATGAACCTTTTTGTTTTCCAATTAAGCGTTTGTCATAGTGTTTTTCTTTTTCTTTTCTTTTTTAATGGCTATATAATCCTCCAAAGTGTGAGTATAAAACAATTTATTTAAATCCGTTTTCTTATTGATAACATTTAGGGTATTTCCAGTTTGTTGCTTTTGTAAACAATGTTGAGGGCAGTTGCTTCACGTCTATCTCTGTGTGTGTGCATAGGTAAATATGTATCAGGCTAGATTCCTAGAAGTAAAATTCTGAGTAAAAGATAAAAATTTTGATAGATCTTCCAAACTAAATTGCCTTGCAAGGAGGAATTTACATTCCCATCAATTGTATCTGAGAATACCTGTTTCCCCCCAGTCTGGCTGTCACTAAATATTCATACTCTTGTTAATTTTTGCTAAGTGGGTGGGGCAAAAAGAGGTATCTTATTTTTTTTTTTAAAGCTATATTTTAAAAAAACAAATAGTCTGTGTTTAGGAGTTGAAACATTGTCTTTTGGAATAGTTGGTCATCATTTTTGATTAATCTGATAAACAAATAATTGTTAAGCTTCACTTCTACTTTAGGATACTCTGTGCCCTTTTTGAAAATTGCCTGGAATCCCTCATTATATTGCTTTTCTTCATGTTTGTTAATATCAGAAATTTCAAGACCAACCAAATGAGTACAGTTTGCCACCTTGAATACGGAATAAGCTGCCTTTAATTTGGCTGCTGCTGCAACTGTTTTCAGAGGCATTTGCTTTATACCAGCAGTTTTCAACTGGAGGTAATTTTGACCCCAACCTTCTAAAGGTCATTTGGGAGTCAAGGGGTACTTCTGACGACTTGTGAAAACTTGTGGCAAAGGGTGTGCATTGCTGCTGGCATCTCATTCGTAGACAGGCCAGGGGTGTTGTCAGATGTCCTGCAGTGCACAGGGCAGTCCCCAACAACAGAGAATCATCCAGCCCAGAATGTCGTTAGTGCTGAGGGTGAGAAACCCTGCTGTATTCAAAGCAGGAAGGATGTTTCCTTACAACAATTTGATTCCTTTACTTCAATCCATTCTACCCATTTTCTTGCTACTTCCCAGGCTGACATTTAATACATCAGGATTCCACACCTGTAGCAGGTGACTATAGCTACTCTTGGCTACCTTTAGGATTTCCAGTAAAACTTTGTTGTTGCCATTTTCAGCTTTTTTCATGTTTTTATCAGAGATAGAGGTAGGCAGAGTTAGATCTAGCTTTGCCAAGTGAAACCTACTACTGTCTCTGAACCTGAAAGACTGAACATCTGGGTTCTTTTGGTAAGGCGTCTGGTAACTTTTGGCCCTGAAAAATTGGTTATCAATTTTTGCTAGTAAATATCTTCCCATTCAAATACAGAGGTAAAACAAACACTCAATCCCCATCCCTTCCCCCATCCCAAATTAAACAGAAACAAACACCTGGTGAATAAGAAGGGCCTAAAGTAATTATCCATATTCGGCATTCTAAGTTTGTACTTGACCTTGGGCTAGCATAAATGAGACCTAATTGGTATGACTGTCCTGAATGCATTTCTAGTGAAGAGGCTGGGAGAGTCCAAAAGAAATGTTTTGAGTCATCTGATCCTTTTAAAACGCTAGAATCTTTCCATGCGGTGGATTTAAACCTGTTGTGACCCTTTAAAAATCTTCACAAGAGGCCTTAGAGCTACGATAACACAGAATACTGCTTGTTTCAATGAAGTCTTTCTAAAGGGCCCCTTTATATTTGGCCACATTTCTTATATTGTCAACCATCATGTAGGAGGAAAACCGATGGGGATTTTTGGTCCTTAACTGGAATAAACAGTTGCTTGGGCCAGAGGTTCTCATGAATTAGGTTTCCTTTTGACTAAAAAGGAAGCTCGCATTGGAAAATAAGGCATATATTCTTTCTGCCTTTTGCATGACAGTATTAGGTTTAGGCTAAGCATATGAAGCATATAGAAAACCTCAAGATGTAAAAATTCAGTATTTATGTATTTGAGATACACATGCAGTTCTTGCTCAGAGGTAGTAAGCTGTTAAATCAGCTTATCAAAGAATAGAGAATGATTGGGTTTCTTTTATGTCGACAGAATAGGAAGGTTCTGGTTTTCTCCTTAGTTTTTTGCTGTCTTTTGAGATTTGTCTTGGTTTAGTGCTCTCTAATAAAAATATGCAAATTATTAAATTTTCCAGTAGCCACATTAGAAAAGTAAATAAAGCAAATAATTTTAATAATATATTTAACTTCTCAATGTATACAAGTCCATGACAGTTTTCATGAAAGCCTTTTGGGGAAGTTTTTAAAAGGAATGTATAGCTTGAAGAGGGTCTGGGACTGGCTTGAAATCATTTACTGAAAGAATATTAATGCCTGCTGAGTACCAAACAATATCCTTTAGTTCTAAGGAATTTGGGATAAATTGTTCTACACAGGTGTGGAGTTGAGATGGGGTGGGGAAGAGGTAATGAAACAAAGAGATGAGAATGAATAGGAGAAATAAAGAATATTTATATATAGTACTCATAACTTAAAAAGTTCTTCCCTGTTTAGTACCTTCTTTTTTTTATTTTTTAAAGAGTAAGGAGGCAGAAAATTTGAGTATACATGCAGAGAAGGAGCATGCGGGCAGTCTTGCAAGAGGATAGAGGAAAGAGGCAATGTGGGGCCATTGCCTTTTTTTTTTCCTTCAATTTTAGACAATTTTAATTGCCCTAAACAGAAAAATAACAGATAAACAAGCCCTCACCAAATAGCAAAAGTAAATCTCCCCTTAACTCTTGTCCCTCCCCCCGAAATATTTGGTGTTGGCTGTGGTACTGTTGATATCTTCCTGTTAACTATAGGACATAACATGCAATAGTAGTTTTCCCCCATACTCCTCTATTGTTGGCTCTTTGTACAAGATTCATACCTTTGAAATAGTTCATGCAAGAACTTGGTATTTGTGGAATTAATTGGTGGGATACATGGCTCTACAACCCCTTTCAAACATATTCACCTTCAATATGACAGTATTACTTACAATCCCACTAATGCACTACCATCACTTCTGTCTGTTCCTTTACGCTCAAGTTCAACCTCATTACCTAACTGTTCACCCACCTCTAGCTTGTGTCTCTCTAAGTCCCCTATATTCTACATTATAAGCCTCTGAGTTTAACTGTACCAGAGTCATACTAGCGAAATCATACACTGTCCTTTTAGGTCTGGCTTATTTCATTTAACAGTGTGTCCTCAAGTTTCATCTGTGTTGTCATAATGCTTCAGGACCTCATTTTGCTCAATGCTGCATAATATTCCATTGTATGTATATACCATATTTTGTTTATCCACTTACTTGTTGATGAGCACTTGGATTGTTTCCATCTTTTGGCAATTGTGAGTAATGCAGCTGTGAACATCAGTGTGCAAATGTCTGTTTCTGTCACTGCTTTCAGCTGTTATGGGTGTATACTGAGTATTGGTTTTGCCAGGTCATAGGGCAACTTGATATTAGTTTTTTGAGGAACTGCCAAACTGTCTTAAACAGTGACTGTACCATTATACATTCCTGTCAGCAGTGAATAAGTGTCCAATTACTCCACATCCTCTCCAAACAGTTTCCTGTTTGCTTAATAGCAGCCATTCTTATACGTGTGAAGTGTTATCTCTTTGTAGTCTTCATTTGCAGTTTCCTTATCACTAATGAAGTTGAATATGTCGTCATATGCTTTTTTAGCCATCTGTGTTTGCTCTTTGGAAAAATGTCTGTTCATATCTTTACCTATTTTATAATTGGGTTGTTCTTTTGTTGTTGAATTGTATGATTTCTTTATGTATAAAGGATATCAAACCTTTATCTGATATGTATTTTCCAAATGTTTTCTCCCATTGAGTTGGCAGACTCTTCACCTTTTTTTGACGAAGTCCTTTGAGACACAGAAGCGTTGGCTCTTGAGGAGCTCCCATTTATCTATTTTTTCTTTTGCTGCTCATGTTTTGGGTGTAAGCCTATTACCATGTCTTGAAGATTTTCTTCTAGAGGTTTTATGGACTACCTCATATATTTAGGTCTTTGATCCACTTTGAGTTAATTTTTGTATAGTATGCAATGTAAAGATCCTCTTTCATTCTTTTGCCTATTGATATCCAGATCTCGGATGCCATTTATTGAAAAGACTATTTTGTCCCAGTTCAATGGATTTGGGGGGTTTGTTGAAGTTCCGTTGACAGTAGATGTGGCGGTCTATTTCTGCACTCTTTATTTGATTCCGTTGGCCAATACTTCTGTCTTTGTGCCAGTACAATGGTGTCTTGACCACTGTGGCTTGATAAGAAGCTTTAAGGTTAGGAAGTGTTAGTCCTCCTACTTTGCCCTTTTTTTTAAAAAAATAGGATATTTTTAGCTATTCAAGGTTTCTTTACCTTCAAAATGAATTTGATAACTAGCTTTTCAGTCTTTAAAGTAGGTTGCTGTAATTTTGATTGGCATTGCATTGAATCTGTAGATCACTTTGGGTAGAATTGACATCTTAACTATGTTTAACCTTCCTGTCCATGAACAGGGAATATCTTTCCACCTATTTAGGTCTTCTTTGATTTCTTTTAGCAGTGTTTTGTAACTTTCTGTCTACAGGTCCTTTACATCCTTGGTTAAGTTTATTCCTAACATGATTCTTTTTTTTTTATTTTTTTTTATTTTTATTTTTTTTAATTTTTTTTATTAATGGAAAGAAAAAAAAAATTAACACAACATTTAGAAATCATACCGTTCTACATATGCACTCAGTAATTCTTAACATCATCACATAGATGCATGATCATTGTTTCTTAGTACATTTGCATCGGTTTAGAGGAACTAGCAACACAACAGAAAAAGATATAAAATGTTAATATAAAGAAAAGAAATAAAAGTAATAATAATAGTAAAAAACAACAACAACAAACAAACCAACAAGCAAACAAAAACAAAAAAAACCCTATAGCTCAGATGCAGCTTCATTCAGTGTTTTAACATGATTAATTTACAATTAGGTATTATTGTGCTGTCCATTTTTGAGTTTTTGTATCTAGTCCTATTGCACAGTCTGTATCCCTTCAGCTTCAATTACCCATTGTCTTACCCTGTTTCTAACTCCTGCTGAACTCTGTTACCAATGACATATTTCAAGTTTATTCTCGAATGTCCGTTCACATCAGTGGGACCATACAGTATTTGTCCTTTAGTTTTTGGCTGGATTCACTCAGCATAATATTCTCTAGGTCCATCCATGTTATTACATGGTTCATAAGTTTATCTTGTCTTAAAGCTGCATAATATTCCATCGTATGTATATACCACAGTTTGTTTAGCCACTCTTCTGTTGATGGAGATTTTGGCTGTTTCCATCTCTTTGCAATTGTAAATAACGCTGCTATAAACATTGGTGTGCAAATGTCCGTTTGTGTCTTTGCCCTTAAGTTCTTTGAGTAGATACCTAGCAATGGTATTGCTGGGTCGTATGGCAATTCTATATTCAGCTTTTTGAGGAACCGCCAAACTGCCTTCTACAGTGGTTGCACCATTTGACATTCCCACCAACAGTGGATAAGTGTGCCTCTTTCTCTGCATCCTCTCCAGCACTTGTAATTTTCTGGTTTGTTGATAATGGCCATTCTGGTGGGTGTGAGATGATATCTCATTGTGGTTTTGATTTGCATTTCTCTAATGGCCAGGGACATTGAGCATCTCTTCATGTGCCTCTTGGCCATCCGTATTTCTTCTTCTGGTAGGTGTCTGTTCAAGTCTTTTTCCCATTTTGTAATTGGGTTGGCTGTCTTTTTGTTGTTGAGTTGAACAATCTCTTTATAAATTCTGGATACTAGACCTTTATCTGATATGTCGTTTCCAAATATTGTCTCCCATTGTGTAGGCTGTCTTTCTACTTTCTTGATGAAGTTCTTTGATGCACAAAAGTGTTTAATTTTGAGGAGCTCCCATTTATTTCTTTCTTTCTTCAGTGCTCTTGCTTTAGGTTTAAGGTCCATAAAACTGCCTCCAGTTGTAAGATTCGTAAGATATCTCCCTACATTTTCCTCTAACTGTTTTATGGTCTTAGACCTAATGTTTAGATCTTTGATCCATTTTGAGTTAATTTTTGTATAAGGTGTGAGATACGGGTCTTCTTTCATTCTTTTACTTATGGATATCCAGTTCTCTAGGCACCATTTATTGAAGAGACTGTTCTGTCCCAGGTGACTTGGCTTGACTGCCTTATCAAAGATCAAATGTCCATAGATGAGAGGGTCTATATCTGAGCACTCTATTCGATTCCATTGGTCGATATATCTATCTTTATGCCAATACCATGCTGTTTTGACCACTGTGGCTTCATAATATGCCTTAAAGTCCGGCATCGCTAGACCTCCAGCTTCGTTTTTTTTCCTCAAGATGTTTTTAGCAATTCGGGGCACCCTGCCCTTCCAGATAAATTTGCTTATTGGTTTTTCTATTTCTGAAAAATAAGTTGTTGGTATTTTGATTGGTATTGCATTGAATCTGTAGATGAGTTTAGGTAGGATTGACATCTTAATTATATTTAGTCTTACAATCCATGAATACGGTATGCCCTTCCATCTATTTAGGTCTTCTGTGATTTCTTTTAGCAGTTTTTTGTAGTTTTCTTTATATAGGTTTTTTGTCTCTTTGGTTAAATTTATTCCTAGGTATTTTATTCTTTTAGTTGCGATTGTAAATGGGATTCGTTTCTTGATTTCCGCCTCAGCTTGTTCATTACTAGTGTATAGAAAAGCTACAGATTTTTGAATGTTGATCTTGTAGCCTGCTACTTTGCTGTACTCATTTATTAGCTCTAGTAATTTTGTTGTGGATTTTTCTGGGTTTTCTACGTATAGTATCATATCGTCTGCAAACAGTGATAGTTTTACTTCTTCCTTTCCAATTTTGATGCCTTGTATTTCTTTTTCTTGCCTAATTGCTCTGGCTAGAACTTCCAACACAATGTTGAATAATAGTGGTGATAGTGGACATCCTTGTCTTGTTCCTGATCTTAGGGGGAAAGTATTCAATTTTTCCCCATTGAGGATGATATTAGCTGTGGGTTTTTCATATATTCCCTCTATCATTTTAAGGAAGTTCCCTTGTATTCCTATCTTTTGAAGTGTTTTCAGCAGGAAAGGATGTTGAATCTTGTCAAATGCCTTCTCTGCATCAATTGAGATGATCATGTGATTTTTCTGCTTTGATTTGTTGATATGGTGTATTACATTAATTGATTTTCTTATGTTGAACCATCCTTGCATACCTGGGATGAATCCTACTTGGTCATGATGTATAATTCTTTTAATGTGTTACTGGATACGATTTGCTAGAATTTTATTGAGGATTTTTACATCTATATTCATTAGAGAGATTGGCCTGTAGTTTTCTTTTTTTGTAATATCTTTGCCTGGTTTTGGTATGAGGGTGATGTTGGCTTCATAGAATGAATTAGGTAGTTTTCCCTCCACTTCGATTATGTTGAAGAGTTTGAAGAGAGTAGGTACTAATTCTTTCTGGAATGTTTGATAGAATTCACATGTGAAGCCATCAGGTCCTGGACTTTTCTTTTTAGGGAGCTTTTGAATGACTAATTCAGTTTCTTTACTTGTGATTGGTTTGTTGAGGTCGTCTATTTCTTCTTGAGTCAAAGTTGGTTGTTCATGTCTTTCCAGGAACCTGTCCATTTCATCTAAATTGTTGTATTTATTAGCGTAAAGTTGTTCATAGTATCCTGTTATTACCTCCTTTATTTCTGTGAGGTCATTAGTTATGTCTCCTCTTCCATTTCTGATCTTATTTATTTGCATCCTCTCTCTTCTTCTTTTTGTCAATCTTGCTAAGGGCCCATCAATCTTGTTGATTTTCTCATAGAACCAACTTCTGGCCTTATTGATTTTCTCTATTGTTTTCATGTTTTCAATTTCATTTATTTCTGCTCTAATCTTTGTTATTTCTTTCCTTTTGCTTGCTTTGGGATTAGTTTGCTGTTCTTTCTCCAGTTCTTCCAAGTGGACAGTTAATTCCTGCATTTTTGCCTTTTCTTCTTTTCTGATATAGGCATTTAGGGCAATAAATTTCCCTCTTAGCACTGCCTTTGCTGCGTCCCATAAGTTTTGATATGTTGTGTTTTCATTTTCATTTGCCTCTAGGTATTTACTAATTTCTCTTGCAGTTTCTTCTTTGACCCACTTGTTGTTTAAGAGTGTGTTGTTGATCCTCCATGTATTTATGAATTTTCTGGCACTCCGCCTATTATTGATTTCCAACTTCATTTCTTTATGATCCGAGAAAGTGTTGTGTATGATTTCAATCTTTTTAAATTTGTTAAGACTTGCTTTGTGACCCAGCATATGGTCTATCTTTGAGAATGATCCATGAGCACTTGAAAAAAAGGTGTATTCTGCTGTTGTGGGATGTAATGTCCTATAAATGTCTGTTAAGTCAAGCTCATTTATAGTAATATTCAGGTTCTCTATTTCTTTATTGATCCTCTGTCTAGATGTTCTGTCCATTGATGAGAGTGGGGAATTGAAGTCTCCAACTATTATGGTATATGTGTCTATTTCCCTTTTCAGTGTTTGCAGTGTAGTCCTCACGTATTTTGGGGCATTCTGGTTCGGTGCGTAAATATTTATGATTGTTATGTCTTCTTGTTTAATTGTTCCTTTTATTAGTATATAGTGTCCTTCTTTGTCTCTTTTAACTGTTTTACATTTGAAGTCTAACTTGTTGGATATTAGTATAGCCACTCCTGCTCTTTTCTGGTTGTTATTTGCATGAAATATCTTTTCCCAACCTTTCACTTTCAACCTATATTTATCTTTGGGTCTAAGATGTGTTTCCTGTAGACAGCATATAGAAGGATCCTGTTTTTTAATCCATTCTGCCAGTCTATGTCTTTTGATTGGGGAATTCAGTCCATTAACATTTAGAGTTATTACTGTTTGAATAATATTTTCCTCTACCATTTTGCCTTTTGTATTATATATATCATATCTGACTTTCCTTCTTTCTACACTTTTCTCCATGTCTCTCTCTTCTGTCCTTTTGTATCTGACTCTAGTGCTCCCTTTAGTATTTCTTGCAGAGCTGGTCTCTTGGTCACAAATTCTCTCAGTGACTTTTTGTCTGAGAATGTTTTAATTTCTCCCTCATTTTTGAAGGACAATTTTACTGGATATAGGAGTCTTGGTTGGCAGTGTTTCTCTTTTAGTAACTTAAATATATCATCCTACTGTCTTCTAGCTTCCATGGTTTCTGCTGAGAAATCTACACATAGTCTTATTGGGTTTCCCTTGTATGTGATGGATTGTTTTTCTCTTGCTGCTTTCAAGATCCTCTCTTTCTCTTTGACCTCTGACATTCTAACTAGTAAGTGTCTTGGGGAACGCCTATTTGTGTCTAATCTCTTTGGGGTGCGCTGCACTTCTTGGATCTGTAATTTTAGGTCTTTCATAAGAGTTGGGAAATTTTCAGTGATATTTCTTCCATTAGTTTTTCTCCTCCTTTTCCCTTCTCTTCTCCTTCTGGGACACCCACTACACGTATATTTGTACGGTTCACATTGTCCTTGAGTTCCCTGATACCTTGTTCAAATTTTTCCATTCTTTTCCTGATAGTTTCTGTTTCTTTTTGGAATTCAGATGTTTCATCCTCCAAATCACTAATTCTATCTTCTGTCTCTTTAAATCTGTCATTGTAGGTATCAATTGTTTTTTCCATCTTTTCTACTTTATCTTTCACTTCCATAAGTTCTGTGATTTGTTTTTTCAGTTTTTCTATTTCTTCTTTATGTTCAGCCCATGTCTTCTTCATGTCCTCCCTCAATTTATCGATTTCGTTTTTGAAGAGGTTTTCCATTTCTGTTCGTATATTCAGAAGTAGTTGTTTCAGCTCCTGTATCTCATTTGAACTATTGGTTTGTTCCTTTGACTGGGCCATATTTTCAATTTTCTGAGCATGATCCGTTATCTTCTGCTGGCGTCTGGGCATTTAGTCAGATTTCCCTGGGTGTTGGACCCCACAGGTTGAAAGATTTTTCTGTGAAATCTTTGGATTCTGTTTTTCTTATCCTGCCCAGTAGGTGGCGCTCGTGGCACACGTCTGTCAACGGGTTCCACCAGTGAAAGTTGCTGTGGGTCCTTTAACTCTGGAAAATTCTCGCCGTAGGGGAGGTTCGGCAGCCGAAGCGTCTTGGAAGAATGCCAGCCGGCCTGGGGTTCCGAATGCCGGGAGGGTCGCCGGCCGCCGCAGCACGGGAGAGCGTCCGGCCGAATTAGCTAGTCGGCCCGGGGCGCCAAGCGTGGCGGGAGGGCGCCAGCTGTCGCGGCCCGGGAGAGTGCACTGTTCCCAGCCGGACGGGGGAGTCACGTGTTTGGAAGGAATCCCCCGGTCACTGTTCTCCACAGTCTGGGGATTTCCGACCCAACTATCTCAGTTGGTCCGGGGGGCCTCGCGTGGTGGGGGCACCAGCCCCCACGGCCTAAGGGGACCGCCTGTCCAATTCTACCAGCTGGCCTGGGAAGGTGGAAGGGAGGGACTCTGGTCGCTTGCCGTCCCACCCAGGAAAGCCCGTGCCCCTTGGTGATCTCACCGGAGCTGGTTCTCCCAGATAGTCAGCCGTTCCAGGATGGGGTACGCCGTCCCTTTGATCTCCCTCGTGGCTCTGGGAGCTGCTCTGTATTATCTCCACTCCCCCAGTAGCTGTTCTGGAGGAGGAAAGGTGAGGGCGGCAAGGCTGTCGAGGCTGGTAGCGGAGGAGGCGGTGAAGGCGGGGAAAGAGGGCACCGTGGTGATTGGAGAGCCACCGGAGCAGGAGGGGAAAGAGGGGGGAGAAGGAGGGCGGGCGGGTCGGCTGCTGCGGGGCGTGGGCCCCGCGCGGCGGGCCGGCGGAGAAAGAGGGGGGAGAAGGAGGGCAGGCGGGTCGGCTGCTGCGGGGCGTGGGCGCCACGCGGCGGGCCGGCGGAGAAAGAGGGGGGAGAAGGAGGGCGGGCGGGTCGGCTGCTGCGGGGCGTGGGCGCCGCGCGGCGGACCGGCGGAGAAAGACCTAACATGATTCTTTTAGTTGCTATTTTGAATGGAATTTTTTCCTTGTTTGTGTCCTCAGGTCGTGTCTTGTGTATAGAAACATTACTGTTTTTTGTACATAAATGTTGTATCCTACCACTTTTCTGAATTTGTTTCTTAGGTCAAGTAACTTCATTGTAGATTTCTTAGGATTTTCCAATATACGATGATGTCATCTGCAAAAACATAAAAGTTACACTTCTTCCCTTCCAATTTGGATGCCTTTTATATCTTTTTCCTGCTTGATTGCTCTAGCTAGAACTTGTAGTACAATGTTGAATAATGGTGGTGACATTGGGACATCCTTGTCTTGTTCCCAGCCTTAGGGGGAATGGTTTCAGTCTCTCACCATTAATTATAATGGTTGCTATGGGTTTTTCATATATGCCCTTAATGATATTGAGAAAGTTTTCTTCAGTTCTCATGTTTTGAAGTGTTTTTATTGGAAAGGAATGATAAATTTTGTCAAATGGTTTTTTCAGTTGCAATCAAGATAATCGTGTGTTTATTCTCTTTCAATTTGTTAATGTGCTGTATTATGTTAATTGATTTTCTTGTATTGAACCACCCTTGCATTCCTGGTGATGAAATAAACAAATTCTTAGAAGTGTATGAACAACAATGATTTTGCTATGGGTTGTGATGTATAAATCTTTTAAGGTGTTGGTGGATTCAGTTTGCTAGTATTTTGTTGAGAAGTTTTGCATCTTTATTCAGTTTTTGTATTAGAGTGATGCTAGTTTCATAAAATGAGTTAAGTGTAGTGTTCCTTTTTCCTCATTTTTTTTGGAAGAGTTTGGGCAGGATTGGTGTTACTTCTTTTTGGAATGTTTGATAAAATTCTCCTGTGAAACCATCTGACCCTGGGCTTTTCTTTGTAGGGAGATTTTTCGTGACTGAATCTTTTGTGATTGGTTTTTGAGATCAGTTTCCTCTCACATCATTGTAGGTTGTCTTGTCTTTCTAGGAATTTGTTCAGTTCATCTGAGTTGTCTGTTTTGTTGATGTATAGCTGTTCATAGTATGCTCTTATGATTTTTTTTAGGGTCTATGGTAATACCCTCCTCTCATTTCTGATTTTGTTTATTTGCATTCTTTCTCTCTTTTTCTTTGTCAGCCTAGCGAGGGGTCCGTTGATTTTACTGATTTTCTTACAAAATAACTTTTGGTTTTATTGATTCTTTCTGTTGTTTTCTTGTTCTCCAATTCATTTATTTCTGATTTAATCTTTATTATTTCTCTTCTATTTACTTCATTGTTGGTTTTCTGTTCTTTCTCCAGTTCTTCAGATGAGCAGTTAAGTCCTTGCTTTCTGTTCTTTCTTCTTTTTTTTATATTAATACAATTTTACTCCTTAATATTATATATTCACATACCATATAATCATCCAAAGTATACAGTCAGTGGTTCACAGTATTATCAGATAGCTGTGCATTCATCAACACAGTTGACATTTTTCTTTTTTTGTGTGAAAAATAATATATAGACAAGGCAGTAAATTTCAAAGCACACCCTAACAATTCATTGTAGAGCAGATTTCAGAGTTTAGTATGGGTTACAGTTCCACAATTTTAGGTTTTTCCTACTAGCTACTCCAAGATACTGGAGACTAAAGAAATATCACTATAATGATTCAGCACTCATACTCATTTGTTAACCTAACCTTCTCAGTATAAAGAGTAGGATCTTTCTCCCACTCTTTAGGATTATTTGGGCTATGTCCATTCTAACTTTTTCAAGTTTGAAGAGGCTGTTGATAATATGGAATTGGGGGATGAAATAAGTAGATGTTCTGGAGAGGCTGGCCCCTCTCCGTTTTGGGACTTCTTTGGTCTAGGAACCCATCTGAAGTTTGTAGGTTTCTAGAAAGTAATCCTTGTACATGGAACCTTTGTAGAATCTCATATAAAGCCCTAGGTATTATTTAGGGTTGGCAGGATGGTTTTGGTGGGAGTTTGGCCAGCCATGATAAATAGCAGTATCTAGCTGAAGTTTACATAAGCGTAGCCTCCAGAGTAGCTTTTTGAATCTATTTGAATTTGCTCAGCCACTGCTACCTTATTTGTTATACTTCTTTTCGCCCTTTGGTCTAGATGGCCCTGCCAATCCCACGGTGCCAGGGCCAGGCTCATCCCTGGGAGTTATATCCCATGTTGACAATGAGACTTTCACCCCTGTATGTCGTGTCCCATGTAGAGGGAGTATAATGATTTTACTTGCATAGTTGGGCTTGCATAGAGAGAGAGAGAGAGAGAGAGAGAGAAAGAGAGAGAGACCACATCTGAGCAGCAAACAAGGTCCTCTGGAAGTAACTCTTAGGCATACCTATAGGTAGACTCAGCTTCTCCACTATGTAAATAAGCTTTGAAAGAGCAAGTCTCAAGATCAAGGATTTGGCCTATAACTTGGGAGTCCCTAATGTTTGGAACAATATGAGGGGTTTCCCCAGTGGTAAAGTTTAATAGTTCCATATATTTTTCTCCCAACCCTTGAGGGACTTTGCTGATACTTTTTTTTTTTTTCCAGCTTCATTCAGTGTTTTAACATAATTACATTACAATTAGGTATTATTGTGCTGTCCATTTTTGAGTTTTTGTATCTAGTCCTGTTGCACAGTCTGTATCCCTTCAGCTCCAATTACCCATTATCTTACCTTGTTTCTTTTCTTTTCTTTTTTTTTTACTAACGGAAAGAAAAAAAAAAGAAATTAACACAACATTTAGAAATCATACCATTCTACATATGCACTCAGTAATTCTTAACATCATCACATAGATGCATGATCATCGTT
The DNA here is from genome assembly GCF_023851605.1 of Tamandua tetradactyla. Lineage (NCBI taxonomy): Eukaryota > Metazoa > Chordata > Mammalia > Pilosa > Myrmecophagidae > Tamandua > Tamandua tetradactyla. Next base: position 1,164,534 of record NC_135338.1, read on the forward strand.
TCTTAGTACATTTGCATCGGTTTAGAGGAACTAGCAACACAACAGAAAAAGATATAAAATGTTAATATAGAGAAAAGAAATAAAAGTAGTAATAATAGTAAAAAAAAAAAAACAAAAAAAAACAACCCTATAGCTCAGATGCAGCTTCATTCAGTGTTTTAACATGATTACTTTACAATTAGGTATTATTGTGCTGTCCATTTTTGAGTTTTTGTATCTAGTCCTGTTGCACAGTCTGTATCCCTTCAGCTCCAATTACCCATTATCTTACCCTGTTTCTAACTCCTGCTGGACTCTGTTACCAATGCCATATTCCAAGTTTATTCTCGAATGTCCGTTCACATCAGTGGGACCATACAGTATTTGTCCTTTAGTTTTTGGCTAGTCTCACTCAGCATAATGTTCTCTAGGTCCATCCATGTTATTACATGCTTCATAAGTTTATTCTGTCTTAAAGCTGCATAATATTCCATCATATGTATATACCACAGTTTGTTTAGCCACTCGTCTGTTGATGGACATTTTGGCTGTTTCCATCTCTTTGCAATTGTAAATAACGCTGCTATAAACATTGGTGTGCAAATGTCCGTTTGTGTCTTTGCCCTTAACTCCTTTGAGTAGATACCTAGCAATGGTATTGCTGGGTCGTATGGCAATTCTATATTCAGTTTTTTGAGGAACCGCCAAACTGCCTTCCACAGTGGTTGCACCATTTGACATTCCCACCAACATTGGATAAGTGTGCCTCTTTCTCCACATCCTCTCCAGCACTTGTCATTTTTTGTTTTGTTGATAATGGCCATTCTGGTGGGTGTGAGATGATATCTCATTGTGGTTTTGATTTGCATTTCTCTAATGGCCAGGGACATTGAGCATCTCTTCATGTGCCTTTTGGCCATTTGTATTTCCTCTTCTGAGAGGTGTCTGTTCAAGTCTTTTTCCCATTTTGTAATTGGGTTGGTTGCCTTTTTGTTGTTGAGTTGAGCAATCTCTTTATAAATTCTGGATACTAGACCTTTATCTGATATGTCGTTTCCAAATATTGTCTCCCATTGTATAGGCTGTTTTTCTACTTTCTTGATGAAGTTCTTTGATGCACAAAAGTGTTTAATTTTGAGGAGCTCCCATTTATTTATTTCCTTCTTCAGTGCTCTTGCTTTAGGTTTAAGGTCCATAAAACCGCCTCCACTTGTAAGTTTCATAAGATATGCTGATACTTTTTGATTATCTGCTTAGCATACTCGGGGATGTATTTGGCATTGCAGTAAGCTGCACAGGATTACAAGCCCTCCTTCGCATTCTGGGTTCCCTGTGTTTGGGTTGTTTAAATGATCCATCCAGACAGGTTGAGTTAGATTATGTGCTACAGAAAATGTAGGTTCTGGACAAAATAAAGCTCTCTTCCTTTGGTCTCATAGAGTAGGTGACGTTCTAAAATACAGACAGTCTTCTTTACCCCTGTATTTTGAATTTCCTTAATTCCAACCTGATTAATTTCATTCTTATCTCCAAATACCAGCTTATACATGTATAGCACAGCCTGTCAAAATCTGGAAATAACAATTACCGCTCCAGGCTAAATGTGACTGCTGTAAGAGCTTACAATTGAGGCTCTAGTTTTCTTATAAATATCTTCTAAATGAGACCATACAATATTTGCTCCTTTGTTTCTGATTTATTTTGCCTCACAAAATGTTCCACAGGTTCATTCACTGTGTTACATGCCTCATTATTTTGTTCCTTTCTGTAGCAGCTCAATGTTTAAGCATATGTATAAATCACCATTTGCTGTTCTACTTCTCAGTCAGTGTATCCTTCAGCCACCATCCATTGGGCATCATATATAATGTCCAAAGTAGATAGTCAGTCAGTCAACACTCAATTTTAGGCAATTTCATTATTCCCAAGGGAACGATAACTGATACACACTCTCATCAAATAGAAAATCCAAACCTCACCTTGACTCTTGTCCCTCTCCCCATTATTTGCTCCTGGTATTGCTATGGCACTGTTGATGTTTTCCTGTTAAATGTAGCCCATAGCATGCAATAACAGTTTTCTCCCTGTGCCCTGATATTATATACTTTTTGTATGAGATTCATACCTTTGAAGTAATCCATGGAAGAGCTTATTTATAAATATTTGTAGTGTTAAATCAGTGGGACACATGGGTATATACAACCCATTTCAACCATGATCGTCCTCAATATGGCAGTATTACTTATAGACACACTTATAAACTGCCTTCACATCTATCTATTACCTTATATTTAATTTCAGCCTCATTAGCTAACTGTTTACCCAACTCTAGCTTCTGTGTATCTCTACATCTCCTATATTCTGTCTGATAAGGCTCTGACTACCTTTACCATGGTCATAAAAATGAAATTATACAGTATCTGTTCTTTTGTCTCTAGCTTATTTCACTCAGCATTATGTCCTGAAAGTTCATCCGTGTTGTAATAGCTTCAGGACTTCATTTTGTCTTGCCTGCTGCATAATATTCTATTGTATGTATATACCACATTTCTTGAATCCACTTGCCTCTTGATGGGCACTTGGATTGTTTCCATCTTTTGACAGTTGTGAATAATGCTGCTCTAAATATAGGACTGCAAATGTCTGTGTCACTACTTTTAGCTTTTCTGGGTATATACCAAGAAGTGGTATTGCTGGGTCCTAGGGCTACTCGATATTTAGTTTTCTGAGAAACTGCCAGATGGTGGTCCACAGTGGCTCTACCATTAATTATACATTCCACTAGCAGTGCATAAGTGTTGCAGTTTCTCCACATCCTCTCAGACATTTGTAGTTTCCTATTTGCTTAATAGCAGCCATTCTTATAGATATGGGGTGGCCATTGTAGTCTTGATCAGCATTTTCCTTATCACTAATAAAAATCGGTATCTCTTCATGTGCTTTTTAGCCATCTGTATTTGTTCTTCAGAAAAATGCCTATTCATATCTTTAACCCATTTTATAATTGGGTTGGTTATTCTTTTTGTTGTTGAGTTATATGATTTCCTGATGTATATACAACATCAAACCTTTATCTGATATGTGATTTCCAGATATTTTCTGCCAGTAGGTTGGCTGCCTCTTCACCTTTTTGACAAAGTGTTTTGAGGCAGAAAAGCATTTGATTTTCAGAAGTTCCCATTTACCTGTTTTTCCTCCAGTTGCCTGTACTTTAGATGTAAAATTTAGGTGTAAAGTTTACCTACTAGGTAATATGTTTCCCTACATTTTCTTATAGGAATTTTTTTTAAATTTTTATTAATAAAATGAGTAAACATACAATATGAACATTCTTTCCTTTTTTTCATCATATAATTGTATATTCATCATCATGATCATTTCTTAGAACATTTGCATCAATTCAGAAAAAGAAATAAACAGAAAACAGAAAAAAAATTCATACATACTGTTCTAGTTTGCTAGCTGCTGGAATGCAATATACCAGAAATGGAATGGCTTTTAAAAACAGAATTTAATAAGTTCCTAGTTTACAGTTCTAAGGCTAAGAAAATGTCCAATTACAACAAGTCTGTAGAAATGTCCAATCAAAGGCATCCACGGATAGATACCTTGATTCAGGAAGGCTGATGAAGTTCAGAGTTTCTCTCTCAAGTAAGAAGACACATGGCGAACACAGTCACAGTTTCTCTCTTATCTGGAAAGGGCACATGGCGGACACAGCGTCATCTGCTAGCTTCTTCTCCTAGCTTCCTGTTTCATGAAACTCCCCGGGATGCATTTTCCTTCTTCATCTCCACAGGTTGCTGGCTGGTGGACTCTGCTTCTCCTGGCTATGTCATTCTGTTCTGCTCTCTCTGAATCTCTTATTCTCCAAAATGTTTCCTCTTTTATAGGACTTCAGAAACTATGCAAGACCCACCCAAGTGGGTGGAGACATGTTGTCACCTAATCCAGTTTAACAACCACTCTTGATTAGATCACATCTCCAGGGAAATGATCTCATTACAGTTTTGAATAGGGATTATTCTGCCTTTACAAACTGAGATTTTGATTAAAACGTGGCTTTTCTAGTGGACATACATCCTTTAAAACGAGCACACATACCGTATGCCTTAGCCCTCCCTTTCATTGATAACTAGCATTTCAGTCTACTAAATTTATTTTAACATTTTTTCCCCCTGTTATTTATTTTTTCTATTCCATATGTTTTTTTAATTAATTAAAAAAATTAACAAAAAACAAACAAAACAATAAGATATCATTCCATTCTACATATATAATCAGTAATTCTTAATATCATCACATAGTTGCTTATTCATCATTTCTTAGAACATCCGCATTGATTTAGAAAAAGAAATAAAAAGACAAAAGAAAAAAAAATAAAACAATAATAGAAAAAAAAGTTATACATACCATACCCCTTACCCCTTGCTTTCATTTACCACTAGCATTTCAAACTAAATTTATTTATTTATTTATTTATTTTTATTAATTAACGGAAAAAAAGAAATTAACCCAACATTTAGAAATCATACCATTCTACATATACAATCAGTAATTCTTAACATCATCACATAGATGCATGATCATCGTTTCTTAGTACATTTGGATTGGTTTAAAAGAACTAGCAACACAACAGAAAAAGATATAGAATGTTAACATACAGAAAAAAAATAAAAGTAACAATAATAGTAAAAAAAAAAAAAGACAAACAAACAACCAGACAGACAAAAACAAAACAAAACAAAACAAAAAAAAACAAAAAAACCCTATCGCTGAGATGCACCTTCATTCAGTGTTTTAACATGATTACTTTACAATTAGGTATTATTGTGCTGTCCATTTTTGAGTTTTTGTATCTAGACCTGTTGCACAGTCTGTATCCCTTCAGCTCCAATCACCCATTATCTTACCCTGTTTCTAACTCCTGCTGGACTCTGTTACCAATGACATATTCCAAGTTTATTCTCGAATGTCGGTTCACATCAGTGGGACCATACAGTATTTGTCCTTTAGTTTTTGGCTAGACTCACTCAGCATAATGTTCTCTAGGTCCATCCATGTTATTACATGCTTCATAAGTTTATCCTGTCTTAAAGCTGCATAATATTCCATCATATGTATATACCACAGTTTGTTTAGCCACTCGTCTGTTGATGGACATTTTGGCTGTTTCCATCTCTTTGCAATTGTAAATAACGCTGCTATAAACATTGGTGTGCAAATGTCCGTTTGTGTCTTTGCCCTTAAGTCCTTTGAGTAGATACCCAGCAATGGTATTGCTGGGTCATATGGCAATTCTATATTCAGCTTTTTGAGGAACCGCCAAACTGCCTTCCACAGTGGTTGCAACCATTTGACATTCCCACCAACAGTGGATAAGTGTGCCTCTTTCTCCGCATCCTCTCCAGCACTTGTCATTTTCTGTTTCGTTGATAATGGCCATTCTGGTGGGTGTGAGATATCTCATTGTGGTTTTGATTTGCATTTCTCTAATGGCCAGGGACATTGAGCATCTCTTCATGTGCCTTTTGGCCATTTGTATTTCCTCTTCTGAGAGGTGTCTGTTCAAGTCTTTTTCCCATTTTGTAATTGGGTTGGCTGTCTTTTTGTTGTTGTTCAGTTGAACAATCTCTTTATAAATTCTGGATACTGGTCCTTTATCTGATATGTCATTTCCAAATATTGTCTCCCATTGTATAGGCTGTCTTTCTACTTTCTTGATGAAGTTCTTTGATGCACAAAAGTGTTTAATTTTGAGGAGCTCCCATTTATTTATTTCCTTCTTCAGTGCTCTTGCTTTAGGTTTAAGGTCCATAAAACTGCCTCCAATTGTAAGTTTCATGAGCTATCTCCCAACATTTTCCTCTAACTGTTTTATGGTCTTAGACCTAATGTTTAGATCTTTGATCCATTTTGAGTTAACTTTTGTTTAGGGTGTGAGATATGGGTCTTCTTTCATTGTTTTGCATATGGATATCCAGTTCTTTAGGCACCATTTATTGAAGGGACTGTTCTGTCCCAGGTGACTTGGCTTGACTGCCTTATCAAAGATCAAATGTCCATAGATGAGAGGGTCTGTATCTGAGCACTCTATTCGATTCCATTGGTCGATATATCTATCTTTATGCCAATACCATGCTGTTTTGACCACTGTGGCTTCATAATATGCCTTAAAGTCAGGCAGCGCGAGACCTCCAGCTTCGTTTTTTTCCCTCAAGATGTTTTTAGCAATTCGGGGCACCCTGCCCTTCCAGATAAATTTGCTTATTGGTTTTTTTATTTCTGAAAAATAAGTTGTTGGGATTTTGATTGGTATTGCATTGAATCTGTAGATCAATTTAGGTAGGATTGACATCTTAATTATATTTAGTCTTCCAATCCATGAACACGGTATGCCCTTCCATCTATTTAGGTCTTCTGTGATTTCTTTTAGCAGTTTTTTGTAGTTTTCTTTATATAGGTTTTTTTGTCTCTTTAGTTAAATTTATTCCTAGGTATTTCATTCTTTTAGTTGCAATTGTAAATGGGATTCGTTTCTTGATTTCCCCCTCAGCTTGTTCATTACTAGTGTATAGAAATGCTACAGATTTTTGAATGTTGATCTGGTAACCTGCTACTTTGCTGTACTCATTTATGAGTTCTAGTAGTTTTGTTGTGGATTTTTCCGGATTTTCGACGTATAGTATCATATCGTCTGCAAACAGTGATAGTTTTACTTCTTCCTTTCCAATTTTGATGCCTTGTATTTCTTTTTCTTGTCTAATTGCTCTGGCTAGAACCTCCAACACAATGTTGAATAATAGTGGTGATAGTGGACATCCTTGTCTTGTTCCTGATCTTAGGGGGAAAGTTTTCAATTTTTCCCCATTGAGGATGATATTAGCTGTGGGTTTTTCATATATTCCCTCTATCATTTTAAGGAAGTTCCCTTGTATTCCTATCTTTTGAAGTGTTTTCAGCAGGAAAGGATGTTGAATCTTGTCAAATGCCTTCTCTGCATCAATTGAGATGATCATGTGATTTTTCTGCTTTGATTTGTTGATATGGTGTATTACATTAATTGATTTTCTTATGTTGAACCATCCTTGCATACCTGGGATGAATCCTACTTGGTCATGATGTATAATTCTTTTAATGTGTTGCTGGATACGATTTGCTAGAATTTTATTGAGGATTTTTACATCTATATTCATTAGAGAGATTGGCCTGTAGTTTTCTTTTTTTGTAATATCTTTGCCTGGTTTTGGTATGAGGGTGATGTTGGCTTCATAGAATGAATTAGGTAGTTTTCCCTCCACTTCGATTTTTTTGAAGAGTTTGAGGAGAGTTGGTACTAATTCTTTCTGGAATGTTTGATAGAATTCACATGTGAAGCCGTCTGGTCCTGGACTTTTCTTTTTAGGAAGCTTTTGAATGACTAATTCAGTTTCTTTACTTGTGATTGGTTTGTTGAGGTCATCTGTTTCTTCTTGAGTCAAAGTTGGTTGTTCATGTCTTTCCAGGAACCTGTCCATTTCATCTAAATTGTTGTATTTATTAGCGTAAAGTTGTTCATAGTATCCTGTTATTACCTCCTTTATTTCTGTGAGGTCAGTAGTTATGTCTCCTCTTCCATTTCTGATCTTATTTATTTGCATCCTCTCTCTTCTTCTTTTTGTCAGTCTTGCTAAGGGCCCATCAATCTTATTGATTTTCTCATAGAACCAACTTCTGGTCTTATTGATTTTCTCTATTGTTTTCATGTTTTCAATTTCATTTATTTCTGCTCTAATCTTTGTTATTTCTTTCCTTTTGCTTGCTTTGGGATTCGTTTGCTGTTCTTTCTCCAGTTCTTCCAAGTGGACAGTTAATTCCTGCATTTTTGCCTTTTCTTCTTTTCTGATATAGGCATTTAGGGCAATAAATTTCCCTCTTAGCACTGCCTTTGCTGCATCCCATAAGTTTTGATATGTTGTGTTTTCATTTTCATTCGCCTCGAGGTATTTACTAATTTCTCTTGCAATTTCTTCTTTGACCCACTCGTTGTTTAAGAGTGTATTGTTGAGCCTCCACGTATTTGTGAGTTTTCTGGCACTCCGCCTATTATTGATTTCCAACTTCATTCCTTTATGATCCAAGAAAGTGTTGTGTATGATTTCAATCTTTTTAAATTTGTTGAGGCTTGCTTTGTGACCCAGCATATGGTCTATCTTTGAGAATGATCCTTGAGCACTTGAGAGAAATCTTTATTCTGTTGTTGTGGGATGTAATGTCCTATAAATGTCTGTTAAGTCTAGCTCATTTATAGTAATATTCAGATTCTCTATTTCTTTATTGCTCCTCTGTCTAGGTGTTCTGTCCATTGATGAGAGTGGTCAATTGAAGTCTCCAGCTATTATGGTATATGTGTCTATTTCCCTTTTCAGTGTTTGCAGTGTATTCCTCACGTATTTTGGGGCATTCTGGTTCGGTGCATAAATATTTATGATTGTTATGTCTTCTTGTTGAATTGTTCCTTTTATTAGTATATAGTGTCCTTCTTTGTCTCTTTTAACTGTTTTACATTTGAAGTCTAACTTGTTGGATATTAGTATAGCCACTCCTGCTCTTTTCTGGTTGTTATTTGCATGAAATATCTTTTCCCAACCTTTCACTTTCAACCTATGTTTATCTTTGGGTCTAAGATGTGTTTCCTCTAGACAACATATAGAAGGATCCTGTTTTTTAATCCATTCTGCCAATCTATGTCTTTTGATTGGGAAATTCAGTCCATTAACATTTAGTGTTATTACTGTTTGGATAATATTTTCCTGTACCATTTTACCTGTTGTATTATATATATCATATCTGACTTCCCTTCTTTCTACACTCTTCTCCATACCTCTCTCTTCTGTCTTTTCGTATCTGACTCTAGTGCTCCCTTTCGTATTTCTTGCAGTACTGGTCTCTTGGTCACAAATTCTCTCAGTGACTTTTTGTCTGAGAATGTTTTAATTTTCCCTCATTTTTGAAGGACAATTTTGCTGGGTATAGGAATCTTGGTTGGCAGTTTTTCTCTTTTAATAATTTAAGTATATCATCCCACTGTCTTCTAGCTTCCATGGTTTCTACTGAGAAATCTACACGTAGTCTTATTGGGTTTCCCTTGTATGTGATGGATTGTTTTTCTCTTGCTGCTTTCAAAATCCTCTCTTTCTCTTCGATCTCTGACATTCTAACTAGTAAGTGTCTTGCAGAACGCCTATTTGGGTCTAATGTCTTTGGGGTGCGCTGCGCTTCTTGGATCTGTAATTTTAGGTCTTTCATAAGAGTTGGGAAATTTTCAGTGATAATTTCTTCCATTAGTTTTTCTCCTCCTTTTCCCTTCTCTTCTCCTTCTGGGATACCCACAACACGTATATTTGTGCGGTTCATATTGTCCTTGAGTTCCCTGATACCCTGTTCAAATTTTTCCATTCTTTTCCGGATAGTTTCTGTTTCTTTTTGGAATTCAGATGTTCCATCCTCCAAATCACTAATTCTATCTTCTGTCTCTTTAAATCTATCATTGTAGGCATCCATTGTTTTTTTTTCATCTTTTCTACTTTATCCTTCACTTCCATAAGTTCTGTGATTTGTTTTTTCAGTTTTTCTATTTCTTCTTTTTGTTCAGCCCATGTCTTCCTCATGTCCTCCCTCAATTTATCGATTTCGGTTTTGAAGAGGTTTTCCATTTCTGTTCGTATATTCAGAAGTAGTTGTCTCAGCTCCTGTATCTCATTTGTAATATTGGTTTGTTCCTTTGACTGGGCCATATTTTCAATTTTCTGAGCATGATCCGTTATCTTCTGCTGGCGTCTGGGCATTTAGTCAGATTTCCCTGGGTGTTGAACACAACAGGTTGGAAGATTTTTCCGTGAAATCTCTGGGTTTTGTTTTTCTTATCCTGCCCAGTAGGTGGCACTCGTGGCACACTTTTGTTTGCGGGTCCCAGCAGTAAAAGGTGCTGTGGGTCCTTTAACTTTGTAAAACTCTCGCCGTGGGGGAGGTTCGCCACCCGAGGCGGCTTGGAAGAGTGCCAGCCGACCCGAGCGTCCGAATGCGGGGAGGGTCGCTGGCCACCGCATCCCGGGAGAGCGCCCGTCCGAATTTCCTATTCAGCCCTGGTCGCCAAGCATGGCGGGAGGGCGCCAGCCGCCGCGGGCCCGGAAAGTGCACCGTTCCCAGCGGACCGGGGAGTCACGTATTTGGAAGGGACCCCCCCGGTCACCGTTCTCCGCGCCCTGGGGATTTCCAATCCAATTCTCTCATTTGGTCCAGGGGGCCGCGCGTGGTGAGGGCGCCAGCCCCCGCGGCTTGAGGGGACCGCCAGCCCAATTCTACCAGCTGTCTCGGGAAGGAGGAAGGGAGGGACTCCGGCCGCTTTCCACCCCTCCCGGGGAAGCCCGCGCCCCTCAGCGGTCTCACCAAAGCGGGTTCTCTCAGCCACTCAGGCGTTCCAGGATGGAATACGCTGTCTTTTTCATCTCTGTCGTGGCTCCGGGAGCTGTTCTGAATCATTTCTACTCCCCTAGTAGGTGTTCTGGAGGAGGAACTAAGATCCGCGCCTCTTACTAAGCTGCCATCTTCTCCGAAACCTCAAACTAAATTTATTTAAACATTTATTCCCCCTATTATTTATTTTTATTCCATATGTTCTACTCTTTTGTTGATATGTTAGATGAAAGGAGCATCAGACACAAGGTTTTCACATTCGCAGTCTCATTGTGAAAGCTTTATCATTGTTCAATCATCATCAAGAAACATGGCTACTGGCACACAGCTCTACATTTTTAGGCAATTCCCTCCAGCCTCTCCATTACATCTTGGTTAACAAGGTGATATCTACTTAATGCATAAGAATAACCTCCAGGATAACCTCTGGACTCTGTTTGGAATCTTTCAACCATTGACACTTAGTCGCATTTCACTCTTCCCCCTTTTGGTCGAGAAGATTCTCTCAATCCCTTGATGTTAATTCTCAGCTTATTCTAGGGTTTTTCTCAGTCGCTTGATGCTGAGTCTCAGCTCATTCCAGGATTTCTGTCCCATGTTACCAGGACGGTCCACACCCGTGGGAGTCATGTCCCACGTAGACAGGGGGAGGGTGGTGAGTTTGCTTGTTCTGTTGGCTGGAGAGAGAGGCCACATCTGAGCAACAAAAGAGGTTCTCTTGGGTGTGACTCTTAGGCCTAATTTTAAGTAGGCTTGACGTATCCTTTGTGGGGTTGAGTTTCATATGAACAAACCCCAAGACTGGAGGTTCAGCCTGTAGCTTTGGTTGTCCACACTGCTTGTGAGAATATCAAGAATTCAACTTGAGGAAGTTGAATTTTATGCTGGGAGATATTTGATGACTGATTGAATTTCTTTACTTGTGATTGGTTTGTTCAAATCTGTTTCTTCTCAAATTGTGGGTTTCTGGATATTTGTCCATTTTGTCTGTGTTGTCTAGTTTGTTCGTGTATACTTGTTCATAGTATCCTATTTTGGTTTTTTAAAAAATTCCTTCTGGGTCAGTGGTAACAATCCTCCTTTCATTTTTGATTTTGTTTATTTTTATCCTCTCTTTTTCTCTTTGTCAACCTAGCTGGGGTCCATCAATATTATCGATTTTCTCAAATAGTCAACTTTTAATTTTTTTGATTCTTTTTGTTCTTTTGTTCTCCCTTTCATTTATTTTAGCTTTAATCCTTTTTGTTTCTCCTGTTTTCTTCAGCGTTAGTTTGCTCTTCTTTCTCTAGCTCTGTCTGGTGAGCAGTTAAGTCCTACATTTTTGCTCTTTACTCTTTTTTTTAATGTAGGCATTTAGGGTATTATATTTCTTCTGAGCAGTGCCTTTATCATATCCCATAATTTCTAATATGTCATATTCTGCTTGTCATTTGTGTCTAGATAGTTCATAATTTCTCTTGCAGTTTCTTCTTTTAACTTCTGGTTGTTTAAGATTGTGTTATTTAATTTCCATATATTTGTGAAAGTTCTGGTTCTTTGGTGGTTATTGATTTTCAGCTTCATCCTGTTGTGGTCAGAGAAAGTACTCTGAATGATATCTATTTTTAAAGAGTTGTAGAGACCTGTTTGTACTATATCATATGATCTATTCTGGAGAATGTTCCATGCGCACTGGAGAAGAATGTATATCATGGTGTTTTGGTGTGTAATGATTTGTGTATGTCAGTTGTAGTTCATTTATTACATTGCTTAATTTCTCTTATTTCCTTGTTGATCCTCTGCCTGGTTTCTTTACTTATACAGGAGGGTGGTGTATTGAAGTCTCCCCCTGTTATTGTTGAAATGTCTATTACTTCCTTCAGTTTTTTAAAAAATATGTTTATAGAGAAATTTTCACAGATATACATTGCATACATGGTATACAATCAGTGACTCACATCATCACATAACCTCGTACTCATCACCGTGATCATTTGCATCACTCCAGAAAAAGAAATAAGTAGAAAAAAGAAGAAACTTATTCATACCACACACACCTTACTCCTCTCTCTCATTGACCACCAGTGTTTTTCCATGTACCCAATTTATTTTACCCTTTATCCCCCTTTTATTTATTTTTTATCCATATTTTTTACTCATCTGTCTATACCCTGGATAAAGGGAGTATCAGACACAAGGTTTTTGCAATCACACAGTTACATTGCAAAAGGTGTATCTCTATACAGTTGTCTTCAAGAATGAAGGGATACTGGGACACAGCTCAGCAGTTTCAGGTACTTCCCTCCAGCCACTCCAGTACACTACAGCCTAAAAAGGGGTTATCTATATAATGCATAAAAATAACCTCTCGACTCTGTTTCAGCCACTGAAACTATTTTGTCTCATTTCTGTCTTCCCCCTTTTGGTTAAGAAGGCTCTCTCAGTCTCTTGATACTGGGTCTTTGCTCATCTCAGGATTTGTGTCCTGTGTTGCCAGGGAGATTTTTACACCTGGGTGTCAGGTCCCACATAGTAGGGGAAGGGCAGTGGGGTCACATGCGGAGCTGACTTAGAGAGAGAGGCACATCTGAGTGACTGAAAAAGTTCTCTGGGGGTGACTTTCAGGCCCAATTTTAAGTAGGCTTAGCCTATCCTTTGCAGGAATAAGTTTCAGATGTGCAGACCCCAAGATTGAGAGCTCAGCCTATCGATCTGGTTGTCTCCACTGCTTGCAAGAATATCAGAAATTTTTCAAATGAGGAAGTTGAATATTTCCTCCTTTATCCCCAGTCCCTGAAGGAGACTTTGCAAAGACTTCTTTATTCTCTGCTCAGATTACTCTGGAATGTATAGGGCATTACACTAACCTATAGAAACCAACAAGATTGCACTCCGTATTCAAGAGTCCATGTAATTATGGTGTTCAAATAAACTGAACATACAAATTAAATTAAAGTGCACCAAATAAACGTCTCTCCCTTTGATCTCAGACACAAGGAGGTGAAGCTTTAAAATGTGGACCATTTCATCCTTTAGCCTGTATTCTGATTTACTTTAGTCATATCCAGATCAACTTCATTCACATCTCTAGTTGAAGTCTGATCACTTCTACTTTTTTGACAGTTGCTGTATTGGGTAATCCAGATTTCATAGCTTCAGAGCTCTAACTCTGAATCTCAGGTGTCACATAAATACCTGCAGTTTCTGGGAAAGAGCAAATTATACACAAATAGCCCAATATCTCAGAATTTAGAATAACAGATACAACTCCAAAATAGATGTGATGCTGCAAGAACTTACATTATAGGTTCCTTTATAATAGGTGAGGACAATTTATTTTGCTTTTAGTGTTAAAATTCCTGGGGGTAGTGCTTTGGTTTATTAAATTGGGAGCCCTCATTGCTTAAAAGTATATTATGAATTCCCCAAATGGGAAAGTTTAATAATTTTTTGATTGTTTTTTAAACAGGACTTTGCAAATATGTGTTTATTATTATTATAATTTTTTGCTTAAAATATTCTGGATCTTTTTTTCTCATGCAGAAGTTAAAGTTTTAGAATATAGATAATACTGTGTTCATTTGAGACCTAAACAGATCAGCATTATTTACATTTTGCTGTATTGAGTAATGCTTACTTTTCCAGCCGGAGAACTTAAATTCTGTGTCTTCACTGTTACACAGATACTTGAAGTTTTCGGGTTATATAAAAGTTATATAAAGTGTAAAGCATTTCAGAGTTTAAAAACAACATTTAAAGCTTAGGAATAAGTGTGTTTTCTGTAAGAGCTTACACTTTAAGCTTTAGTTTTTATAAACATTTTAAACGAGTTTACTTTTAGAAATAAAACCTTTGACAGTTGTTTTTTTATTAGGGTTATTAATTATGAACTATCTTGGAAGTTTTGTCTTGTTTTACCTTTATACACTTACTAGGTTAGGTTAATTGTGGGTAGAACGTAGTTTGTATACTTGCCTTGTTTCTGCTTTAAAATTCTTTTTGTTGAAGATAAAGTTTTGACTTATAGCTGACCACCTGTGAAGTCTTAGAGAGAAGTTGTGTAACTGACAAGCATACCACACAAAGGACAAGCCTTGTCCTTTTAAATAAAGGATTATAAGGTTAATAAACAATAACAAGGATATTATTCTGTTATCATATAAAATTTTTACGTTTTAGACAGAGTGCTCAGATGGTCAAGAAACTTTCTATAACTTTTTAACTATGAGCAGTTTAACAAAGAGGTACATTGACTAGGACTTTATTTTATGTTTTTAAACTTTTTTTTTGTTTTAAAATAGTATTTATACAAAACAAAGAAAGAAAAAAGAGTAATTTTCAGACAAGTAGTTCCAGAACAGATCCCACAGGTTATCATTTTCTGCCATCTCAGATTTTTCCTTCTAGCTGCTCCAAAACACTAGAGGTTACAAGGAATATTATATAGGGACTCAGCAATCATATTCATTTGTTAAATTCTCTGTTCTCTGTTATACATCTTTATTCTCTGATCCTTCTTCCTCTCTTGTAAACAGCTATAGGTAGATTATATTCTTTAATCCATTCTGCCAATTTGTATGTTTCGGTTGGTCGATTGCTTTTCTCATTCCACTTTCAGGACTTTGTTTCTTTTCAACACTTGACAGTTTGATTAGTATGAGTCTTGGAGTAGGCCTGTTTGGATTTATTTTATTTGGAGTTCTTTTGGCCTCTTTAATTTGTTTATTTATGCCTTTTATAAGAATAGGGAGTTTCCCCCATTACATCTTCAACTAACTTTCCCGGCCCTTTGCTCTTCTCTGCTCCCTCTGAGACATCAGTGATTCTCATATTTCTGCACCTCTTGTTCATCATTTCTCTAAGATCCAGTTGCATTGTTTTGTGCATTCGGTTCTGTCTTCTGTCTCACCTATTCTTCTGCTCTTTGGGTCTGCTATCTCTGGTATGTTTCCGATTTGGTCTACTGTACCTTTCGTGTCTGAGAGCTCTGATTTTTCTATTTAATATTTCAAATTCTTTATACTCTTCTAGTGTCTTCCTGATACCCCTTATTTACTTATAAATATTCTTCAGTAGTTGTTCCATATTCTGTGTTCCCTCTGGAGTTTTGATTTGTTCATTTGGCTGGGCCATTTCTGTTTGAATCTTTCCCATATTTTGTGATATTTTCTATTGTGTTCAAGGCATTTTGATTATTTTAGTAAGGTTATTTTGTGAATTGGTCTCCACACTCACACAGTTGTGTGTGTGGTTGGTTTTGCTTGGATGGCTTCCTTTTGCACTTGGTTTGTCAGTAATTCCCTACCAAATCAAGGCTTGGACCTTATGTAGGGGGTGTAGTTCTACTGAGGGTCTAATAAAGGGTAGGGAGGGTGTGCATGCATATTTCAGAGGCAGAAAACCTGCCCACCACGTGGAAGATTCATGCTTGGTACTTGGCCCATACACCAAAATTAGTAAGTAAGCAAATAAATAAATTAATAAAGAAATGAAGTATAATAATGATAAAATAAAATATAAATATGAAAGAAAAAGAAACACCATACCTCCGCAGTAGTAGACCCCGGAATCAAAAGGAGATACCCCACACTATATTGGGAATGAACTCAGACCTGTGCCCATAAAAGGGAAAGAAAAAAATAAATATATATATATATATATGTGTGTGTATAAAATAATAAAAAGTAAGAAGTAAAAATCAATAAAAATAAAAACATAAAATGCATATAAATAAAAGATAATCATACTACTGATAAAAATATATGTTAAAAAAAGCAGGAAAAAAATAGGAGAAATATACCTAGGCATGTAGGGAGTTTACCAGATTGCATTTACTGCTTCTCACCAGCAGGTTGCGCTCCTGAGGCGCTCTCCTCGGACCTGCCCCTCTCTGATTGCAGCAGTCGCTTGGGAAATCGGTGTCCTTGGAGTGGGGGTTGCTCCCAGCCTGCGGAGGTTCGGGAAGCTGGAGCAGACTGTAGTGCCAGGGGGTGTAGCTGACCTGCCGTACCTGGTGCTCAGTGAGTCCACCACACACCATGCCCAGTAGGCCGACTGTTCACAGTGCCTAGCCAGGTTACTGATCCCAGTGCTCGGAGGTCTAGATCTTCGCCATAGACAGCTGGACCCATCTCCAGACTCCTCACCAGTGCCGCCATTTGTGACGCTGCCAGGGGAGGTCTCCCCCGCCAACAGCCGGGGAGGACTGGAGTGGAGGGTGGACAGTTCTGTCAGATCCACCCCTCCCTGCACGCTGCTGTCTGCCCCCCTCGAGGATCACTGCTGCTCTGACTCGCCCTGCTGTCTGCGCCATGACCCCACCACTTTTCTTCTCTCCAAGAATCAACAAGGATCCCCTCGTGACCCCTCCCCCCGGACTGCCATTCCAGTCATTCTCTCCCTGTCCCGTCTTGTCCCACAAAGCAGGGGTGGACTCAGGATAACCAACTCTGCCATCTTCCCTCCGAGCTTATTTTTATGAGTTTTCTGTAATGTCTTATAGTCAGCACTGATTACAAACAAAACTTACTTCTCAAACTCTAGAGGACTTTCCACATCCACTCAGGACGTGTAATGCTCCATGACTACAAAATTCACTTTCTGAAAACTTCTACAACTTTCCACATGCGTTCAGGACTTGTCAGTAATGATTACACAATTCACATTCTTAAACCTTCTGTAACTTTTTATTATCCGTTCAGGATTTGTAGTCAATAATAACTACAAAATTCACTTTCTAAACCTTTCTGCACCTTTCCATATCTATTCAGTTAACAATGGTATTAGGAATATGTTAGTTTACGAGGTTAACATAATGCAAGACTGTACCTTGGAGGTCAGTAAGGTCTGCTGCTAAGGTGTTTTTGAAGATATGGGGACTAGTTTGAAACCCTTGGGGCAGCACTGTCTAAGTGAGTAGCATGGCAATCTTATTTTTAAGTCTGTGCCATTCAACAGCAAATAGGTATTGAGAGTTGTGGTGAAGAGGGATACAGAAATGTGGGTCTAAGATTTAGGACTGAAAACGTGCATGCAGTTAAGGATTATTTGTGGGCTAGCCCTGGGATACCTGTCTAGTTTATTTGCTTAAGTATCTTGCCTGGTATGCCAAGAGGCCTTGATCTCAGGGCGCCTCAGGACAAATGAAAGTCAGCACTAGTAGAGTTTACTTAGTCTTAAGGTGGCTTCCAGGTGGTGAAGAAGGTCTTTCTAGAATGGGTGGGACGTTTTTGTACTACTGAGAACTGATGATTTAAAGTGTGATGCCGGTTTGATGAAGGAGGGGCTGAATCAAGGCCCTGGCCTTAGGCTTTTTATTTACCCAGACCATGGGACAGGTTTGCGAGGATAGTGGGTCTGAGTGATTAGGTCAAAACAAAATTAGTGGCTCCGGTATTAATTAAAACTATGTCTTACCTGCCATGCCGAAGGTCCCCTGGGTCTTGTCAGGATCGATGCTCTTCAGCAGTGTCTTGCTCAGGAGCAGACACGGAGGTCTCTGGGAGGGCCTTGGCTCCCCTTTAGGACGTGATGCACCCCCAGGCCCGGTGTCCAGCTTTCTCGCACTTAGGGTGAGGCCCTGAGGCCTCTTGGCGTCTCTGAGGATTTCATACTACCGGTGCTCATTTTTCTGCATCTACAGTAGAATCTGGCTGGTTTCTGCCCTTGGTGGTCCCGAGGCAGCTGTTTGCCGTTTACGGTAAAAGCTATGAGCTGAGCTTTGTTCCTGTTTCTCCTTACCTTTTCCACCTCTGCTGCCCTGTCCTGGTTATTAGAAACAGAAAAAGAATCATTCATGAGATCATTCGTAGGGATTTATGGCCCAGAGGCCATTTTCTGCAATTTCTTCCTGATGCTGGGAGCTGACTGACGAATAAAATAAGTCTTAAGCATTTTTTCTGGAGAGTCAGGGTGTATTTGGGTATACTTTTTATAGCCTCCACCAGCCTTCCCTGAAATAGAGCAGGGCTTTCCTTACCTCCCGAGTTATGTAATTTACAGTTTTGAAGGTACATGTTTTCATTCCTTTTATTAGACAAGCTATTATGTGGCCTCCAGCTTTGAAGTTTGTCTGACTCATCTTGTAGTTCCGATTTGGGTTAGTGTTTGGAACTGCCACTGTCCCTACTGCACGTTACACGGGCTGCTGGCCCATGGGTTTGTCTGCATGGTGCTGTGCTGCAGTCCAGACTCAGCACTTCCTCAGGAGTACAGCAAGAGGAAGGAACGATTTGCACATGCCCCCAGATAAATTAATAGGTTTTTAAATTCTTCTATAAGTTTTGAGGGGTCCTCCTGGGCGTAACATAATTTGTAAGAGCCCTTCATGGATTTTCCCTGATATAAGGTTATAAAAAACTGTATTCAAGGAATTTCTTGCCACTTTCTCTTCTTTTTACAAAAGAGATTTACCTATAGGTTAGGGTTATAACTGACTGTTTCATTTGTGGACCAACACTGACCCTCTTCCAGGTGATAATTGTGGCCAGGCAGTATTGCAGTTGAAAATAATTTTTTTTTTTTTTAGCTCTGTGGTGAGAAGATTATTCCAATTTTGTAGCAGGTAGCCCAAATGGACTGTCAGCTGGAATACCGGAAAGCATCACACATTTCAGTCCAGATGGCTGGAGAAGAGAAGCCTCATTCCTGGCTGTCTCGCCAAAATATGTTGCCGGCTTTTGGCTTCCAGGTTCTTGGCCGTGCTGCGATCAATAATTCAAGAACACAGCCCAGTTAGAGCAAGTAGATAGAAAATTTATGAGTACACATGCAGAAAAAGAGCGTGTGGGCACTCTTGCAAGAGGATAGAGGCCTTAGTACCTCATTTAAAAAAAAATCTCATTTACTGTTTTGGAGACATGAGGGAGAATATAAGGAATTAATTGGGATCATATGAAAAGACAACTAGGGAAGAGGAAATTATTAATGACATCTTGAGAATACTATAATAAAGCAGTATTTGGAGTAATCTGAGAAAAGAGTTAAGAAAAAGTAATTGTATTGGGGTGACAAATATGAGGATGGTGTCCTGAAGCTAAATGTTGTGGAGTTTTAAAAATAGTAGCAAGTATTCTTTGACTTAGTAAATATGTAAATATATGCAGTTGAGTTTATTACTTGGGTTAAAGATATTTTCAAAACTGAATAACCAATTTATGAAGTAGAAAGGACTAAAATTGAAAAATTTTTAAGACCCTCAAAACATAACTTTTATTCCAAGGTGTATATAGCAGTCTCTGAAATGGTTTTTACAAACCAGTAGATTGATTTCCAGGTGCCCACATCATTGGCACTGAGCCTGACCATTTGTCTGCACTTACTACTGTGCTTCCCTTCGCTTTTTAACCATTTTTAGGCTCCTTTTCTTGTCTAAATGAGTAAACATCTGTTGCTTTTACTAGCAAAAGTATTTAAGCGCTCTGGGAAGGACCAAACAGAAGTATTTAAAAGAAAGGCAGTGTAAATGTTAATTGTTTTAATTACAAATCGGATTTCCTGGTGGAATACATCACTTCGCTCTTATTTTAAAATGGCTTAACTACTTGAGCTAATGCTTACTTTCTTACTTAAGTAGTGTGTTTAGTTGGTAGCATTATGGAAACGAAGGCGTATGCTGAAGTACTGGGATATGGATTTTGCCTTGCTTTTCTGGACAATGCCTGCCTCTGGTTCTTCCTGAAGTAGAAACTATGCTTGTTAGGGGACCTGGGTACAGGTGTGGCTTTATGGGCAGCTTGATGTAGCTTTATGTTGCTACAGAAACACATGGGTTTGAAACATTTCAGCTCTATTTGTTGTGTGCTGGTTTCATTGGGTTACAAGGGCCATACATATAATTAAATGTAATTCCAAGAGGGCAGATATTATTGCAGTATGTATTAAGTTCAGTGGTATAAGAGGGGTACAAGCATCAGACCTCTGAAGCTCAAAGGGAGGAAGGGATCACATCACCCTGAGGGAATCAGGCAGAAATGTTTCCATGAAAATAAAAAAGGTGTTTGAGAGGGACCTTTTAAGAATGGGTTGTGATGGGCTCTGGGAGTGAATGGATGGGATTCCAGGTGGTTAGAACGAGGTGAATGAAGACCTTTGTGAGGTCTCATAGTGGGGTCACAGGTAACACTTTGGTTGTGACTCAGAGTTCCTATATGGGATGGTAAGGAAGGAAGAGGCAAGAAAGTAGGAATAGGATAGGAAAGGAGAGAGAAACCTGATGAATGGGCAGGGGAGGGAAGTGGTGGATCTCAGAGAATTGTGAAGTGCATGTTTTTTTGCAGCTTTATATTCTGATATAACCCAAATGGTAGTATTGGTAAAACTCTTTGTAGATAAGATTTTACAGTATGCAATTTAGTATACAACTCAAAATTAGAATACTAGCATGTATATGTAATAGATATTTATGTATGAGGGTTTGCATGTGTTTGTGTGTGTGTGCCTGCATGTATGTGTTATGATAACCTGGAAAAGAGTGTTTCTTTTGGGATTTGTTAGAGAACCTGTCATTTGTGCAAATATTTCTATGTAGGAGCACCATGAAAAAAATTGTCACCTGTGAGAGATATTTTAAAGAAACTCTGTGTGTGTGCATGTATGTGTGCATATGTTTTGTGTGGGTGGGGGGGGTAGGGGTGGGGTGCAGAGGAAGAGGCAGGAGATAAGCAGGAAAAGTGAAGTGGGGTAGGGTGGTTGGAGGAGAAAAGAGCCAGAGCTTAAATGTGATCAGGTAACTTTTTTATTTTTGAAAATATCTTTGGGGGAGTCTCCACAAATCTTTGTCACTATATTAACAACCACACAGACAATTGCAAATTCACTCTAAATTATGTATTACTAAAAAATGAAATCATCTGTAGATTTTTGTGGTTCTTTTCCCTCTCAGAAAAGTGAGAAAAACATGGAAGAGGGCAGTCATATTTCATAATTCATGTTGTTGCCAGTATGGTTTTCTTGAATAGCTAAGCTGCACCATCCCTTCCATCAGAGACATATCAGGCCAAGATCGTACAAAAGAAATCGATGCCTCCTTTGTTAGAGGCATTTTTTTAAAGTAAAAAGAACATTTACTTTTGTAAAAACAAGGGAGGTGAAAAGGCTATTTAGAGAGATTAACTGTTGAGTTTGAATATAGTAATTGCTTCAGGGAAAGGATTTTCTTTTCTCTTAATGTGCTGTGAAGTTATTTTTTTAAATAAAAAGTGCTGTTGCATCGTTCCTTAATACAGAGGTATTGTAAAAAAGTGCATCCTGTGAGGAAAGATAAACGTACTTGCCAAAGTTGCTGTGGCAGCTCTTCTCTGTTGCTTAGGATTTTTACAAATTTAAAATAAATTATTGGCCTTTACAAAGCTTCATCATGGACTATTGAAATATAAGAGCATGGAAATTGAGCTCTGTGGTACCCTGATAGTGTTTTAAAGCCTTTTGTATGTTTTCACTAGTCTGAGAAAAATTTTCAAGGATTTAGAAAATATACTTGGCCTAATGTATTCCTGGGCTTTTGAAAAGGTTCTGGATACTTTCCTTTGGTTTAAATTATAATATTTTTTCTTGTGGTTCTGAAGATTTTCTGTGATATTCTCATTCTTGTCATCACCCCATTCTTAAGAAGCTGCTTTTTACTTTTGGGTTTTTTTGGTATTTGATGCAATGCATGCTTAAGACAAATGGAAAAAATATTAATAGTAGTGTTGGTACAGGGAAAATTTGTTTTCTTCAGTTTTTAAATTATTTAAAAAAAATTTTTGTGTGTATGGTGGGGGTCATGTTTCGTTCTTTTTCTGTGTGACTCTCCCATTATTGCGGCACCATTTGTTGAATTTTTTTTTCAATTGGGAAGTGCATGGCTGGGAATTGAACCTGGGTCTCCCGCATGGCAGGCAAGAATTCTACTGTTGTACTACCCTTGCACCCCCTTCAGTTTTTTTTAAATTACAATGATTTTTTATTGTCACAATTGACTTTTTTCCTTTTTTGTGAAAAATAACGTACAAAAACAATAAATTTCAAAATACATTGCAACAAGTTGTAGAACAGATTTCAGGGTTGGGTATGGGTTACGATTTCACAATTTTAGGTTTTTACTTCTAGCTGCTCTAAGATACTGGAGACTAAAAGTAATATCAGTATAATTCATGATTCAGCAGTCATGCTCATTTGTTAAATCTTGCCTTTTCTGTATAACTCTACCTTCACCTTTGATCTTTCTCCTACCCTTTAGGGGGTATTTGGACTATGCCCATTCAAGCTTTTTCATGTTGGAAGGGGCTGTTGATAAAATGGGGTTGGGAAATGGAACTAGTTGATGTTCTGGAGAGGCTGGGCCCTCTGCATTTCAGGACTTATCTGGTCCAGGGACCCATCTGGAGGTTGTAGATTTCTGGAAAGTTACCCTAATGCCTGGAACTTTGGTAGAATCATGTAACACTGAGGTGTTCTTCAGGACTGGCAGGATGGTTTTGGTGGGGGTTGGCAGGCTGTGATAGGTGGCAATGTCTAACTGAAGCTTGTGTAAGAGTGACCTCCAGAGTAGCTTCTCGACTCTATTTGAGCTCTCAGCCACTGATTTATTTGTTACACTTCTTTCCCCCTTTTGGTCAGGATGGCATTGTTGAATGATCCCATGGTGTCAGGGCCAGGCTCATTCCTGGGAGTCATCTCCCACTCCGCCAGGGACACCTTCACCCCTGAATGTCATGTTTCATGTAAGGAAGAGGGCATTGTTTTTACTTGGTACAGGGAAATTTTTTCTGGAAAAGGGAATAATGATTAGAAGTTTTTGGTGTTCTTCTTTATATTTAGTATATTCCTGTATGGGGGTGGGGTGGGATTGTGGGGGCTGGTAGGAGATTTTATCCCATTTCATGCCTTCAGCACCTCTTCTCTCTCAGACTTCAGGCTAAAATTTCGTTCCATTCAGATATGCATTTCTGGTGACTCCTTGACTCCTTTTATAGACGCATCTCCCTAGGAGTCTGCTTTCAGTGTCCTCAGTTTAGGAAGTGGCACCGTCAATATCTCCTTTATGGCTAGAGCCACATTTGTTTGGGCCCTGAAGCTTCTAGCTGCTTCATAGTTTTTTGAGTCTGTCTTGCCCTCTCCTTTCCCATTACTGCTTTGCTCTCTCTTATTTCTTCCTGTTGCAGCGAGTCCCTTGGTAGGTATCTCTGCCTCCAGTCTGGCCCCTTGGGAGCCACTTCTCACTGTGCTGCCTGAGCGAGCCCTCTGCATCACATACACGTGGTGGAATTCTCCCTGCTGCAGAAGTGGAAGCCCTCTGCCTGCCTCTTTAGCCTGCCCCCCCTACCCTTTTGCAAGAACAGTGGGCTTTGGCGTTGGAGCTGCCTACTCTGAGTGCACCAAGCTGGTTGCTCCTCTCTGTGCCCTCGCACTTGTTGTTCTGTCTGCCCTGGAGAGCCCTTCTTCCTCTTGTGCCAGCTTCTTTTGCTCTCTCAACAACTGGCTCAGATACCACCTCTCTGGGAGGTTGAATTAAGTGCCTACTCCTCCTCTTCCCACCGAGCCTTGATTAAATCTCTTATAGTACTTAGCACATTGATGTCGTAACTGGGTAAATGTCTGTTTTCTCCACAAGTCTGTGAGAATTCATTCTGTTGAAAACTGTAACCCCTATACCCACTTTCCATTTCTCTGCCTGCATTCTGCTTTTTCTTGTTTCTTTAGCACTTGTCCCTTCTAAATACTGTATATTTGTATTATTATATTTATTTTATCGGCCCTCCTGCTAGAACATAAACTTCACCAGGGGAGGGATCTTTGTTTTATTCACTGCTGTATCATTGGTGCCTTACTATAGTGTCTGATTTAGAAAATTTTTAATGCAGGAAATGCTCATAAGTATTTGTTGGATGAGTGCGTGCTTGTATGTTCAGGAGCCCACTCACAGTATGCATTGGATAAGTTAAGCAGTTTGATGAGTATTTTTTCTTTTAAACTTTCCAGGGGATGTCGGCCTGTGCCCAGGCCTGATACTGAGAATTATAATCAAACTCTTTCTCAGATTTTTATGCATTAGAAGAAATTCCTCCTTTTGTGAGTCTGGCTTCCTCTCTCTGTTTATTGGTTTTAGATGCCCAAGTCTGCCTTCCAGGTGCGTATCATATTATCCCCCTTCCTTGCATACGCCAAACCAGCCCCTCCACTTAACTAAGAGAATGGTTCACCAAAGCTTACGTTTTTAGAATACCTTGATAATCGATAGAGTCCAAAGTCACTTATGCCCCAAGGCAGCAGTTCCAAATATTTTTGCTTGTCTAACCTTGAAAGAATTTTGTAAAGCATTGTATTTTTTCACACATTTTTAGTGTGACACCTGGAAGTTTTCATTATGTGCTTGAATAGTTGCATAGCATGTAATTTCAAGGCTATTATAAATTTTGACATTTGAAAATTAAACTATTACATCAGTTTTATAAATGCATCCAATGGAATCTATATATGACAGTAAAAATATAATATATGCATTGTCCTTTTTAAAAAAATGAACGTGCTCTTTTATATTTGAAAATTTTACATTATTTTTCTTCTTTCTGCATTTTTATTGTGATAAATATATAATAAAACTTCCCATTTTAACAGTTTTTTTTTAAGAGTATATTTCAGTGGCATTAATTGCATTTGTAATATTGTGCTACCATCACCACCATCCATAACCAAACCTGTTTTTGGGAAGTGCAGGGTCCAGGAAATGAACCCAGGTCTCGCACATGGGTAACCAAAACTTTTTCATCACTCTGAATAGAAACTCTGTACCCATTAATCAATAACTCCCCATTCCTTCTTCCTCCCAGCCCTGATAATCTCTGATCTACTTTGTCTCTATGAATTTGCTTATTCTAGATCTTTTACATTCTAGAATCACACAATACTTGTCCTTTTGTGTTTGGTTTGTTTCACTCGACATAGTGATTTCAAGATTACTCCATGTTGTTGCATGTATCAGAGCATCATTCCTTTTATAGCTAAATAATATTCCATTGTGTGTATCACTTTTGTTTACCCAGTCATCTGTTGATGGACACTTGGGTTATTTCCACCTTTTGGTTACTATGAATAATGTTGCTATGAAATACTTTTTCTTCTTAAACTTGTATTTCCATTCTAGTCACACCCCAGAATTTTATCAGTGTATTTTACACTTGAAAGTCTTACTGATAACCCTCTTATACTTTTCTTCAAAAGTATGCCAAATTTAAAATGTCTTTGTCCATAAGTTCCAAAACTTGTTTGCTTTTTGTTTTTTCCCTGGATTGGATTACTGCCATTATTTTCTCATAATTTCAAATTAATAAGAAGGTATTATGCATTTTAATAAATGCTAAACTTAAAAATATTAAAATGTTACTAGAAATGCATCTCTTACTAAGATGGATGGGGCCATGTTTTTTTGGGGGAGGAATGCTATGCTTTTAAAATTCATTCTTGAGTCATGGATGAATATTACTAATGCTAGAATGAGAAGATTCAGCATAAATTCTGTTCCGTTTTTTTTTTTTTTCCTTTTTTCTTGTAAATAAGTAGATGGAAATGGAAAGAGTTCTGTTATTTCATTATCATGCAATGCTTTTGGGGCTCTTTAAGTTAACATGCCAAGAATCTACTACCAAAAATTATTTTTTGATGACAACTTGATTGTATCCTTTTTCGATATTGTTGAAAACAAAGAAACCACTGGATTTGTTTTCAAAGAGTTTGTTCGGTTTGTTCACACTGCCACCAGGACCTCGAGTTGACTTTGGTGCTGTTAGGGCTCAGAGCCATGTTGAGGTTGGTATCAGTGAGTGGTTTGCATCTCCTTTGTAAATTGTGAGAAGGAGGATTTTGAAAGAGGAGGTGAAAATGGGGGACTCGCAGCTCCGTCACAGGCAAGATTTCAGGCAGATGGGTTTTAGGAAAGATTACACAAAGAAGTTATGTAAATCTGGAAATGGTTTTCCTTAGAGTTATCTGTGCTGTAAGATTGGCAAAAAGTTGATAATTATTGAAGCTGGCTGATGAGTAAGTGGGAATTTATTATACTGACTTTTCTACTATTGAGTGTATTTTAATATTTATAAACCAAAAAGTGGGGGGCGCAAAGGTAGTTAGTTCAGTGGTAGAGTTCTCGCCTGCCATGCGGGGGACTTGGGTTTGATTCTTGGCCATGCACTTCCCAAAACACACACAAAAACAAACAAACAAAATCCAACAAATAGTGTTGCAGTAAAGGGATACTCACGTGGAAAAATAATGAAATGTGACTTCGCCATGCAGCGTAACAAATACAAAAGCTAAAACTAAAAAAAAAAAAATAACAAGTAAAGCAAAACAAAACATAGATTCCTCTGGAAGATGATCCACATGCGTACAGTGGTTTAAGGACTCCTGTCCTTTGATGTCACTAACACCTTGATGTTAATAATGGCATTATCAACATCAGGTAGAAATGGCAATTTCATAAGACTCAGCTTAATAATATTTGACTCTGTGTATTGGTGGTTTTCCCTCTCCCTCATTTTCATCTTAATAAATTGGAACTGAGTTTGATGGCTCAAATATAAAATTTTTTTCTGGCACTTTAATCCTCAGACATTATCCTTTTTAGTCAGAATTTTTTTTTTGTTTTTGTTTTTTTTTTTACATGGGAAGGCACCGGGAATCAAACCCGGGTCCTCGGGCTTGGCAGGCAAGCATTCTTACCTGCTGAGCCACTGTGGCCCACCCATTAGTCAGAATTTTTGAAAAAGAATTTTAACTTGTTGTCTATATGGCATTAAGTGCTGTATAGATTGACTTAAACAGGCAGCCACTTCCTGATTTTTTTTTTTTTGCATGGGCAGACACCAGGAATTGAACCCGGGTCTCCGGCCTGGCAGGCAAGAGCTCTGCCTGCTGAGCCACCGTGACCCGCCCCACTTCTTGGTTTTATAGTACCAACGACTGAAGTGAGATTTGTTCTCTCTGTTCCTGTGTGTGGGTAAACAGGTCAGTCACTCAGTGAGGTGCTGAGTGAACAGAGAGTGTGTTTGGTTGGGACCGTGCTCTCAGGGTGGAGCTGCCACTTGGACGTTGTCGGAGCAGCTGACGGTAGAGAGAAGTTAATTTTCCGTAGCGCGTGGAGCCTGTCTCTGTGCTTCCATCTTTGTTATGAAGTTTGGGGATAGCAGACGGTGACAGATACTGTTCTTAATGTTTTCTTTAGTGAAAAAGATTGGGGCATAGAGAAATTTAATTGATCTAATTTGTTATTATGGTAAGTCAACAGTGGAGTTAGGTTTAATTCATTTCTCAGGATTCACAGTGTCTGTGCTAAGATCTAGACCAGTGGTTCTCAGAATGTGTTCTGGTGGTCTCTTCAGTTCCCTGAGACTCTTTCAAGGGTATGGGAGATTAAAACTGTTTTCATAATAATACTAAGACAGTATTTGCCCTTTTCACTTTTATTCTGTCACGAGTATACAGTGGAGTTTTCCAGATGCTACATGATGTGTGATATTGCAGCAAATTAAAGCAGAGCACATATGAGAATCCAGCTGGCTTCTATTATGCCAGACATAAAAGGAATTTGCAAAAATGTAAAATAATGCCACTCTTCTCGCTACTTTTTTTGAAAACATACGCTTTTTTTTTTTTTAACGTTTAGGATTGTTATATTTAAATGAACTAATAAACATTAAAATTTTTCCTCAGTTTTAATTTCTGGTATGGTAAATATATAGTGTAAATTAAAAATTGCACTTCAGAGTCTTTAATAACTGTGAGCATTAAGGTTCCTAAGACCAAAATGCTTGAGAACTGCTGCTGTAGTTGGCTTGGCTCTTGTGTTTCCCCAGTGTTACATGTGTAATTTTTATATTTTTCATTTAACGAAAGACTTAAATATTTAGTGTATTGTTTGCCTATTTAAATATCGTATACCATAAATTACAACCGATTACAATTGATTTTTTTGTGAAAATACAGAATTAACCTTGAAATTTTCTTTTTGGTGTGTTCAGTAAAGAACTTTGTCCACAGTCTCCTTAAACATGTATGGTACAGTTTACTTTGAGAATCCAGTCTCACTGCAGAGAATCTCAGAAATAACATATCATTATTTTGTGGTGATTCACAAAAGAATTAGGGTGTTTAGTAATGACCTTGAATTCATGGTCAAGTAATTTTTATATTTTGAACAGGAAAAAGAAAGCTGGTATGATGTAGAACTACTGTTTTAGTTTGTTAATGTTGCTGGAAATGCAATATACCAGAAATGAGTTGGCTTTTAGAAAGGGGATTTATTAAGTTACAAGTTTACAGCTCTAAGACTATGAAAATGTCCAAACTAAGGCATCCAGATAGAGACACCTTGACTCAAGAAACACCAATCTGGAACGGCATGTGGCTTGCATCTACTCGTCCTTTGGCTCTTGGTTTTAAACAACTTCCCCAGGGGTGTTTTCGTTCTGCATCTCCAAATATCTCTGTGTCAGCTCTGAAGTTTTTTCCAAAATTACTCCCTCTTAAAGGACTCCAGTGAGCAGAATAAGACCCACCTTGAATGGGTGGAGTCACATGTCCATGGGAAACCACCTAAAGAAAAGTCACGTCTCCATGGAAACAACCCAATCTGAATGATCCCACCTTACGATAAGTCTGCCCCTACAAGATTGGACTAGAAAAAATAGCGTGACTTTCCTGGGATACGTAATAGTTTCAAGCCAGCACAGGTACTGTGCCATATTATTTTAGCTTTACCTGAATTTTATAGGGTGATTTCTTTGGTTCAGTTATGGATGTATGTTTAAAACTATTGGCTTCTTGTAAGGGATCGTGATTGTGTTTTCCAAACAATAAGATGGTATTTTGGTAAAGATTTTTTTCTTCTTCATGATTTGTGATACATAACACATATGTAAAATTCAGATCCCATTTAGTTAATATACTTGAAAAAGTAAGGTTACCTAAAACTATAATTGTCTGGAAGATCTAGTTCCAGGCTGGTATTTTTTCTGTATTTTGCTATCTGCGGTAAGGAATTAATTTTACACCAACAACATACACTAACATAAGAATGCATATGCAACCAATAAAAAAATTAGATGAATCAGAACTTATCCTATGTTTGATGCCCTGTTTTCTGTTCTGTTTTATCTATTCTTTTGTTTTAAAAAATATGATGTTGTAACCCTCTAAATTGAGTTTGAAAAAAATGAAATACGGTGTGTTGTTACTATATACATATGGTAAAAGTGCCTTTTAGAAGGAATTTTGGAGAACAGGGTCGAGTAACTCCTCGCCCTTTAATTACTTCTGTGATTTTTCTTTCCTGCTTTTATCCAGTGTATGCTTCGAGTTACTCTGCTAGACGTGGTCCTGACTAAGGTCTCAAGAAGGTTGTGTTCATGGCAGCGATGAAAAGGGTCATCTACTGAGCCGTCTGCTAGGAGGTTATATTAACATTAATATGAAAAGCTGTCATTTACTGGTGTCTGTTGCTAAGTACCGTACATTTAGTTTTCTTTGTTACTATAATTTGGTGGGAGAGTGATATATTTCCACCTTTGGGTGAAGAAATGGAAGCAACATTTAGCCAGGATTTGATTGCAAGTATGTCTCATTGCAGTGTGCCTTTGCTTCCCACTGAACTGTTCTGTTTCCCTGTTGAACTTTAAGCTGTCTGGGTCTCCATATCCTTGTTCTTAAAAAGAAGGGGTTGCATATCAGGTTCCCAAGGACCAGAAGTTGTCATTTGATGCTTAATGTGTTGGGAAATAGTGATTTCAGGGTTCAGCTCTACAGGATAGGTACCAACATCGCAAAAACCTTTATTTATTTATTTACCCTTCTTTGGCTTCCTTTGTAGTTTTAGCAGAGACCAAGTATTAAATGAAACTGAGCTATGGTTTTTTTGTTTTATTTTTGTTGTTTCCCCATTCGAGGTGGGAAAGCAGCCTCAGGTGACTACTTGATGGATCCCAATGCTGAATCATATTGATTTGTTTGTCCATGTCTTGCTTAATAGCATTATCAATTGGAATTCATTGATTCTTTTTTCTTGTATGACTGTATGATCTCATTTATATGAAACACATATAATAAGCAAACTTCGTAGACAGATTATAGGTTACCAGTGGCATGGCTGTGGGGAGGGGTATTGGGTGTGGCAAAGGAAGAGTTATTGCTTAATAGGCACAGTTTCTATTTGAGATGATAAAAAAGTTGAAGTATGATAGTAGCATAATATTGTGGATAGAATTAATGCCATTGGACTGTACACTTAAAAATGAAAAATTTTGAGTTGTGTATTTGGTACTACAACAAACAGTATAAGAAAAGATTAAAGTGAAAAAAAACAGTTCTATCTTCAATTTTCCACTTCTCTTCCCAAGAGGTAACTAGTGGGAGATGGAGGAGGTAAATTGAGAAATTAGGATTTAACAAATGACTGTGACTACTGCCTCATTATGTAGATATTTCTTTTTAGTGTCTAGTATTTTAGAATAATCAGGAGGAGATACTGGAAGTTGTTGAACTGTAATCCGGTAGCCCTGATTTTTGGTATAACTTTCAATATAACCATATTGAAAAATTATCTTTAATTATTATCTTTCAATATAATTATATTGGGAAAAAAAAGTCTGTTGTCCATGTTTATATGGATCTGCTTCTCGATGTTTTGTTCTGTTAACTAACACTGTCTTAGTTAACTCTATTGTAAATTTTAAAATTGGGTACAGTGCAACTCTAGTGGTCTGTAAGAGGGATGGGTAAGGATATGGTATGTTTGGGGTTTTTTCCTTTTATTTATCTGGAATAATGCTAATGTTCTTAAAATGATTGGGTGATGAATGTACAACTATGTTAACCATTGATTGTGTACTTTAGATAGAGTGTATGGTGTGTGAAGATACCTCAATAAAATTACATTTATAAAAAAAGAGATAACTAATGTTGCCAGTTTCTTGAACATCTTTTGGAAAGTAAGTGTAGGCTTAAACAAGTCTCTGAATTTGTGTCCATTCCCCACATAAATGGTAGCACATTCTACATGTAGAAAACAACTCTTCAGAAAGCTTTCTGAGTTATCATACTATTTCTCCAGCTTTATTGCAATTATTCAATCCATTGTTGAAAAGTACACGTCTGTTACTTTGTAGAATGTCACTCAGTTTTGCTTGTCTGGTGTTTCCTCATGATTAAATTAAACATTCACACTTTTGGCAGTAACACCAGAGAAAGGATGTTGTGTCTTTCTTAGATGCTTCATATCAGGAGGCACCTCACCTCAGTCCGTGTTATTGTTGATAAAGTAAATTTTGAACTGTTGGTTAAGGTGGTGTCTGTCAGGTTTCTCCAATACAAATTTACCCATTTTCCTTTTGAAATTAGTGAGTAATGCATGGGTAGAGTCTTTTAGACAATACGTATATCTTGTTTTTCATAAAACATTCATTTCGAGAGTTTTACGTCCACTGATGATTTTTCTCTGAACCAGTTATTGTGATGATTAAAAATGATATATATTAGTTTTATTTTCACTGTCCTCAAATTCTTCTGAACTCTAGATCCAGGCTGGGTGAGTAGAGCTGTGGTGTGCGTCTTGGACCTGTCTCTGCCTCCTGAAGTCTTGCTTACCATTTCCAGAATGCTCAACTTGCAATCTCAGAAAAAGTGCGTTCCTTGAATTGTCTCTTCTCAGAGATCTTGTGCCTTGTCTTGTATTTGTTCTAGGATCTCACCAGATTCTCTTTTTCCTTGGACATGGAATATAGATCTTCAGTTTTGAAACCAAATTTGGACTCTTGACTCTGAAACCCCAATTTCTTTATCAAGTCATTCTCTGGAATCAATTCCAGGGTAAGGGTTTTTCTTGAATGCCTTGATGAGAGTGCATAATTGGGAAGAGGTATAAGTGGTCTTATAAGGTATAAGAGAAGCACCATCTGGCTTCTGTAACTTGAATCTCTACAAGGGGAATCTTGCTTGTGGGCTTGGCTTGATAATAAGACCAGCTCAGGTTCTGTCCCCTGGAATGGGGTCTAGCTCCTCAATTCTGAAACCAAATCTGGATTCTAGACTCTTCGGTGTTAATCTCTAAAGCAAGTTTTTGTTTGGTAGCATAACCGGGTGAGGTTTTGGGTTGAAAGTATCTGTGAGGATTCAGCTGATCAGCTGTGAAGTTGGTGCAACCTCGCCTTTGACATGCAGTGGTGGTCTTATGTGTGGAGTTTTTCTGGGCCGTGTTGAAAGAGATTCCTGCTGTTTCAAACGTGTGAGTAGGAGTGTCGTTGTTTCTTTTATTTGGATTTATATCTCCAGTGTGCATTTCTATTAGAGCTTTTTTAGTAGGCTGCAGTGCCGGATAGATTAGAGACCCTTAACTTTAAGTTGCCCTACATTTACAATTTTCTCTAAAAGAACCTGTATGTTACGTTTTACAGATGTGTGTCTAACTTCACTTTCCCTCTTTTTTCCTGTTCCTCCCTTGTACCTTTCCCTCTCTTTTCTTTTCTCTGTCATTGCTTTTTTTTTTAAAATAAAAATGAGTCTGTAAAATGATAGGAAAAGACATTTTAATGCAAAGACTAAAAAAAAAAATCTTTGAACAAGCATCATTTAATGCTCAAAAAAAGAAAGCTTTAACTTTCTTTTTATTCTGGAGGTTTATCTTTCTCTTTCTTTTGATTTCCTCATTCTTTTTTCCAGTGTTTTCATTTTACTTGATTGTTGTACAGATTTAATAATGTTGATAGCAGTAACCAGCATTTCTTGAATGTTTATCATGTTCCGGACATTGTTCTAAGTATTTTACTTAAATTAGCTATTTTCACTAGCACATTATGAAGAAAGAGCAGGGGCTCTGGCATTGACGTCTGCCCTACCTGTCAGTGCGACCTTGGGCAAACTACATAGTCTCTGTGCTGGTTTGAAAGGATGTATGGACCCTAGAAAAGCCATGTTTTAATCAAAATCCCATTTCATAATGGCAGAATAATCCCTATTCAATACTGTATGTTTGAATCTGTCATTAGATAATCTCTCTGGAGATGCGATTTAATCAAGAGTGGCTGTTAAACTGGATTAGGTAATGACATGTCTCCACCCATTTGGGTGGGTCTTGATAAGTTTCTTTGAGTCCTGTAAAAGAGGAAACATTTTGGAGAATGAGGAGATTTGGAGAGAGCAGAGAATGCTGCAGCACCATGAAGCAGAGAGTCCACAAGTCAGCGACCTTTGGAGAGGAAGAAGGAAAACGCCTCTCAGGGAGCTTCATGAAACGGGAAACCAGGAGAGAAAGCCAGCAGATGATGCCGTGTCCACCATGTCCCCTTCCAGCCAAGAGAGAAGCCCTGACTGTGTTCACCATGTGCCTTCTCACTTGAGAGAGAAACCCTGAACTTCATCGGCCTTCTTGAACCAAGGTATCTGTCCCTGGATGCCTTAGATTGGACATTTCTATAGACTTGTTTTAATTGAGGCATTTTCTTGGCCTTAGACCTATAAACTAGAAACTCATTAAATTCCCCCTTTTAAAAGCCGTTCCGTTTCTGGTATATTGCATTCCGGCAGCTAGCAAATTAGAACAGTCTCCGTGTGTCTTAGTTTCCCCATTTGTAAAGTGTGTTGTTGTGAGATAATTTCTCTAAAGCACATAGAACATTGCCTGACCCATCATAAAGGCTCATTGAACGTTGCTTGCAATTTTTTTTGTTGTTGTTGTTGCTGAAGTAGATTGGCAACCTGGAATGTATTGAGTGTGCAGTAAATAGTTTTTCATATTATTTGGTATTACTTTGCTGCATATTTGCTTTTAGATGGATAAGGCAGATGTGTTTGGCTAAGGCAGATGTGAAGTAGTAGTATTTTTGTATGCTGTCTTAATTTCTAAATGAGAATAATTTTCTTCTGTATGAAATGATCCAGATGCTGATACTCCATCATAGTGATGCAAATATTTAGTAGATATTGTGGACTTGACAAAGAGTATTCTTGAGAAACAGCTCATTAAATTAAATGAGAAGTTGGAAGATAATTTGGTGCTTGTAAATAAGCATTTTAAAATAAAGATGTATTGGAATTTTTTTTCATTCTTCAAGTCATAAAACAAACAGACATTTTTTTAATACACTAAGTCTAAATGATTCACCCAGTTATTAATTTTCAGCTTTTAGTGGCCACTGGTCAGGTTTAATAAATACCATATTCATTTAAATTTGTCCTAAATCTATGATCTTGTTCATGAATGTGATGAATAAATAACTTATAGATAATTTCATGAGCAGTGCTTTTTATGGGTGTGAAAGCACTGGAGCTTCTAAGAAAGGGTAGAAGCAGAGTGATCATCAGCAATCTGTAATAAGGTCTGTATACCCACCGAGGAAAATAATGAGGTAACATGAATGAACTTTCAAAATTGTCCTTCTAGTAATGCGCCAGGATACAGGGGCCTCAGAACTGATAATCACAGAATGATTAATAATAATATTACTTGGGTGAATAGCTGAGTCTGGTTCAGAAGTTATAGTATGGTGTATGATATTTGAACCAAGTCCAGTAGAGATTTTGAAGATCACTTATTACAAGCTATATTAATATATAATTTAGTGGAAGGAATAGTTGAACTTACAGCCTTTGAGGCACTTTTGAATATGGTCCCTGTTACTTACTGTGTGTCTAATTTTGAGCGAATCATGCATCTGTGGTGGAATAATATTCCTCAGTTGCAAAATGAGTATCAAACCTAGCCAGCCTGGCAGGCAACATTATTGAAACTATTAAATAAGGTATTTTGAGAATATTTGGAAAAAACTTTTGAGTCCTATACAGATGTTAATAATCAGCAGTTCTATTTTCGAATACCAGGTTTTTGTTTGGGGGGTGTTTTAACTCTAGCTTGTGTTAATGGTTTTACTTTATTGTTTAAGTTCATCAGTGAAAAGCATAAGCTTAAGTATCATAATCCTCTTTTCTTTTTGACCACTAATTTAAATGAAGATTTTATGTTTTTGCATCTTAAAATGTGGACATACATATATATGATAGCAGTCCTGTTCATGATACTATAAACATTTGTCAGAGTTTCCACTGTAAACTTCCCTTTATAGACTTTTTCATTTTAGCTTGGCTTTCCTGTGGGATAAAATTATAGGATCTGAATTTTTTTTTTTTTTTTTTCTTTTTGCATAGGCAGGCACCAGGAATCGAACCCGGGTCTCCGGCGTGGCAGGCGAGAACTCTCCCTGCTGAGCCATCGTGGCCCGCCCAGGATCTGAATGTTTTTTGATGGAAACTTCTTTTTCTCTTTGTAGTAGGGAATGAATGCATGCTATCAAAAATGTGTGACTTTCCTTTTCTTAAATTTTATAAAATTTCTCATAAAAGGTTTGAAAACTGCTATAATGTATGTTTTCCTTTTTTATGATTCCAAAATTTATTAGGTATTCTGACTCCATACTGAAAAGCAGTTTCCCTTTGCAGTCGTAGTTTTGTATTCTTAAAATTCTTATGTCTTCAATGTATTATCCAAGTTTATTTTTTTAAACATTTTTGGTAACCATTGAGTGGATATCAAATAAGTTTTATAAACTTACAAGATAAAAAGAACAATGATATATTGCACACTTATCCAGGATAAGTAAAACAAAACTGCTTATAATTTCTAAATTTCCTCAGACAAAATCAGCAAAGGTTTTCATTGGTATGTGCTTTAAATATTAGTGAAGTGTGTTGGAGATAGGCTAAGACTTAGAATGCCCTATAGATGCCCGCTTCCTGGATGTTATGTGTTAGCATGTGTCTCCAGTGCTCTGGTCTCAGATGACTGGATAGCCGCATGACCCAAGACCATACACTCTTTAGGCAGGCCTTTGTATATGAAGTAATAGGGCCTAAAGTCTCTACCCAGGAGATAGGTTCTGGTATACTAATCAGAACCTTTCTCAAGGGAAGTCTTAACTTGACACAGAGCAGTTAGAAGCAGGAACATAAACTGAAAGACACAGAAAGAGGAGCAAAGAAGTGACTGAATTATGTCAATGGTAAGGCTGTAGGGTAGGGTTCCATAAATTCTTCCTGTTTTGTGGTTCTGCCTTTTCAATGCTTCACTGAAATTACTCTTGTCAAGGCCACCTCCGAATCTGATGGGCTCATTTCTGTCAGCAGCATTTGACATTTGACCACATTTTCCTCTTGGAAACATTCTCTTCTTTTGACTTCTGTGACACTACTCAATTTTTCTTCTACCTCTCTGGCTCTTTCTTTTCATTGTCTTTTCTGGCTCTTCCCTGCTCACTCATCTTGTGTTGGATTTTTTCAGGACTCCTTGTGTTCATTTCCTGCGCTCTTTCCATAGGTGACCTCATTTATCCTCTGAAGACCTTGTATATTTCTATGGCTTCCACATTTAAATCTTCTGCTCTGAACTTTCTTAAAACTTTGGTCTTGTATGTATAATTCTGGCTGGACATTGCCACATACATGTCTCACAGTCATCTCTAACTTAACACGTTTTAAGTGGAACACTTGATTTCTTCCACCAGACTGTTTCTTACCTCTTTTACTGAATGCCTCCTCTATTCACTCAGCTACTCAAACCAGACAGCTAACTAGTGGTCATCTTTGATTCTTCTCTGTCTCTTACTTGCTGTTCACCTCTATACTCATCCCACAGAATAGTTTCTGTCAGTAAGTACTGTTGATTCCATCTCCTGTTTGTATCTAATTTGTCCATATTTTCTCCAAAGTATTGTCAGCACCCTGTAGCAATAGCCTTCTTTATAGCAGTAGTCTCCAAACTGGTTTCCCTCTTTTTCTCTTGCCTCATTTTCATT
Organism: Tamandua tetradactyla; assembly: GCF_023851605.1. Taxonomy (NCBI): domain Eukaryota; kingdom Metazoa; phylum Chordata; class Mammalia; order Pilosa; family Myrmecophagidae; genus Tamandua; species Tamandua tetradactyla. The sequence goes on from NC_135338.1 coordinate 1,201,757, forward strand.
CATTCAACTCATAGTGACCAGAGTGATCTTTTTCAAAATACAAATTATGTACTGTGTCTCCTATCAGGTTTAAACACTGTCATTGTTTCTGACTGCACCTGCAATTAAATCCATATTCCTTACCTTTTGCTATTCTCTCTTCATCTTGGCTTTTATTATACTATTTTTCTGACATTACCAATTAAAATTTAATATTAAGATCAGATGACTCTGGATCAAAACTCTCAAGTTTCTGAAACTTGAATAGACATGATTTTTCCCCCTTGTTCCTTTTTCCTCTGTTAATTTAATAAAGATCATACCAAAATCAAATCACAGCTAGTCCTATCCTACAACTAGCCCAAATCACAGTTAGCCCTGTTCCCTAAGCAAGGCTGATTTCATTAGGTAAATCTCAGACCTCTTTGAGAAGAACTGTTTAGGTGGTTTTATTTGTCTAAGGAGGATTTGTTTAAAGGTATAAGGAAGAGGTTTCGTTGTGTATCTGTCATACATTATAGACAGCATTAGAAGTGGCTTAGAAGCTTTACCTTTTGATTTTGTTGACATTTTATCATCTTGTCCTATCCGTTACTAGATTTCAGACTCACTGTTGAGTTTCTTTTAAAAAAATCTTGTCTCTGGCAGTACTGTGGTTCCTTCTGTTCTTAGTTCTCCATTTGTTCTGTTATTGAATTTATCTATTCCTCTTTCACCTTTATGGACTAATTCTGTAATCTCTGTTGTCTATTTTAGACTCATGTTTCTAATTGTTTCTTGAACCTCTCCTTCCTTGGATGCCCTGGAGTTCCCTCACATTCCATTGTTCTCAACACTAAAATTCATGAGCTTCCTTGATAAACTAACTTCTCTTTCTAGCAATTACCTTTTCTAAAACATTGTTTATTGGCACAATAACAAATTAAACTTAAATAGTCCGCAGTGTTATAACCAATCCACTGAGCAACTCTATTCCATATCTTACAGTTAACAGCTTAAGGTATTTCACTACAGTTTTCCAAGTCCTGATTCAAAACTTTATTAGTCTTTTCATCGTAAAGTAGATTGGCATATAAAATAAAATACACAACTACTCATTTTCTATATGGTGTTGTATAGCCATATGTCCATTTTATATGTATGAGATGATAGTCTCTAAAAAGCTCTGTTAAATACACGTTCCCTTCTAAAAAGGAAAAACAAATTCCAATTTTTTTTTTTTGAACAAAACAGTGTGTAGTTTGGGAAAAACTTTACATAAATGGCCATGTGTGTAACCTGTACAAAATTAGGCTGTTTTAAATTTATATGCTATAAGAAACTGAACTCACATGTAATAAATGTACATTTATTAATTGTAAAAATACAGTCTTAAGTATGTGTATTAACTGTAAAAATACAGTTTTAAAAGATGCTATTACCAGTTCTGTCTGCTGTAGCAAGATAACCTTAGGTTACAACAAAATCTTAGGAAATGCGACTGAATAATATCTGTTATAAGAATACTCTCTTCTTTACTAACTCCTGCCCTTTCCCACAAAATCATAAGCAGCTCTCTTCTGTGAGGGACAAATGAGTAAGAATTGTGAAAACCCAATTTATGTAGTGTATCTCTTGGTGTGCTGTCTGGCCATTCTCTCATGTTCTGCTCTGTTGGTCATGTACTGAATGCCAACACTTCCCTCCAAGGGATCGGCGGATTCCAGTCTGTAAGAAGTAAGCAAATAGAAAGGACTTTAGAAATGGTTAGTGCTGGACTTCAGTTATCTTTCAGTATGTCCAAGCAAGTAACTTCTTGACTGTTAACAGTGATAGACTCTTGTCTGAAATGTAACCTTTGGAAGTTTGGAGGGATCTTTTGGTGTAAAAGTGATGTCACAGAAGAACACAGCATCCTCATAAACGGCTCCTGAAGGCCCTGGAACTGTTCATCTCCATTCATAGATATTGTTCCTTTGGGGCCAGCACTGCAGTTAGGTGTAGGGTCTAAAGTGAGGCCGACAGTTCTTTCTGAATCCTCTTGGTACTGGTGGAGAGGAGTTTGGACTTTTTGCTTATGCTGACTTTACTCTCCTTTTTCTTGGGGGTGTTTGTTTCTTTCTTGTTTGCTGGTTGGAGGACGAAGGTGAGGCGAAGCTAGTGCTGGCCCTTGAATCATCACCCAACAGTGAATCCCCCGTCCCACCTGACCCACAACCCCTGTGTATCCGGCTCCTCCCTGCCGCTGCAGTGGCTGCAGCTGCGGCTGGGCCTGGACCTGTCCACTCGTGTTTCTCTCTTGCTGGGGGCTTCTGGCAATTCCATTTTTGCCAGCCATTATCAGCATTCTCCCAACCTGGAAGCATTCGTAATCATTGATTGTATTTGTTTCCTTTCCACTTCGTCTAGGATGACAAAAAACCTTTTTCGTTTTTCCTGCTTTCTGTGTGTGTCTCATGCTGCTTCTCCTTCCATTCTTCTGCCGCCATCCACCTGTGCAGGCCTCCCGAGTTTTCAGGCTTGGTTTGGGGACCATATTCTGGCCAGTTTGAGTGTCACCTTCCATGTTTCTCTTGTCCAACTTCGTTGTATTTGTTCCCGCCCAGCATGTCTTTGTCACCCACCACATGCAGCCTAGATCGACCTGCATCATTTTCAAGGTCCTTCGTGGCTAGGTTTGCTCTGATGTTTCACTCTGGTGAAAAAGATGTGCCCAGTCGTGCATTCCTTCTTATACACCTCCTGTACTGTGCTCACTCCTGCCTAACCTGTCTTCCCACCTTTTCTTGTTTATCCTTCTCTTATTCATACTTCCCTTAAGTTTCATTGTCAGCTGGGAGGTGTTCAGCCTACTCAGATGTCTTCTTGACCTTCGACTGTGCTGTTGAAAACACAGGGTTGAACACTTAATTGAACTCATCCTAATTTATGAGGGATCAAAAAATGTCAGGTGTTCCAAAACAAAGTGAAGCAAATAAATTTCTCTGTCATTACATTTCCCTTAAAAGTAAATTAAATCCTAAATACAGAAAATGTTGACGTCATTGAATTAAAGCAGCTAATGTGCAAAAGTGAATGCTGGAAAAGAGAAGATTTGGAATTATCTTTTGAGAGACTTAACACCAACATGTCCTTTAAATATCAACAAAAGTAACAAGCCAGCTAGAAAATAGTTGCATTTTGCTTGGTACAAAGAGGAGGTAGATGACTGAATGCATGAATTGCCTCAGTCTGTACTATGGAATCCACAGGAAAGACAAACCCTTCCAGATTGTCTCTTAAATATGTATTTTAGGTGTTGGACGAAAAACTGAGTGGTTACTGATCAGCCAGCTCACACTGCTCTTTAGCAGAGGTGGTAGGATGTATGGGTCGATGCCAGACTGTTGGGGTCTGAAGCCCAGTGGGACCTCTTCCTAGCTGTGTGACATGAGTAAATTACTAAATTTCTATGTGACTCAATTTTTGAGATGTAAAAAAATGATAAAAATAACTACTTTGTGGCATTGTGGAGAGGATTACATGATATAATAACTTTGAAGTGCTAAGAACTGTGACTGTCACAGAGTTAAGTGTTTACCAAGTTTTTACCATTATTATGTATACATAGATAAGATTGGGAAAGAATGAGTCATTCAGGATATTCAGAAAGAGCTATTTATTGTGAAACAGGAAATGGCCATTCAGATCGTGTACTTTTTAAAATATCTGACCTGACTTTGGTGATTCTAGTTTATTTTGGCTCATTGATGTATTAACACATTATCTTTTGACGTTATTGATAGTGTTGCAGATTCTAGAAGGGCAGGTTGACTATAGGAGAACATGGTGTTTTCATAGAGGATGGATTCTGACCACAACTTAGTAATTTGTGTCCTACTGTGTGAATGAGGCTCCCATGGCCCATTCGGATGGCAGACAGTCTATAGATAAAGCATCTGGTTTCACTGGAATTTGGAAACATGCACGATTTTGTGTGTACTCTCCATTCCCCTAGAAAGGCTGGTGCATGTTTTTCTAGTTATGTGATACAGTTTCTGAGATCTAGATGATTTTTATTTGAAACTTTCTCTCCTGAGCTTGCTGCGCTTGGCCATTTTCAGAGACGTTGTCATCTGGACTTCAAGAAGGGATAGGAAATGACTCAGATGCTGTTACTTGGTCAACCTGATGATAACAGGGTACATTAGTGGTACAAACAAGCAATAATAAATCGTTAAAATTTCAGAGTAATATATATGTTCTTAACAAGGTAACATTTTTGTAGGTCTATTGATAAAGGCTTGCCTTATGATTCTGTGAAAGTAGAATAGATGTGACTGGAGACTCCAAATAATTTGCCTGTTTTATGGCTGGAATTTCCAATAAAATTAGACCATTGGATTAAGCCATTTGTTATTATCTCTATGAAGCCCTTACAATAGTATAAATACATTTTGTGTGTGTGTGGGCAGGCACAGGCAACCAAACCCGGGTCTCCAGCATGGCAGGCGAGAACTCTGCCTGCTGAGCCACTGTGGCCCACCCTAAATATGTTTTTGATAGGAGAAACCCATTAACTTTTTAGCAGCCAGGTAACCAACTGCCATGTTTTCAGAGGATAGTTTTTTTTTTGATGTGGAGAGGTAATGGAGCACAGAGCCTGGTTGTGGTAAAAATACTATGTGCTTTGGAGACTTGGAGGTGGGTTGTAAAGAGGGAGGTAGAGAGGCATGAGGGAGATAAATTGCTCTGGTCTCTGCATTCCTACTGTGCATAGATCTGTCCAATTTTAAAGTCAAGGAGGGATTCCATTTTGGTGTGAAATGACAATTTCATACCATACCTTTGGGTTCTATGTAGTGAAGCTCTTTCTGTACCCTTGCAGTTGACCTATTGCAGTCGCAGCTTTTCTTATTTGGAAAATGGGAGTATTTATGCCTACCTTGTAGGATTTTTGCAAGATTTCAGTAAGAGAACATTTGTAGGGACTCTGTATGGAATCTTGTAGGTGCTTGTTAAAAGTGCGTTTTTTTCTTGGCTTTCTCCCAACTTTCTGTATACTTAGTCCTTGAAATTTAGATACATAATTGCATATTCCTTTATTATTTTGCTGTTATTTATATATAGTAATCTTGCTTTCCACCAGAGTGTTGTATTTTTTTGAGGGTAGGTGCCATTTATTTTTCATCTTCTATATTGTGTGCACTTAAAATACCTTGTACCTTTTTTCCATGGTGCTTATTTTTGTTTTGCTCTTATATTATTAATAGGACCATTTAATTAAGTTTTCTTCCCTTCTGGCCTGTAAATTTCATGAAAGCTAGGGTCTTGTTTGGTTTTGTTCAGTAATGTATATTTAGAACCTGGATCAATACCTGGCATATAGAAAGTGCTTTGTTAATGTGTGTGGAACAAATCAGTGAATGAATGATTGTTAAGCACAGTAGATTTTAAGCAAACACTTGCCCTGGGAAGGTGGAAACAGTCTGTCATATTCAGTCTGAAGCCTTGTAGGAGACTATAGAAAGTCGACAGAATGTTAGCTAAGACCTTAGATCTTTCACAGGGTATGTGGAAAAGAAAAAAGGTTTACAAAATCCTTTGAAGTGGTTCAGTACTTCATGTTATTTTAGCAGGAGGTCAAATGTGTTTGTTATGAATATGCTATTGTAAAGAACTATTTAAGTATAAATTACCATTATTTCTTTTAGAAATAAATGTTACCATCCTTGAGTACTGATATTAATTTAAAATTTAGACTGAAAAGACAAAGATGTCAAACTTTGCTTATTTCCTTCCTTTGCAAACTTTGCACGAACTTGATTGTATTGGAAGGAAGCTTTGGGGATATGTTAGAACTGAGTGTTGTGTCCAGGTCTTGGCAGTGCTTGCATGACTTGTTTAACGGTTTATGAACTCTTGATTTTCAGTCTAAATGCTCAGTTGTTCTGTCATTCATTCATCCGAATGCTAACTCTCTTCACCCTCCAGGATTTTGACACATTGCTGATGCACATCTTGACTCTGAATCATTTAACATATCTTTGCCTTTCCTCTAATCCAATTACAGTTTTATTTTGAAGTAATCTCACTGGATATTATTAGCAGCTCACGCTCAATACTAATTTCTTCAAATATGGATTACACAATTGAACATAGACTAAGCAGAGAGGGAAAATCCATATGTATTAGCAATTTATATTCATCTGTCAATTTTTTAATTTGTTAATTCTAACAAATTTGTAAAATTTAACTTTAAAAAAAAACTGGCATATTTTTTGAACATTTGCCATGTGCCAAACACATTTTTTTGTATTATCTTGTGAAATCTTGAGCTGTCACTGTGACTGACTGAGCTACTGTTCTTAGATTCATTTTGTAAAAAAGATCTTAAGGCTCAGCTCTGCTTTAAAAAAGAAAAGAAAAGAGAATTCTTTGTTTTGAAGTGAAGTACATACTTACAAGACAGTTGCAAAAATAATAAAAAATAATGCAGACAACTCCAATATACTTAGATACCCAGATTTACCAACTTTGTAACATTTGTTATATTGTCTTTCTATCTTCTAAACATTTGAGAGAAGGTTGTAATACATCATGTTCCTTGAATGCCTAATACTTCAGTTTTATTTCCTAAGAACAAGAGCATTCACTTATGTGACCACATGTTAAGTACAGTTATCAAGTTCAAGAAACTTAATATTGATATGAAGCAGTTTTTTTCATTTGTCTCAGTAATTTCCTTTTGGGCATTTTCACCTTCATTGTCAGTCCAGGATCATGTATTGTATTTAATTGCCATTGTCTCTTTATTCTCTCTTTTTTAATTGTGATAATGTATACCCAGTGTAAAGTTTCCCATCTCAGCCACTCCCAAGCACACGATTCAGTGGGATTCGTCACATTGCTACCACTGCACCATCTGTAACCAAAACTTTTCCATCACGCGAACAACAGAAATCCTGCGCTGTTATGCATTAGCCCCCACCCCGACCCTCACCCTGGTAGTCTGTACTCGATTTTCTGTTTCTTATAAATTTGTATATTTTTGTTGTTTCGTATAAATGCAGTCATACAATAGCTGAACTTTTATGGCTGGATTATTTTACTCAGCCTGATGTCTTTAGGGTTCATCAGTGTTGTAAGCATGTTCGAGGACTTCATTCCTTTTTGTGGCTGAATACCATTTCATTGTATATGCCACATTTTTAAAGATGTGTCTCCTTACATATATGTATTTCATATCTGTACATACACGCACAGAGGCAGATATGTGATATGTATATCATAGGGAATTTTGTTCACAACTGTCCTTTTTAATCTTTTTTTTTTTTTTTTTTTATCACATGGGCAGGCACCGGGAATCCAACCCGGGTCCTCTGGCATGGCAGGCGAGCATTCTTGCCTGCTGAGCCACTGTGGCCCACCCCTCTTTTTAATCTTTATATTACTGTTACCCAAGTTGTGATTTTGGACATGCACTCACAGTTATACATACTTACATAAGTACATACAAACAAAAATAAACGTAAATTTTACTCACTTTATGCTTGAATTGGGACACATTATTATTATTTTTTAAGTTTTTTTTAAATTGTAAAAAATAACATATATACAAAAAAACAATAAACTTCTAAGTACATTTTAACAAGTAGTTATACAACAGATTTTAAAGTTTGGTATGGGTTACAGTTCCACGATTTTTCATTTTTTCTTCTACTCTGTCTGAGACATTGGAGACCAAAAGGAATATAAATTTATTCATTTAGTAGTCATATTCATTTGTTAAATCCTCTTTTCCATTATACTCTACTTTCTCTTTTTTTTTTTAAATAACATATATACAAAAAAGCAATACATTTCAAAGTACATTGCAACAATTAGTTGTAGGACAGATTTCAGAGTTTGGTATGGATTACAATTCAACAATTTTAGGTGTTTACTTATAGCTGTTTTAAGGTATTGGAGACTAAAAGAAATAACAGTATACTCATTTCAGCACTCGTACTCATTTGTTAAATCCAACCTTCTCTATATAACTCTACCATCATCTTTGATCTTTCTTTCACTCTTTAGGGGCTATGGCCACTCTAATGTTTTTATATTAGAAGGGGCTCTGTTGATAATATGGGATAGGGGGTTGAAACTAGTTGATTGTTCTGGAAAGGCTGGCCCCTCTGCATTTCAGGACTTACCTGGTCCAGGGACCCATCTGGAGGTTGTAGGTTTCTGGAAAGTTACTCTAGTGCATGGAACCTTTGTAGAATCTTATCTAATGCCCTTGGTGTTCTTTAGGATTGGCACGAATAGATTTGGTGATAGGTAGTAATGTCTAACTGAAACTTGCATAAGAGTGACCTGTAGAGTAGCCTCTTGACTCTGTTTGAGCTCTCACCCACTGATTTATTTGTTACACTTCTTTTCCCCCTTTTGGTCAGGATGGTATTTTTTTGATCCTATGGTGCCAGGGCCAGACTCATCCCTGGGAGTCATTGCCCAAACTGCCAGGGAGACTTTCATCCCTGAATATCATGTCCCACATTTTTTTTATTTGCAGGGTTGGGCAATGGTTTCATTTGCAGAGTTGGGCTTAGAGAGAATGAGGCCACATCTGAGCAACAAAAGAGGTCCTCTGAGGTGAGTCTTAGGCACACCTTTAGATATGCTAAGCTTCTCTGCTGCATACATAAACTTCATAAGAGCAGCCTCAAGATCAAGGGCTTGGCCTATAGATTTGGGTGTCCCTACTGTTTGACACAGTATCTATGGTTTCCGTGGTGGGAAACATACCCTCACCAAATAGAAAATCCAAACCTCCCTATAACTCTTGTCCCTTCCCCCATTATGTACCCCTGGTATTGCTTCATTGCTGTTGAAGTTTTCCTCTTACGTAGCATGCAATAGCATTTCCCCCTACAGATTCATTATTTTTATATGCACTAGGAAATAAGACTTTAAAATGAATTTTATTTTTCTTAGGATGATGTTTCAAATTTGAATTTTGGATTAACTTTGTATTGGAAACTTTAATAACCCTCATAATATGTGTGGGCTTACATTTTAATTTAATTTATATAAATTAAGTAATACCCTTTATATGGTGCATGGGAGGACCTCACAATGAAGGGGTATGGTGCATTCCATCACTGGATTTGGTTGCCTAGACTATGACTTTTATTTTAATGAACACTGTAACTCTTGGGATTAGAGGTCATTCTACTGTATTCACTTAGTCCCATATCACTTTTAGAAGCCTAAGGTCTCCTGTTTAAAATTTCCAACTGAGTTTCAGAAACACATTTCTAAATTGCTATTAAAGCAATGGATTGACTCTCCTTTGTATTCCAAACCTTTTTTTTTTAATTTAATGGTGTTTTTGATATTAAATGTAAGTTGTAACATGACAGGCGGTTTAATTGATATTAAAGTGATCTTTCTATGAATACACACACACACACACACATATTTGTTTTATTTTGTTTTTAAATTTCATGAAATACTGTTAAAATAGCTGCAGATCTATTTCATTCTTGATCATATTGAAGTTTATTCTCAAAATGAATGGCAAGTAGGTAGGCAATTTCTATTCCTTGTAGAAGTAATCTCCTGGGGAAAATGCTCAATTAACTGAAATGCTTGAAAATAATGTGCTCTTTCATTGTAATTTTTTGATGGCAGAAGAGTTGACAAGAGTAAGTAGTTGCTAAAAACTTTTAAATTCCTTACTTTTTTTCTTTGCCTTATAACCACAGCATAGTAAAAAGTCTTTTTAATTTTTTGAAGGTTTTTGTTGCTCATACTTCTGAACCCGGCTGACAATGTAGATTAAGATCCTTAGAAAATTATACTTCAAAGATTCTGACTCTTGCACACATCCTGGAAGTTCATTCTCTTAATTCCCTTTTATCATATTATAGGTTTATGATTTGCTTCTTTTCTTAAAAGTCAAGTGCAGAACAGAATTATTTTAAGATTCTAAATAGATGGCCTTCGTTTATTTGAAGTTTTGTCTTACTAGGGTGAATTTTAATAGGATTTTAATGTTTTGAGTAACACTGCAGAATTTATTTTAAAGGTGGCAGTATGTACTCTTTTTTCATTAAAGTGGTTTTGAAGATGTTTCAAAAATAGTAAATATAAGTATTTCTACAAAGAAGGTAGTTTTTTAAAAAATTTTTTTATTAATTTAAAAAAAATTACAGAAAGAAACACAGACATTCCCAATATGTGATCATTCCGTTCTACATATATAATCAGTAATTCACAATATCATCACATAGCTGCAGATTCATCATCCTGATCATTTCTTAGAACATTTGCATCAATTCAGAAAAAGAAACAAAAAGACAAAAAATAAAATGAAAACAGAAAAAAACCCATACACACCATTCCCCTTACTCCTCCCTAGCATTTCAGACTAAAATTATTTTATCATTTGTTCCCCCTATTATTTATTTTTATTCCATATGTTCTACTCGTCTGTTGACGAGGTAGATAAAAGGAGCCTCAGACACAAGGTTTTCACAATCACACAGTCACATTGTGAAAGCTATATCATTATACAATCATCATCAAGAAACACAGCTACTGGAACACAGCTGTACATTTTCAGACAGTTCCCTCCAGCCTCTCCACTACATCTCGAACAACAAGGTGATGTCTACTTAATGCATAAGAATAACCTCCAGAATAAGCTCTCACTCTGTTTGGAATCTCTCAGCCATTGACACTTTGTCTCATTTCACTCTTCCCCCTTTTGGTCCAGAGGATTTTCTCAATCCCTTGATGCTGGGTCGCAGCTCATTCTAGGGTTTTTCTAAATCCCTTGATGCTGAGTCCCAGCTCATTCTCGGATTTCTGTCCCACGTTGCCAGGAAGGTCCACACCCCTGGGAGTCATGTCCCACGTAGACAGGGGGAGGCTCGGAAGTTTGCTTGTTGTGTTGGCTGGAGAGAGAGGCCACATCTGAACAACGAAAGAGGTTCTCTTGGGGGTGACTCTTAGGCCTAATTTTAAGTAGGCTTGACCTATCCTTTGTGGGGTTAAGTTTCATATGAACAAACCTCAAGACTGGGGGCTTAGCCTATAGCTTTGGTTGTCCACACTGCTTGTGAGAATATCAAGAATTCAACTTGGGGCAGTTGAATTTTCCCCTGCTCTCACCATTCCCCAAAGGGGACTTTGCAAATACTTTTCCGCTCACTCCACTCTGGGATTCATTGGGGCATCACTCTGTACAAACCAACAAAATCTCATGTCTTACCCAAGGTTCCATGTACTTATGTTGTTCAACCAAGCTATCTACATAAGTTATATTAGGAAATGCACTAGTCAAAATACAAATTTTGTACCAAATAAAGATTTTTTGCTTTAGTCTCACACATAAGTTGAAATTTTAAAATATGAATTACCATCTATTTTCAGCACCCTGCAGTAATGACATTCCTTTGTTCTTCCTCATGCAAAGACATTTTTAAAATTTGTACCTTTAGTCACTGTCATTATACACTCTAGGCAATCCTAGATTATACCATCTCAATCTTTGTTGTCTATCTTTCTTTCTGATTTCATTTGTGCCTCCAGCCCTTCTCCCTCTGTCATCCTCATCATTCTCACATGCAGCTTCATTCAGTGTTTTAACATAATTGTATTGCAGTTAGGTAGCATTGTGCTGTCCATTTCTGAGTTTTTACATTCAGTCCTGTTGCACAATCTGTATTCCTTCAGCTCCAATTACCCAATATCTCACCCTATTTCTATCTCCTGCTGGTCTCTTACCAACGAAATTCTCCAAGTTTATTCACTAATGTCAGTTCATATCAGTGAGACCATACAGTATTTGTCATTTTGTTTCTGGCTAATCACACTCAGCATAATGTCCTTAAGGTCCGTCCATGTTGTTACATACTTCATAACTTTATTCTGTCTTACAGCTGCATAATATTCCATCATATGTATATACCACAGTTTGTTTAGCTCCCCCGTCTGTTGATGGACATGTTTGGCAAATTGTAAATAATGCTGCTATAAACGTTGCGCAAGTGTCCATTTGTGTCCTTGCCCTCATGTCCTTTGAGTAGAGACAGCATATAGATGGGTCCCGTTCCCTAATCCATTCTGCCAGTCTGTGTCCCCCGATGGGGAAGCTTAATCCATCAACATCAGTGTTCTTATTGCCTGGGCTTTTTACCTTTTGGCTTTTATATGTCCTTCTAATTTTCCTTCTTTTTAACTTTACTCATGGTCTTCCTTTCTACACTCTTCTCCACACCTCTCTCTTCTGTCTTTTCATATCTGTCTCTAGTGCTTCCTTTAGTATTTCTTGCTGATCTCTTGGTCACGAATTCTCTCAGTGATTTTTTGTCTGAAAATGTTTTAATTTCTTCCTCAGTTTTGAAGGACAATTTTGCTGGATATAGAATTCTTGGTTGGCAGTTTTTCTTTTAATAATTTAAATATATTATCCCACTGTCTTCTAGCTTCCATGGTTTCTGCTGAGAAATCTACACATAGTCTTATTGGGCTTCCCTTGTATGTGATGGATTGCTTTTCTCTTGCTGCTTTCAGGATTCTTTCTTTCTCTTTGACCTCTGACATTCTGATTAGTAAATGTCTTGGAGTACATCTGTTTGAATCTATTCTCTTTGGGGTATGCTGCACTTCTTGGATCTGAGATTTTAAGTCTTTCATAAGAGTTGGGAAATTTTCAGTGATAATTTCCTCCATTAGTTTTTCTCCTCCTTTTCCCTTCTCTTCTTCTGGGATACCCACAGCACATATGTTTGTGCGTTTCATATTGTCCTTCAATTCCCTGAGTCCCTGCCCATATTTTTCCATTTTTTTCCCTATATTTTCTTTTTCTTGCCGGATTTCAGATGTTCCATCCTCCAGTTCAGAAATCCTATGTTCTGTCTCTCGAAATCTACCATTGTAGGTTTCCATTGTTTTTTTCATCTCTTCTACCATGCCTTTCATCCCCATAAGTTCTGTGATTTGTTTTTTCAGACTTTCAGCTTCTTCTTTTTGTTCATTCCTTGCCTTCTTCGTATCCTCCCTCAATTCATTGATTTGGTTTTTGATGAGGTTTTCCATGTCTGTTCATATTTTCTGAATTAAATGTTTCAGCTCCTGTATCTCATTTGAATTATTGGTTTGTTCCTTTGACTGGGCCATATCTTCAATTTTCCTAGTGTGATGTATTATTTTTTTGCTGGCATCTAGGCATTTAATTACCTTAGTTTATTCTGGAGATTGCTTTCACTTCTTTTACCTAGGGTTTTCTTGCTGGATGAATTTGTTGCCTATCTGTTCTTTGACATTCGGTTCAGCTTTATCTGGACCTCTATCTTAAGTTTTGTTTAACAGAGGAGAATTTTTCAGTTCTTGTTTTCTTGTTTCTTGCTCTGCTTGTATGGTGCCTTTTCCCCCCACCCTTAGGAGGGTCTACTTAGGTATTATAGACCCCAGCCAGATTTTCCCAGACCAAACTGGCCTCCTATCACGGGGAAGGAGTCACCTGCGTCGGTTATCCCTGAGGGTGAGACCCAGCAGGTTGAAAGACTTTTCCTGTGACGTCTCTAGACTCTGTTTTTCTTATCCTCCCCTGTGTGTGTGGCTTGTGTGACTGCAGGTCCCACCAGCATAGGATGATGTGGTATCTTTAACTTAGGCAGACTCTCCCTGCTGGGGGCGTGGTGGAGACAGAGGAGAGGTTGTAGGCTGGTTTTAATGGCTTCAAATCACCAAGCCCTGGGGTCTGAATTCCTTGATGGAGGGATTCCACCTGGGTAGGGCTTCACCCCTCCCCTGGGGAAGGCAAAGGCTTCAGATAAGCCCCCAAAAGAGCTCACTTCTGCCTATGCCTGGGGCAGTTGCAGCCTGAAAAGTCCTGCTGCTGTATCCAGAGGCAGTCAAGCCTTTGTAGATACACAGCCACAAAAACCATTGTTTCCTCCTCTTTTTTTCCTTTATCTGTCAGCCCTGCCCCCTTGGTGCCAGGGTAAAAATGAGCGACCTCCGCTTTGACCAGGTTCACCTGAGCTGGGGACCTATTTTTAGTAGTCAAAATTTGTTATTAGTTCCACAATTGGCGTTTGATTGTGCCCAGTCCCTGCTGCTGGTAAAGTCCTTTCCTTTCCCCTCTGGGAAGCGGCCTGTGGGGGAGGGGCGCCGGCTGCTGTGGCTTGGGGAACTCTCGGTTCTGGGGGGCTCGCAGCAGGTCCAGCTGGTCCAGACTGGGGTACGCTGTGTATCCAGTCACTGACATGGCCCCAGGAGCTGTTCTGTACTGTTTCTGGTTATTTAGTAGTTGTTCTGGAGGACGAACTAAAACGCGCGCATTGCTAAGCTGCCATCTTGGCCTGGAAAGAAACCAGAAGGTAGTTTTTAATAGGAGTTACCAATCAGAATTGATCCCATACGGTGTGTTGTAGATACTTGATGAATGTTGAACTGAATGATCACTTTTTGTGGGAAAGCACTTTCCCAGCCTATAAAGGGCTTCTTCTTTTAATGCTTACTTCAACCCTGTGAAGTACATTTTCTCAGTTTTACAGATAAGGAAAGTAATGCTCAGAGAAGTAAATGACTTGTATTAGCTCCCCTAGTGGACAGTAGAGATGGAATTCAGGCCAGAAAGAGTCAGTGCCGAAGTCCTTCCAGCCTTTCTCACAAGGCCTGAGATGATCGACCTTAGCTGCTTGCCCCTTACTCTTCTGATCTCTTTGCCTACCATTTTCATTCCAGCTTCAGCCGCATTAGTTTCTAGGCTGATCATCAAGCTTCTCCTGTCCTGCCAGAGTTAACTTTGCCCTTTGTACTTGCTCAGGATGTTTCCCCCCAGATACCGATTTGGCTGACTCCCTCACCTCCTCTAAATCTTTGCTCAGATGTCATTTTCTAGGTGAATACTCTGTTTCAAATTGTGCCTTCTAGTTCCCCAGCCTGCTGATTTTCCTTCCCCTGTGCACGATTTTTTCTGATAGTGCCTACCTTACAATGTATTTACTTACTATGTTTAGTTGCTATTACCTGTCTTTAGCTAGAATGTAAAGCTCAGCGAGAGGAGGGATTTTTGTCTTTCTTCATTGTGTTGTCCCAGCAGCGCCTGATGCTCAGTGATTGTTCAGTAAATATTTGGTGAATGAATGAATGAGTGAATGAAGGAGTGAGTGAGTGACTGCAAAGCCCATGTCCTTTGCACTAGGCCTTCTTACTTTCCATTTACTGGTGATAAACTTTAAATAGAGTTTTCAGAGATCATTTTTACTATGGAAACATTCCCAAACTATACTATTTTATAAAAGTTGTATACTCATCTGCATTTTTATTTTGTTCAGTTGTATTTTTATTTCATCTTTGAACATAAACCAGTCTGTTCATTTTTAAAAGATGGTAGATTTTTAAAAGGCGGTAGATTTTTTTACGAAGTTTTAGAAAATAAGGTGCTATCTTTCTAGATGTTGCTGGGTGGAGATAGTTCATAGTATTAAGGAAATGTGCAGTTTAATTCAAGTAAGGCAGCGTTGTTTTTTTTTTTTTTTTTTGACTTTTACTTTTAGTTTCATAAATGTATCATTGAAAACCATCCTAGTTTTTGAAATTTGCATTTTATGGCTTGGTATTATTAATATGTTAGGAAATGATAATTATTTTATTAAATGTGTTATAGTAAACCTTTCCCCTTATTCTTTAGTATGATTTTATTTGCAGAAGAATAAAGTTCTAGTTTAAAATTGAAAACCAGTGGGAAAATAGGATTCAGTATGTAGAATTTATTGATTCAACTAGCATTTATTATATACGTACCATACTTCTAGAATTTCCTGCTTGGGGAGAAGGGGCTGGGGTTCAAAGGTGAGCAGGACACCTGACTCACTAGTTAAATAAAAGGCCCAATGCAGTGTGGAAAATGGAGGTGTGTGGAAAGTTTTATGAAAATGTTTTCTTGCAGAAGTTTTCAGGACTACCTAGCTGCTGTAAAGTGAGGTATTTCTGACCTGTTGTAGAACATAGTATTATCTTCTCGGCTTTTATGGTAATCTGTCATTACAGTTAGAACACGTTATATCTTTCATCCTAGAAAACGGTTGGAACAAGGGTGATGTGGCTCAGGGATTCAAAAAATACTCGTCCATGAGAACGTCTGATAATGGGCAATGTGGAAAATAAGGAAAAGGGAAAGAAAGAGGGAGAGAAGACATGACGTGTGTGTGCGTGTGTGTGTGTGTGTAAAGTTGCTGACCCTTCTTAATTAGGATCATCTTTTTTTCTGAGATTGCTCTGTCTCCCTTTTTTATACTTTTACTGGTATATAAAATCTTCAAAAAAAGAGAACCATGGTCATAAATGCTGTAGAGTACTATACAATTTTTGTAATCCTTTCTTGGTATGACTCTGCAAGCCCCAGATATTCCTTATATTCAGAAGGCCCTGATACCTGTCTTCCTGGATCTCCATCCCTGGAAATAGATGTCGGTAATGAATTAATAATAGAAAGATTGTGTCTGTCAGAGGTTTTTGTGGCTTCTATGGTGTAGATGAGTTTGGTGGCAGGAAAGTAATCTATACATACAATTAGGAGTTGATCAGTTTGAAAATACTTTATTTCTTGTTCTGGTGAGTTTCATTGACTGTCTTGGAATTTAAAGATAAGGCATGATGGATAGATAATGAAGGGTTGGAAATAGAAACATTTATTAGAAGGTATTGTATGTATGTGTGTGTTCTCTCTATGTTCTAACTGGAACATAGGGTCAGAATAGCACCAAAGCTGTGAATCATGTGATTTTCCTTCTCTAATGCCACTTAGTCTGTATTAGTGGTAACCTTTGGGTTTTGCTTACAAATTGGAGCACACATACTTTAGTTTTTGGGAGAGAGGCACTGGAGAATTCCATAAAAGAATAATAAACACATGTCAACTTTCCAAAGCTGGGAAAAATAGTGTATCATTATTATTCTTTTAAATTTTAATTTGCCTACCTATGAGTCTTCCCTAGTATAAAGCTGATTTTATGCTGTTCAGGTTTTAAAACTTGTAAGTACTGTAGAAAAGTCAAGCAAGTTTCCCTTTACTTTTAGATTACAACTTTTCTTAAACAATTAAATAATGAATCTTGACAGTGGGAGTATAATTATAGCTCTAATTGGGTGGTTCTTATTGGCTGTTTTCGCTGTCATCATATCATCATCGTTGGTGGTGGTGGTGGGGTCTTTGGAGCAGACCCCAGCTTCAGCCCTTAACTAGGGTCGTGATATTGAGCAAGTTACTTAACTACTCTGAACCACTCCACTTTCTTCATCTGAAAAACTGGGATATTAATAGTGGCCACCTTAAGCGATTCTGGGGATTAGAGGGGATAATGTGTGTCAGGAGCTTAATATAGTGCTTTGTGAGTGTTCATTATCAGTAATGATGATGTTCTTTTTACCTGGAAATATAAGTATTGGCCTTTTCTGCCTTTCGTTTGTTTGTTGTTTAATACTCACATCTTTATCTCATTCTTTTGCTACTATTTTATCTGTGCTAACCATTCTGTGAGACATGTTTTTAAACTCTTTAAAAAGTGTATGCTAATAATCATCAGAGCATTTTTTTTCAACTTCCTTATAGATCGGAAAGAGTTCTAAAAGCAGCTGACCCTACATTGATTTATTTATAGTCAAGCCCAAAATTGGAATATTTTCACTGTTGTAGGTATTTTCAGGGGCCTTCCTTTACTTTACTTTCTTTAGTTGGAAACAGAAAGTTTTTAATGCTAGCTTTGAATAAAGTGAGCGAGAAACAATTTTAAAAGTGAAAGGGCTGACAGAAGGATTTTAAAGTTCTTACTTTTAAACGGTGGTTTTCAGTCTTGGCCATACATTGAAATAACCCGAGTCACAAATTCCCAGGCCTACCCACAACCATGACATTAAAATTTCTCAGAGTAGAACCCAGGCAGTGGTACTTTTTAACACCTCCCACTGCCCCCCTACACACACAATTCTGATGTGTGGCTAAGGTTGAGAGAATCACATTGCATTAAAAGAATGTTTTTTCAATAGTGGGAACACTATATTACCACCACTACCACTCCAGTGCTTTGGATATAGTAATAAAGTAATTGGAATGATGGCATATTTGATACTTATTTTAACTAACACTTAGTTTTGGCTTAGTTTCTTATTTGCTTTTGTATATCCAAGTGTCTTGTATAATCAACATGTTAAGAATTCTTGGGTATTGTTCGTAGGATACGAAGCCTCATTTTACTATTTGATTCATTATAAAGATTTATAGTATCTCTGTTTTGGTGGAATATTGTCTATATCTGAGATTTATTGTGTATCAAAAGCAATTCCTAATAGAAGTATAGTTCCACTAATAGAATAGGATTCTTTTTAGGTTTCCTGAAATATGTGATGTAAAAAGGGAATACTGCCTGTATCTGTGTTTAAGTGCAGTTGATGGCGTTGATTTGAACAGACCACATGGATGGGCAATTTAATTTATGCGTTTTACCAATAATGCTGATATATCTTGCTTTGGTCCTACTAAGCCAAGTCTAGTTATTATTTTAATACTAAGCATCATCTTAGTTTTGTGGGACATTATTGCTACTTCTTTCTGAATATATAGGTTCATATGCCTTATTGATTCAAATTCTGACTTGTTGAAAGTTTTCGGGGGTTGTCATGGATGGGAATTTGTACAACTACGGATTGAGGATAGAACGCAGTGCTTCCAGGAAAAGTTCTAACTAGTAAGATTGGAGGTGGTCAGAGACCAGGTTTACATGCTCATTTTGTGCGGGTGCCTTTTTTTAAAATGAGAGTTGGGGAAAAGTAAAAGGACTAAGTGAGTAATGTCTTAGGATATTTTCAGTTAAAAGTGGTGTTAATTTTAGAAAGATTTTATTTCAGATCTTTTGAACTGAAATAATTGGTTTTAAATACAAATTCATCTGAAGTTCAGATATTACTGCTTAGCTTTCACTGCAGACAAATGACCATTTTACAGAAATGTTTCCTCACTGTATATCCACACACATTATTCCACACACATTATTAACAGCCTATGTACAAATAAGTTGGTAGTCCACATCTTTGTTTAAACCCCTCTGCCTTCTCCCTGGGATATTATGCCTAATAAATAAAATGGTATGGGCCTTCTTTATTTGTAAGTGTGAATTTAGCATCCTGATTTTTGATAACTTCAGTTGACTGGAGTCCCAGAGCATAAACCCGGAAGACATTGGCACATATTTTATTTCTTCTGCTTTTGCTTTGCATAGTCCCCATAGAGCTAGGCCCCAAGGAAAAATGGGCAGATACTGGATCCATGATCCTGTGTGTGTGTGTGTGTGTGTGTGTGTGTGTGTGTGTGTGTGTGTGTGTGTGTGTGTGGTGTTGTGGACTAAAATGTATGTAGACCTGTTGACTGTACTTTAGATACGAGGAGCATTTTTGTCTCTTACTCCCCCTCCTGTTGAAGTCTGTGGCACTTTTCCATTGCATGTTATACTTATTTGAGTATAATTATAACCTTGCTGGTGGGGATAGAGAGTAGTCATTTTTCCCCCAGCTTATTGACAGAATTGATAAGATGATGCTGAAGACAGTGATAGAAACTACCTAAGGGGAAAATGACTAATGTTAAAAAGGGAAGAGAAGGACAATAGAGTGAGAAATATACCTGCCAAGTGGACTGACTACTTAGCTGGATACTACACTTTTCTTTTTGTTGAGAAATGTATTCTGGAAATCCATCGAATTGTAAGTATTCTTCCTGGTGCAGTGTAATCTGACTCTTATAAATCTGTGTTAATGAGTAACTATTTCTCCCTTTTAAACAAAAATTTTTTTTTAAAAGAAATAAAACGAACACAGGAAAGAAAAAAAAGATTATAACTACCATATCCCTTACCCCTTGCTTTCATTGATCACTAGCATTTCAAACTAAATTTATTTTAGCATTTGTTCCCCCTATTATTTATTTTTATTCCATATGTTCTACTCCTTTGTTGACAAGGTAGATAAAAGGAGCATCAGAGACAAGGTTTTCACAATCACACAGTCACATTGTGAAAGCTGTATCATTATACAATCATCTCCAAGAAACATGGCTACTGGAACACAGCTCTACATTTTCAGGCAGTTCCCTCCAGCCTCTCCATTACATCTTGAATAACAAGGTGATATCTACTTGATGCATAAGAATAACCTCCAGGATAACCTCTCGACACTGTTTGGAATCTCTCAGCCATTGACACTTTGTCTCATTTCTCTCTTCCCCCTTTTGGTCGAGAATGTTTTCCCAGTCCCTTGATGCTGAGTCTCAGCTCATTCTAGGGTTTTTCTCAATCCCTTGATGCTGAGTCTCCGTTAATTCCAAGATCTCTATCCCACGTTGCCAGGAAGGTCCACACCTCTGGGAGTCATGTCCCACGTAGAGAGGGGTAGGGTGGTGAGACTGCTCGTTGTGTTGGCTGGAGAGAGGGGCCACATCTGAGCAACAAAAGAGGCTCTCTTAGGGGTGACTCTTAGGCCTAAATTTTAAGTAGACTTGACCTATCCTTTGAGGGGTTAAGTTTCATATGAACAAAGCCCAAGACTGGGGGCTCAGCCTATAGCTTTGGTTGTCCACACTGCTTGTGAGAATATCAAGAATTCAACTTGGGGAAGTTGAATTTCTCCCCGTACTCACCACTCCCCGAAGGGGGCTTTGCAGATACTTTTCTACTCACTGATCGAATCACTTGGGGATTCATCGGGGCATCACTCTGGACAAATCAGCAAAATCTCATGTCCTACCTGAGATTCCAAGAACTTAGGGCGTTCAATCAAGCTATCTACATAAGTTATATTAGGAAATGCAGTAGTCAAAATATACATTTTGTAACAAACATTTTTTGCTTTAGTCTCACACAGAAGGTGACATTTTAAAATATTAATTACCATCTATTTTCAGTACCCTGCAATAATGACATTCCTTTGTTCTTCCTCATGCAAAACATTTTAAAAATTGTACCTTGTACATTTCACTATTATTATACAGTCTAGGCATTATAGATTATACCATCTCGATCTTTAACATCTATCTTTCTTTCTGATTTCATTTATGTCCCCAGCCCTCCTCCCTCTAACATTCTCGCATGCAGCTTCATTCAGTGTTTTAACATAATTGTATTACAGTTAGGTAGTATTGTGCTGTCCATTTCTGAGTTTTTGTATCCAGTCCTGTTGCACAGTCTGTATCCCTTCAGCTCCAATTACCCAATATCTTACCCTATTTCTATCTCCTGATGGTCTCTGTTATGAACAAAATATTCCAAATTTATTCACTAATGTCAGTTCATATCAATGAGACCATACAATATTTGTCCTTTAGTTTTTGGCTAGTCTCACTCAGCATAATGTTCTCTAGGTCCATCCATGTTGTTACATACTTCATAAGTTTATTCTGTCTTAAAGGTGCATAATATTCCATCGTATGTATATATCACAGTTTGTTTAGCCACTCGTCTGTTGATGGACGTAATGCTGCTATAAACATTGGTGTGCAAATGTCCGTTTGTGTCTTTGCCCTTATGTCCTCTGAGTAGATACCTGGCAATGGTATTGCTGGGTTATATGGCAATTCTATATTCAGCTTTTTGAGGAACCGCCAAACTGCCTTCCACAGCGGTTGCACCATTTAACATTCTTACCAACAGTGAATAAGTGTGCCTCTTTCTCCACATCCTCTCCAGCACTTGTCATTTTCTGTTTTGTTGATAATGGCCATTCTGGTGGGTGTGAGATGATATCTCATTGTGGTTTTGATTTGCATTTCTCTAATGGCCAGGGACATTGAGCATCTCTTCACGTGCCTTTTGGCGACTTGTATTTTCTCTTCTGAGAAGTGTCTGTTCAAGTCTTTTTCCCATTTTGTAATTGGGTTGGCTGTCATTTTGCTGCTGAGTTGAACAATCTCTTTATAAATTCTGGATACTAGACCTTTATCTGATATGTTGTTTCCAAATATTGTCTCCCATTGTGTAGGCTGACTTTTTACTTTCTTGATGAAGTTCTTTGATGCACAAAAGTGTTTAATTTTGACGAGTTCCCATTTCTTTCTTTCTTTCTTCAGTGCTCTTGCTTTAGGTGTAAGATCTATAAAACCACCTCCAATTATAAGATTTATAAGATATTTCCCTACATTTTCCTTTAACTGTTTTATGGTCTTAGACCTGATGTTTAGATCTTTGATCCATTTTGAGTTAACTTTTGTATAGGGTGTGAGATACGGGTCCTCTTTCATTCTTTTGCATATGTATATCCAGTTCTCTAGGCACCATTTATTGAAGAGACTGTTCTGTCCCAGGTGAGTTGGCTTGACTGCCTTATCAAAGATCAAATGTGTCCATAGATGAGAGGGTCTATATCTGAACACTCTGTTCGATTCCATTGGTCAATAATTCTATCTTTATGCCAATACCATGCTGTTTTGACCACTGTGGCTTCATAATATGCCTTAAAGTCAGGCAGTGTGAGACTTCCAGCTTCTTTTTTTTTCCCTCAAGATACTTTTAGCAATTCAGGACACCCTGCCCTTCCAGATAAATTTGCTTATTCGTTTTTCTATTTCCGAAAAGTAAGTTGTTGGGATTTTGACTGGTATTGCGTTGAATCTGTAAAGCAATTTAGGTAGAATTGACATCTTAACTATATTTAGTCTTCAAAACCATGAACACGGTATGCCCTTCCATCTATTTAGGTCTTCTGTGATTTCTTTTCACAGTGTCTTGTAGTTTTCTTTGTATAGGTCTTTTGTCTCTTTAGTTAAATTTATTCCTAAGTATTTTATTCTTTTAGTTGCAATTGTAAATGGAATTCGTTTCTTGATTTCCCCCTCAGCTTGTTCATTACTAGTGTACAGAAATGATACAGATTTTTGAATGCTGATCTTGTAACCTGCCACTTTGCTGTACTCGTTTATTAGCTCTGGTAGTTTTGCTGTGGATTTTTCAGGGTTTTCGACATATAGTATCATATCATCTGCAAACAGTGATAGTTTTACTTCTTCCTTTCCAATTTTGATGCCTTGTATTTCTTTTTCTTGTCTAATTGCTCTGGCTAGAACTTCCAACACAATGTTGAATAACAGTGGTGATAATGGACATCCTTGTCTTGTTCCTGATTTTAGGGGGAAAGTTTTCAGTTTTTTCCCATTGAGGACGATATTAGCTGTGGGTTTTTCATATATTCCCTTTATCATTTTAGGGAAATTCCCTTGTATTCCTATCTTTTGAAATGTTTTCAACAGGAAAGGATGTTGAATCTTGTCAAATGCCTTCTCTGCATCAATTGAGATGATCATGTGATTTTTCTGCTTTGATTTGTTGATATGGTGTATTACATTAATTGATTTTCTTATGTTGAACCATCCTTGCATACACTGGGATGAATCCTACTTGGTCATGATGTATAATTCTTTTAATGTATTGCTGGATTCGATTTGCTAGAATTTTGTTGAGGATATTTGCATCTATATTCATTAGAGAGATTGGTCTGTAGTTTTCTTTTTTTGTAATATTTTCACCTGGTTTTGGTATGAGGGTGATGTTGGCTTCATAGAATGAATTAGGTAGCTTTCCCTCCACTTCAATTTTTTTGAAGAGTTTGAGCAGGATTGATACTAATTCTTTCTGGAATATTTGGTAGAATTCACATGTGAAGCAGACTGGTCCTGGACTTTTTTGGGAGCTTTTTAATGACTGATTCTTTTCGAGTCAAAGTTGGTTGTTCATGTCTTTCCAGGAACCCGTCCATTTCATCTACATTATTGTATTTATTAGCATAAAGTTGTTCATAGTATCCTGTTATTACCTCCTTTATTTCTGTGGGGTCAGTGGTTATATCTCCTCTTCCATCTCTGTTCTTATTTATTTGCATCCTCTCTCTTCTTCTTTTTGTCAATCTTGCTAAGGGCCCATTAATCTTATTGATTTTCTCATAGAACCAACTTCTGGTCTTATTGATTTTCTCAGTTGTTTTCATGTTCTCAATTTCATTTGTTTGTTCTCTAACTTTGTTATTTCTTTCCTTTTACTTGCTTTGGGGTTAGTTTGCTGTTCTTTCTCCAGTTCTTCTGAGTGGACAGTCAATTTGTCGATTTTTGCCCTTTCTTCTTTTTTGATATAGGTATTTAGGGCTATAAATTTCCCTCTTAGCACTGCCTTTGCTGCATCCCATAAGTTTTGATACGTTGTGTTTTCATTGCCATTTGCCTCGAGATATTTACTGATTTCTCTTGTAATTTCTTCTTTGACCCACTGGTTGTTTAAGAGTGTGTTGTTGAGCCTCCACATATTTGTGAATTTTCTGGCAGTCTGCCTATTATTGATTTCCAACTTCATTCCCTTATGATCTGAGAAAGTGTTTTGTATGATTTCAATCTTTTTAAATTTGTTGAGGCTTGCTTTGTGACCCAGCATATGGTGTATCTTTGAGAATGATCCATGAGCACTTGAGAAAAAGGTGGTGTATCCTGCTGTTGTGGGGTGTAATGTCCTATAAATATCTGTTAAGTCTAGCTCATTTATTGTAATATTCAAATTCTCTGTTTCTTTATTGATCCTGTGTCTAGATGTTCTGTCCATTGATGAGAGTGGGGAATTGAAGTCTCCAGCTATTATGGTTGATGTGTTTACTTCGCTTTTCAGTGTTTGCATTGTTTGCCTCATGTATTTTGGGGCATTCTGGTTTGGTGCATAAATATTTATGATTGTTATGTCTTCATGTTGAATTGTTCCTTTTATTAGTAGATAGTATCCTTCTTTGTCTCTTTTAACTGTTTTACATTTGAAGTCTAATTTGTTGGATATTAGTATAGCCACTCTTGCTCTTTTCTGGTTGTTATTTGCATGAAATATATTTTCCCAACCTTTCACTTTCAACCTATGTTTATCTTTGGGTCTAAGATGTGTTTCCTGTAGACAGCATATAGAAGGATCCTATTTTTTAATCCGTTCTGCCAGTCTATGTCTTTTGATTGGGGAGTTCAGTCCATTAACATTTAATGTTATTACTCTTTGGGTAGTACTTTCCTCTACTATTTTGCCTTTTGTATTTTATATGTCATATCTAATTTTCCTTCTTTCTACACTGTTCTCCACACCTCTCTCTTCTGTCTTTTCGTATCTGTCTCTAGTGTTTCCTTTAGTATTTCTTGCAGAGCTGGTCTCTTGGTCACAAATTCTCTCAGTGATTTTTTTGTCTGAAAATGTTTTAATTTCTCCCTCATTTTTGAAGGACAATTTTGCTGGGTATAGGATTCTTGGTTGGCAGTTTTTCTCTTTTAGTAATTTAAATATATCATCCTACTGTCTTCTCTCCTCCATGGTTTCTGCTGAGAAATCTACACATAGTCTTAATTGAGTTTTCCTTGTATGTGATGGATTGCTTTTCTCTTGCTGCTTTCAAGATCCTCTCTTTCTCTTTGACCTCTGACATTCTGACTAGTAAGTGTCTTGGAGATCGTCTATTTGGATCTATTCTCTTTGGGGTACGCTGCACTTCTTGGATCTGTAATTTTAGGTCTTTCATAAGAGTTGGGAAATTTTCAGTGATAATTTCTTCCATTAATTTTTCTCCTCCTTTTCCCTTCTCTTCTCCTTCTGGGACACCCACAACACGTTATATTTGTCCGCTTCATATTATCATTCAGTTCCCTGAATCCTTGCTCATATTTTTCCATATTTCCCCCTATAGTTTCTGTTTCTTGTCGGATTTCAGATGTTCCGTCCTCCAGTTCACTAATCCTAACCTCTGTCTCTCGAAATCTACCATTGTAGGTTTCCATTGTTTTTTTCATCTCTTCTGCTGTACCTTTCATCCCCATAAGTTCTGTGATTTGTTTTTTCAGACTTTCCATTTCTTCTTTTTGCTCATTCCTTGCCTTCTTCATATCCTCCCTCAATTCATTGATTTGGTTTTTGATGAGGTTTTCCATGTCTGTTCGTATATTCTGAATTAGTTGTTTCAGCTCTTGTATCTCATTTGAGCTATTGGTTTGTTCCTTTGACTGGGCCATATCTTCAGTTTTCCTGGTGTGATTTTTTTTTTTAATTAGTTAAAAAAAATTAACAAACAAAACATTTAGAAATCATTCCATTCTACATATATAATCAGTAATTCTTAGTATCATCACATAGTTGCATATTCATCATTTCTTAGTACATTTGCATCGATTTAGAAAGAAAAATAAAAAGACAACGGAAAAACAAATAAAATGATAATAGAGAAAAAAAAACTGTACGTACCATACCCCTTACCCCTCGCTTTCATTTACCACTATTTCAAACTGAATTTATTTTAACATTTGTTCCCTCTATTATTTATTTTTATTCCATATGTTCTACTCTTCTGTTGATATAGTAGCTAAAAGGAGCATCAGATATAAGTTTTTCACATTCACAGAGTCTCATTGTGAAAGCTTTATCATTGTTCAATCATCATCAAGAAACATGGCTACTGGAACACAGCACTACATTTTCAGGCAGTTCCCTCCAGCCTCTCCACTACATCTTGAACAATAGGGTGATATCTACTTAATGCATAAGAATAACCTCCAGGATAACCTCTCGACTTTGTTTGGAATCTCTCAGCCATTGACACTTTGTCTCATTTTACTCTTCCCCCTTTTGGTCGAGAAGTTTCTCTCAATCCCTTATTGTAAATTCTCAGCTCATTCTAGGGTTTTTCTCAGTCCTTTGATGCTGAGTCTTAGCTCATTCCAGGATCTTTGTCCCACATTGCCAGGAAGGTCCACACCCCCGGGAGTCATGTCCCACGCAGAGAGGGGGAGGGCGGTGAGACTGCTCCTCATATTGACTGGAGAGAGAGGCCACGTCTGAGCAACAAAAGAGGCTCTCCTGGGGGTGATCCCCAGGCCCAAACTTTAAGTAGACTTGACCCATCCCCCGTGGGGCCAAGCTTCATGCGAACAAACCCCAAGACCGGGGGCCCAGCCCCCCAGCCCTGGTTGTCCACACTGCCTGTGAGAACATCAAGAATCCAACTTGGGGAAGCCGAACCTCTCCCCACTCTCACCATTCCCCGAAGGGGGTCTGGAAATACCCTTCCTGTCAATGATCAAATCATTCTCGGATTCGTCGGGGGATCACTCCGGACACACCAAGAAAATCTTGCGTGCCACCCGAGATTCTAAGCACTCATGACATTCAACCAAACCATCTATATGAGTTACACTAGGAAACGCTCCAGTCAAAATCTAAATTTTCTAACAAATAAACATTTTTTGCTTTAGTCCTACACATTATGTGACATTTTGAAGTATTAGTTATCATCTATTTTCAGCACCCTGCAACAGTGACAATCCCTTGTTCCTCCCCATGCAAAAACATTTTCAAAATTTGTACATTGTACATTTCACTATTATTATACACTCTAGGCATTCCCAGACTACACCACCTCGATCCTTAACATCTATCTTTCCTTCTGACCTCATCCATGTCCCCAGCCCTCCTCCCCCTATCACCCCCACATGCAGGCCCATTCAGTGTGATTTGTTATTTTTTTAAACAAATATTAACATTTGATAAATGAGTGGTTGTGCTAATGACCTTCATGGTATTGCATAACCACTTATTGATTCCTAATTATTTACGGTTATGATTCTCTAGGAAAGGCATCCCTCTCCTGGGGACAAGGATGGCCAGTGCAAGCCAGAGGTTTCTGTTGGGTTGCTCAGGAAGATAGATGGATGGGAACATTCACTGTCTGGTCTACTTTGAGATTCTAAAATGACCTTTAATTTTCCAAGTTACATTTATTTCCAAATGTCTGTAATTTGTGTCCTGTTTTGTTTTGTTTCTTCAATTAAAGTTACTTTAGAAGGATTAACATTTCCAATTGGTTTGGACTTAAGTGAGTAGCTTTGAGTTGTTAAAATCTAGTGTTATATGCATTTTTGGTTAGAATGTACTGCCTGCATTTCTTCTTTTTGTTATTTTTAAATTTTCCTTTATGACCTAGTACCTGATCTTTTTTATTAGTGTTTCTTTAAAAAGAGTATTTATAGGTACCTCTGAGTCTTGTACCATAAGCACTAAACTTTTCTTTATATTGATGAATATTCTGGACTAACTGGAGAATGTTCTTTCTTTGATCTAACCTTGCCTTATCTTTTTCGCATTTCCATGAGACTACGGAGGTGAGGATTAGGAGGAGGTTGGGAGCAGCATGGCTGAGTGGGACAATCTGGGGGCCAAATATTATAGGAAGGACCCCTTGTGGAACTGTTAACTAGTTAGATTATCCTTAGGCATAGATAAATTTAAAAAAAATTGTTATTGTAAATGAATCGACCCTTTGAGGAATCCTTTTTCCCCTTTTGGTCAGTCTTGACTGCTTAAGTTCTTAAGGGAGAACTTAAGGAAGGGAGGTCATTTTAGGGGAATTTAGTAAAGGATAAACCATAGTTTGTTGCTATATGTTTTAATCTCTGGGAAATGGGCTGGAGGGAAAATAGAGAAAGTTTCTACATGATACTTTATGAATGGCGGGCATGTTGGAGATTAATTTGTTGATTTCTTTCTGCACACTTCCTCTTTCTTCTTTGCACACCCTTTGTTTTCAGGAATACTGTATTGCTTTTCACCTTTCACGAAAATTGAGTGTTTAATGATTAGGAACCTGGTTTTCAATCCTGTCTCCATTGCTTATTAGTTATATAACGTTGGGCAAGTCACTGAAGCTTTCTGTGTCTCAATCTTCTCATCTGTAAAATGGGAAATAATACTTGCTTCTTAGGATTGTTCTCAGGATTTAATGAGCTATAATAAATGTCAAGCGCTTAAGATAGTACCCAGTAGTAATCAGTAATTGTAATCTGTTATCCATATTCCATTGGGTAGAGGGTAACCTGCTTCACATTTGTCTGTGATGTTACATGAGTTTGGGTAAAGAAAGAATAATTTTCAACTACATAACATTTAAAAGAAGAACTAAATAAATGTTAACTCCCCGAATGTTTTAGTGGTCAAATGTATGAATCCCTCGAGTATTCATACCACAAAGATTGTCACAGCTTAAATGATAGTTTGTTTTTTGGTGGAAAGGTTATCATTTATAAATGGTTTTGTAATTCATATGTGCTAAATATGTGCTGAGTCAAGGAGTGCTCCATGTAGCTAGTCTAAGTTTTTAGCTTTATTAAAATATCCCATCAAAAATGGAATTAATTAAAATTTCTGTTGAAGATTTTAACTTTTAACTAATGTTTCGTTAATAAGCTTTTTCTTTCTTGTTCCCTATGCAGTGTCAAAACTCCCACTGAGCCACGAGATAAAGGGTCCAAGATAGAATTCCGAAGAGTTCAGTAATTAACCCATGTGTTCTTGCACATGTAATTAGCCATTGGTGAAGGATAAGCAGTCATGTTCATAAGCAGTTTTTGTTTGTTTGTTTATTCATTTATTTTTAACACTTGAAGCAGGTAGCAATTAAAGAGCAAATTTGGGCTGATTATATTTTGTTCTTCAGTGTAAGTCTAGATATTTTGAAACTGATTGAGTCTTAGGGCATGCAGTGATACATGTCTCATGCCTTAATTTATAAAGCTAGAACTAATTCTTAAGTCTTTGACTATAAGATGCCTTAGGTCTTTGGAGAATTATTGTTGTGGGGGACTGGCCAGGGTGGGCGTAGGGAGTACTTAACTCACCAGATGAAAAATAATTTCTAAATTTACAACTTGTTTTTACCTAGAGTAGCAGTGATGCTGTCCATATGCCTTCGAAAATGTTGACTACTTCTTGTGCCCTTCTTATATGCGCTAGAGAAATTGTATGTTTTCAGGTGTTCTATCCACTTTCATATAGGCTTCCCCTAAAGTCAGTGCCATTATACCATATTTTAGGGCAATTACTGGTGAGGTCCTGGTACTTGAGTGGCTTGTGGATGTGAGGAGGGCAAGAAGGTCATGGAGGGGAGCCATGCATCCTGTGAATGGGAGAATGACCTCCATTCCCCTCCGCTGGGTCTTGTGCAGCTGGAACGCAGATGCTGTTAGCTGTTGAACTCACTTCCTGGGAGCAGGTGCCCATTCTGTGAGGCTGCGTGCTGTAAAGTATTTTCTGGGAGGCTGGCAACTGAAGATAGCAGTCTGTGGCCAACATTGTTAAAGTTCTTCTTGGGCAGTACGAAGGGAAGGTGGGAGTGTGGTTAGAGACTTGGGTGACCTGCCCGTCTCCATAACTCACTCCTTGTGGACCTCGGGGGTCATCCTTAATATTCCTTCTGCAAAATGGAGAAGTTTTACCTCTAAGGGTGATCTGAGGATTAATGAGTTAGTCACCTTTCAGACAGCAGCGCTTAACCCTGGTCATAATTTTCGTTGCCTCTCTGGGGAAGCTGTGGTTTGGTGGTGGTGGGTGGCAGGTGTGAGTGAAATAGAGAGGACAGATGATAGAGTGGGCCTTCTGCCAGTTACCTGGGTGGTGTGTTTCAAATCCAATTTCACTTCAGGTTTCCTTTCTAGCTGGAGGATTTTAACTAACCTGTGCATTTCTACATTTTTAGAAATAATACCAAACCATATGTGTGACCTGCTGTTTGTGGGTAAAGAACAGATGTCTGTTCTGAGGACATAACTAATAAAGATGTCACTGGTTTTCTCCTCACTGTAAGAGAAGAAGCTGGGTCAAATGATAAGAGTATAGATTTAAGTGTAGTTGACTTTTACTTTTCTACTATTGATATGCTTTTTTTGAGAAATTTGGTATTGTTTCATTTTTTGTTGGTTGTTCATGTTTTTGTGACAAAGAAATTTCGTGGGGATGAAGCCAAAATAATATGAAACAAAAAAATATAAACAGACATGTGAAAGAATTGCTTTAAATACCAAGGATGTCAGCATGAAATTAAAATGAATAGACTGACATTTCTGTTTTGAAATTTTTTAGTAAAAGTAATTTAAACCAGCAGTGAAAACTGGCATTACCTTACAACAAACCAGTGTTTGTTGAACTTAAGAGTGTTGGCATTGGGTCCTGTTGATTAAAATTTGCTTCCACCCTCCAATGACTCTTGGGAGTTTGGTCAGTCTTTGGAGTGGAATAGCAAATGTTGTCAATTGTTTTATTATAATGTAGTTTTCAAAGATAAAATCTCTGAAGTAGTGGATATGGTGTCTCCTCTCCCGCACCCCTATGTATAACTGTTGAAAAGAACACTGTTGTTATATGAATTCTTATTTATTTTTTTTATCTTGCTTTTGAAGTAACTTTCACAGAGAATTCCTGTTACCTAAAAATTGATGACAGACTTACACCATTTCCTTTTTTTTTCTTAGACGTTCCATCCTCAGAGCAGCCTGAACTGTTCCTAAAGAAACTTCAGCAGTGCTGTGTTATTTTTGACTTCATGGACACGCTGTCTGATCTTAAAATGAAAGAATACAAGCGCTCCACTCTTAATGAACTGGTGGACTACATTACAATAAGCAGAGGCTGTTTGACAGAGCAGACTTACCCTGAAGTAGTTAGAATGGTGAGTTTCTTTTTTTTTGCCGCGGATACTTTTAAGCATCGTCCATAGCAACTCACAGGTGTATTTATTTCAGACTGAGGTCACTGGAGGTTACCTCCACAAATGAGAGCCAGCTTTCAGAGAGCTAAGCAAAAGCAGTCGGTACAATACTAATGTCTGCAGAGTGTGATTTCATGAGTATGAGATTCAGAACTTTTCACCTATAGCAGCGTTGAAGGAATCAGTGACTTCAGATGTGAAGCCAAGATTCCCAGGGGACTATTAGATTTCTGGCTCTGGGAAGAGAAAGTCATAGGAGAATTAAGAAAGTTTTAGGTGTGTATTTGAAAAATATTTATGCTTGATGGAGGTCTTGATCTTCCCCCCATGCACTGTGGTATGGTGGAAATAGCTTTAAACTTAACATAGCCGTGATTTGTAGAATCTAATTAAGGCCTCTGTTGGCTTTAGAATGAATCCTTCTCTTTATCTCTTTGAAATCAGGGGCAATATCTTTCATGATTTTTGCACAGCATCTTGTTCTTTGTGTGGTCTTTAGAGTTATGAGGAGAAACACTGTTATGTTCTTATTGGGTCAACAATTACATTTCTTAACTGTACCATGACATGATCTTTCTGTTAGATTTCTATGGATGGGTTGCCTTCTTTGGCATCCTGGAGGCGTTTGAGTCTAGGCAGCTCATCCTGATTTGGGGGGGCAGGGGCCTCGTCTGCCGACTGTGTTGACACGGTAGAGATCTGGGAGAGTCAGCGCACCATTAGGAAGCCCACCAAAGGGAGGCGGCTGGCCTCCTCTCTGTGCTCTGCTGGAAATCTGTTCAGCTTATCTATCTTGTCTATCTTTTCTATTTAATTCTTGTCATTTGTATTCAACAAATGCATTTAAGGGACATCTGTGGTAGAGTAGATGTGGTTAAAAATGGATAGTTCAGATTTGAGAAGAGACCTGAATTATCACAACTTGAGAAGCCACGACTGATGTATGAAGGCTGTTTCTAAACAACACCCAATGTATTCCTCAGATGCACGTTTGTATGCATGTTGCACTTACTGCTGATTTACGGAAATGTCATGCTGGAATGCTTTGTAGGCTGACTGTTAACAGTGTGGCTCTAAAGCAGTGGTTCTCAACCAGGGGCAGTCTCACTTCCTTCAGGGAACTTCGGGCAATGTCTAGAGACAGTTTTGGTAGTTGCGATGGAAGGGAACGTGGGGGTTCATGCTGGCATCTAGTAGGTAAAAGTCAGGGATGCTGCCAGACATGCTACAGTGCACAAGTCTGTCTCCCACAGCAAAGAATTTTTTGGCCCCAAATGTCAATAGTGCTGCTGTTGAGGAACCCTGCTCTAGAGTTTTCATGCTATTGCTGTCTAAACCTCTTAACCTAATACTCTAAATCTTCTCTAGTTTGGTCTTTTTTGTGCAGAGTGCAGTCCTTATAGTTCACCTCACCCCTTTGCTCAGCTAACTGTTACATCCCCCCTCAGGGGCATCCAATGTTTATAACGCTGTTCTGTGTCCTTCCATGGATGGTCTATGAATATGTAAGCATACACAAGCATTTTTGTATAAAAATTGTTTTTCTTTTAAACACACAAATGGTGTCATGCTGTGCACACTGTACGTTGCTGTT
Source organism: Tamandua tetradactyla (assembly GCF_023851605.1). Classification (NCBI taxonomy): domain Eukaryota; kingdom Metazoa; phylum Chordata; class Mammalia; order Pilosa; family Myrmecophagidae; genus Tamandua; species Tamandua tetradactyla. Next base: position 1,234,869 of record NC_135338.1, read on the forward strand.
TCACTTAGTACACATCAGTATAAATAGACCTGCCTCATTAATTTTTATAGCTGAGTTGTGTTGCATTGTATGGTACGTTATTTACCAGTACCCTACGAATATTCTTGTATGCATATCAGTTTGACTTTATGAGAGGACATTTGTGTATTTGTTGATTCTTTTTTTAATAATCTTTTTTTTTCCTCCCTATTTCTGGACCTTCATGTATTCCCTGTCACCTACCTTTAATTCTATTTCTTACCCTCCCTTCAAGACCTAACTTAGCGCTACCACTTTTTCCTGAAGAACCCCAGAGTTTTCTGTTTCCTTTAGTTCTTCTGCTTCTTGGCAGCCCACTCTTTGGAAATTTGTTTCATTTGCTGCTTTTTATCCTTTTATACATCAATCTGATTTTTCTAACTAGGCCATCAAGAAATGTGTGCAGCACATACCTGCGGTCGCCACAGTACCCCCTAGCCCAGTACTACCTGTGAGGCTCTTATACTGGCATTTGTTGAATGATGGAATGAATTCCCTCTTAAAATGTGGGCACGTCAGGGCTCCTGAATTATGATTAATATATTGAATGTCTTTAGGTTATATTCAGTTTTAAAACCCATTCTTTAGCATAAACCAAAAATCTTTCACTTTTTTTTTTTTAATTTTGTTTTATTATTATTATTATTATTTTTATTTTTGCATGGGCTGGCACTGGGAATCAAACCCAGGTCTCTGGCATGGCAGGTGAGAACTCTACCTGCTGAGCCACCGTGGCCCAAAATCTTTCATTCTTATAAACCAGCTTCTCCTAAAGGAGAGCATTTTCTCTTTTCCCATGTCCTTTACGACCTCCCCCATCCCGAAAAAAGAGTCCTGTCATTTGTGTGTTTTAAAATATACTTTGGATCTTACTTAGAAATCTTATAAAATTAACACTCTATATGGTAGTTTAGGATTCTCAGAGGTCTAATTCATTTTTCATATTTAGTGATTTGTAAAATAGTTAGCTACTAATTTTACATGGTACTTAGTCTGGGAGCATTTACAGAGGTAATAGAGTAGAGAGAGCGTTTATAGAAGAGATAGAAAGAGAAGGGACTTTGGATTCAAACTTAAAACCTAAGTTTAAGTGTCAGCTCTGGCCACTTACTTGCTCTGTTACCTTGGGCAAGTGACTTTATATCTGGAGCCCTCAGTTTCAGTATGGTGCTAAGAGGCTTGTGGGAGCTGGAGAAAGGCGGCCATACCCCTCCCACTCACCTAAGTAAGGTTGCTGTGCGTGGCTTGCCAGCCAAGGCTCTAGCCATCTCAGATACACATGCAGTCCAGTAGACAGTGTCCTTGCTACTGTGTCAGAAGAATCGAAACCAAGTCCCGTCTTGTTTCCCCTATCCCCTTTTTGTATGCCAGCTCTAAGCCCTTTTCATATAGAAATTTTGGTGCTGCTACAGCTCCGTTTGCTAATCTGTATTGTACCTGCCTTTTTGGAGTTTTGTGAGAATTGTTGATGATGTATTTAACTTTCCTAGAATAGTCCCTGCCAATGACAAGCACGCCATAAATATTTTTATTGAGCATTCATAAATACTTTTGTTATGATTTGATGGTTTTATTACTAGGTGCTTAACTTTATCACCATTAACAGTGGAACCTACAGTTAATATTTGTGTCTCACTGGTTCTCAAATTCTGTAATTCCAAGTTGATCCTGCCTGTTGACAGTCATCATCCCCACTTCCTACTCTTTGTCGTCACTGTAAAACAAGAACTTACTTCACTAGCATCAGTGAGGGAAATGGTAGTGCTTTTAATGAAATATCAATGAAGCCATAGCTGATTTTTACAAACCAGGATGAATAAGGATTTATAATGGCATGTAATGGTATTGGCATTATTTACCAAAAGCCTGATGGATACTGTACCTTGACAGTTATTAGTTCTGTTAGGGGAAGAAAAGTGTGACAGATGAAAGTAGACTTGAGATGTAGAAATCATTTTTAACATTTAAATGAAGATTATTACCACCTACAGACTGCTAGAGTTAAGAAGGGAAAACCCCTCTTTATGTGTCAACAGAACAAAACAAAACAGTATGTCATGTAACGTACCTACAGAAGAGTATCATAGGATGGTGAAAAGAGGCCTAGGCAAAGAACCTGGGAACCACTGTCCCCGTTTGTCTACCCACCTGATCCTGGGTGGAATACTGGGTAAGTCATTCTTCTCTAAGCCTCAGTGTCTCCTACTGGAAATGAAATGATATGGAAATGATCTTTCAGATCTTCCGGCTCTGAAAATACCACCTCTTTTGATTAACACAGTCTAAGAAATTTAGAATGGATTTGCCATTCTTAAAGTTTACGAACCATTGTCCTCGTAGTTGTTTGGGTAAATGATTTGTTATATGTATTTGTCATGGGATCAGAAATTTGGACTTTCAGTTCCTTTAGGCTTTAGTACGTTCTGCTTTGTGTCGTCTCACGGGTCAGGTTTCTGTCCTTGAGGCAGTGTTTTTACCCCATTATACTAATGCTTTCTTTTTGTTCTGATGCCATTTATCTATTGGGAAGATTTTTTTAGGATTTCTGGTTCTCTGAGTAATCTCATGTTAATTTTTATTTACCCAAACGCTGTATACTTTATATTCTTAATATGTACACATCTTCCTTTTCAGAAACATCTTTTTTTTGAGGGTACTTAAAATGTGAGATGGAATCTCATTGGTGAAGACATTGTTTTAATGAATTCCAGGTAATGCTTATTGAATGAATTTGAGCCACACTTTACATTTTGTTGATAAAAGAAAGGCATGGTCCTGCTCTGGCAGCAAGCTCAGTCTAGTAGGAAAGATTCTCCTGTGAATAAATAACAAGGTAATGTTGTATGTGTACTAACCAAATTATGTACAAGGCAGGGAAGAAGTAGAGAGAAAGGATGACTCTTTGGGGACAGGGTTGGTAAAGGAAGGCTTTACAGAATGAGTGAAGGCTGAAAAGGGTTTTAAAAGATGCATACATGTTTTTCAGGTGAGTGAAATAATGCTGAAATTAAAAAGAGAATTACATGATGCAAAGGAATCCCCAAACCACATGGTATATCCACACAGATAGTATTGTGTTGTTACAGCATTTCAGTGTGTTGGGGGAGGTGGGATGCAGTGTAGGAGGTGACTGATGGCAGTTGAAGATCTAAACTTGATAGACAGTAGATAAGCATTGAAAAGTTTTAAGCCCAGGACTGATGTAGTCAGTTTTGTATTGCAGTGGCAGTGGCACATAGGTTGAAAGGGCCTGTCACTAAGGGTGGGACGGATAGGTTAGAGGGTGTTATATTCTAGAGAGGTGGTGGAGAGAGGCTAAGCAAGGCATGGAAGTAGAGAAAGAGAGGAAAGGATGGCATTTGAAAGCCACTTAGGAGGTAAAATTGAAACAATTTCGTATTTTTGTGGTCATTTAGAGTGAGAGAGAGAGAGAGCGAGAGAGAGAGAGATGAAGGCATCTAGGATAGCTTTGGGAATTAGATAGTTTGTGGTATTACAGTGGGAAGGAGAGCAGGTTTTGGAAGGTAGCCAAGGAGTTGATTGTTTTATGTGATTTTTAGGTTCCTATGGGAAAGGTAGATGAGAAAAGTTGGTGGTGGAGATTAGTAATTTGTCAGCCTTGTGAGGAAAAAATGAGCAATGAGGGAAGTCCAGATACCAGGGAATCTTTGCATTTCAGTGCGGTGGCAGGTGGGTTGAGGAGTTGGTGAAATATGAGGAAGTTGAGAAGATGGTTAGACAATGATACATGTATAGTTTTGGACTATTGCGTGTACTATCTATATTAGAGTAAAATCCGACCACTTCTCTTCTGCAGAAACTAGATAACCTTGTCACACTGGTCATTTGCTGTTATTATTTTACTATTTTGTCTTTATGGCCTGGCTTTTCTTGATTTTAAAGTCTGTCCATGTCCAGACTGTGGTGAATTTTTGTATACCTGAAATCGTGGAATATGTAATTTTATAAAGCTAATAAAATTTTAAGATAAAATATATTGAACAGTTTTTTCTTCTTTTCTATTGGGATCTTTCCTTAAGTCCTTTATATTATTTCTCGGCCCGCATTAGCTTTGTCTCCACCCCCCACTCCACCCCCAAATCATATCTTGTCAGTTGGTCATCTCAGTGCTTTATCTTTTTTTTTTTTTTTTTTTTTTTCACATGGGCAGGCACCGGGAATCGAACCCGGGTCCTCGGGCATGGCAGGCAAGCATTCTTACCTGCTGAGCCACTGTGGCCCACCCACTTTATCTTTTTATAAACATTATTTGATTTAACTGGAAATCACAATGCTGGTTAGCCTCCTATTAAAGTGTGACTTTGTAGAAGATTAGGAAGTTATGATGAAAGGTCTTTGAGTCTGAGTATACATACTGTTAGGAGTACTTTTAGTGGTTGAAGGATAGCAACTTTCTTTTTATAAAGTAACTATCTAATAGCAGCCATGAGAATGATACCTTCTGTTCTAGTTTGCTAGCTGCCAGAATGCAATATATTGGAAACAGAATGGCTTTTAAAAAGGGTAATTTAATAAGTTGCTAGTTTACAGTTCTAAGGCCGAGAAAATGTCCCAGTTAAAACAAGTTTATAGAAATGTCCAATCTAAGACATCCAGAGAAATATACCTTGGTTCAAGAAGGCCGATGAAGTTCAGGGTTTCTTTCTCATCTGGAAAGGCAGGTGGTGAACACAGCGTCGTCTGCTAGCTTTCTCTCCTGATTTCCTGTTTCATGAAGCTCCCCGGGAGGCATTTTCCTTCTTCCTCTCCAAAGGCCGCTGGCTGGTGGACTCTGCTTCTTGTGGCTGTGTCGTTCTACTTTGCTCTCTCTGAATCTCTCCCATTCTCCAAAATGTTCCCTCTTTTACAGGATTCCAGTAAACTAATCAAGACCCACCTGAATGGGTGGAGACACATCTCCACCTAATCCATTTTAACAACCACTCTTGATCGCTCAAGATCACATCAAGATCACATGAAGATGTGACTCCCTAAGTCACATCTCCAGGGAGATGATCTAATTACAGTTTCAAACATACAATACTGTATAGCGGTTAGAAGAAATGGTTGCCTTTACAAATTGGGTTAGGATTAAAACATGGCTTTTCTGGGGTACATACGTCCTTCCAAACCAGCACACCTTCCAAGGGAGATATGAAATATCTATTTCAAATCTTCCTGCATATGATGAGAAATTGCCTTAGAGGTAACTCTTCAGACCTAAAGGAAATAAGGTCTGTAGGTAGTGACTGGTAGCTGTATCAGTCAGGGTTCTTCAGAGAAACTGAGCCAACAGGGTATATGCGTATAATGTATGCATGTGTGCATATGTGTGTATATGAATACATGTATATTAAAAGATACGAGATTTGTTTTAAGGAATTGGCTGACATGATTGTGGTGGCTGGAAAGTCCAAATTCCTAGGGGCATGGTGGAGGCTGTAAATTTCAGTAAGAGTGACAATGTTAAACTTGAGGCAGAATTCTTTCTGATTCCTGGAATCCTCAGTTCTTACTTTTAAGACCGCCAAATGATTGGATGAGGCCCACCTACATTATTGAGCTTGATCTTTACTATAGATGCAAATTCCATCTATGAAATAGAGCTGTGCCCATGTTTGACCTGATAACTGGACCCTTGTGATTCCCTAGCCAATTTGACACATAAAATGAACCATCACAGTAGCAAAAGAGCCACTTTGGGGTAGGATGCTTACAAGATTAGAAATGTAAATAATAGAGAATTGAGCAATATCTGAAAGGGGCATTTATGAACTGAAGTTACTGAGATAATTTTGAGCATAGGATACGTCTAAAAGATAGAACTTGAGAATTAGAATGGAAATTAAAGAATTTCTTTTGATTTGGGAAAGATTTTAGTGTTCTGATAATGAAATTACCAAAGATATTTTAAAAATGAGATCAGGAAGAGTTCATTGTTAAAGGTTGGGAACAGATTATTAGCATTTGTAGTTTGTAAGAGAGTAGAGAAACTGTGCAGGCACTTTGTCTTTTCCTTAAATTAGCATTTTAAACTATCAGTCTGTACTACTTCAGTTAACGCTCAGTTAACAATATTTATGTAGCATCTTAGGGGGCCCATGAGTGAACCCCTGATGTTGACTGCAAAAATTTCTTTCTGTGTATATTTTGTGGGACAGGATCCATAGTTATTTATTGATTTTCAAAGGTATGTCTGACTCCAAAATAGTTAAAAATAGATTTTACCATGTGTGCTATGTTCTGCTAGGTGCTGCTTTGTTGGGAAATACAGGGCAAGGTTGGCGAGGAGCAGGGTCCTCCCATTGAAGGCAGTAACTGAAGATGAATGATTTCACCAGTTAAACCATCTGAGCCTGGAGTTTTCTCTGTGGTTTTTGATAGTGAATTCAGTGTCTTTAATATATGTATGATATGCAGATTTTTCTGTTTTATCTTGTTGTCAGTTTTGGTAGGTTGTTATAATATTTACACAGTTTAGAACTGTAGTCAAATGCTTACTCCTTAGAGCCTCTTTACAAAGGTTTGTGCTAATGAAAGAAGGCTGCGGGCACCTTGCATACCTTCTGTCCCTAGCAGTGACAGCTACAGCGTCAGTTCAGTCGTCCCGACAACATCTAAGGTAGGAAGTGTAATCACACACACCATTTTACAGTCGACATAAAGTGCAGAGAAGTGCAGCTGGAAACCCACAGAACTGAGATTTAAACCCAAGCACTCTGGCTCTGGGCTTCTTCCCTAGAATCATTCTTTCTCATAGGAATGAGGTCCCAAATCCCTGAAGTTTGGATTCTTGCACTTTACTGTGTTTTTTCCTTGATTACAAGCCCTTCCCTGTATCTTTTGCTGTTTCTGACAAGCAAACTGGAAGAAATAGTAGTCAGTCCCTGGGGTTAAATGTTCATTTTTGCTTAAGAAACAGCTGTTCCATATTGTCCCTTCCCTCTTCCCTCCCCACTCACCTTTTCCCCACAACCTTTTTAGTAACTTCGTGCTGATTTTTTGTTATTCTTGAATTATTAACAGTGCTTATCAACATTTTTTTCCTATCCTACCACTCTCTCTTAGTATGCGAAAATACGGTGTTTGGGGGTAGGGAAGGGCTCAGGAGGAGAACTGTCCCACGCAAACTACAGTTCTGAGACAGTACTATGCCGTTAAGTTCATATGCTGCCTTCTGTGTCTTTCTTTCCCAGTCCTAACCGTTAACAAGGTTCCAAAGAAAGAGGTTCCTTTTGCCCAGATGTGTTCCTCATACAGTGTTATTAGCTTGGAAAGACCTCACCTTTGCGACTTGAGAGACCTTATCTTTACAGCCTTGTCCAACAACCTTGAATTGATTGGACCCACAAAAGACTGAGATGGATATTGAAAAGACCATTGTATGAATTTAAAGTGAGAGAAGCACTGCTGAGTGGATAGCTGTTTGCATGTATTTGAATCCTGCCTTCTCTCCCTATAGGCAAGCTGTTTGTGCAGCAAAATAATTATTAAGTTGCTTGGTCAGCCTGGGTTTGGAACAAGGAAAGTTGCTAGATGATTTGAATATCGCTCCATCTCCACATGGACCCTGTCCTGTACACATAGGTGTGTAGAATCTGCCTTTTCTGTTTGTTCTATTTCCTGGGTCTCTGGTATAGATGAGATAGACTGGAGCTCAGTTCAGCCATTTATTTAGCTGGGTGATCTTGAAGGAATCTGAACCCCCTAAGCTGGTTACTCCATGTGACCCACATGGTTGTGAAAATTAAATTATGAAAAATGCTTGTCAAAATACTAGGTATATAAAATAGCTGTTATCATTATTCATGGGAGACTCGCCGGCCACCTATGATAGACTTGCCTTTTCTTTAGATGGATTAATAATTTTTTCTGGTTACAGTGAAGTCCTGCTAACCTGAGAGCTTTTCTGTCTCTTTAGGGTAACTTTCAATATCTTTATTAAACTTAATTATTTCTGGGAAATTTTGTTTTCAAATCTTTGTTTTTATTAGAGGCTTTATTATGTGTGTGTATATATATATTTGTGTGTGTATGTACACTGCCCTCAACTCACCCAAATAAATTTTTTTCTGATATACTTGCATAGTGATGTCACTACTGTATTAATAATTTACCATATCTCTTCTGCAAAAGTATTCTCTTAAGTAGTATATGAACGGGGTTTTAATGTGTTTAGTTTTGATTTAAAAGTGCTAAGGAGAGGGTTTTTAGGAAGCACTGAGCTACTTGTGATTGCTATTTGCATCATTTGCAAGCTGTTGTTCTTCAGTCATCTGCTTTAAAGATTACTCAGAGTTTATAATATACAGAAAATTATTTGACAATTGTGACTTATCCCGTGTGGATATCCAATAATATCATTTCACTATGATGAACCCCTACCCAACTCCCAAACTGGCAGCAGAATTTTGCAGGATAAATTACAATTCTGTATCTACATTTTGCTTTCTTTGTTCTGCCACCTTTTAATTTAACCTTGAAACATAAAATGTGGTTTGGAGATATAAACAATGCTCCTGGAAAGATCTACAAAGATTATGGATGATAAAATGTTGCCTGTGGTATATCCAAATGGGTCTTACATAATCCAAACATTGATTAGTTTTATGATTTGACTGTTTTTACTGAGAAGAGGCAGAAATTGAAGAGATTTTATTAGTTGGTTCTCTAAGGAGAAAGCTGGTTACACCACAGTGGTATAATTTAGTCCAGAAAAGAGCCGAGAAAAAGCGTATCCTCAACATGGAACTCTCAGAGACAGTAATGCTTGAGGCAAGAATTTGTAAGGAAACAACGAGCAGGTCATTTCCAGGAGGTAGTTGGGTGCTGACCAGTATTAAAAGCCAAACTTGGTCTGTACACTAAAACACGAAGGAATGTGCTCTCCAGTGATTTCTGAGGAGGAAGTTGCCTCTGGAAAGTGGTGATAAGATAAAGGACTTTAAGAGTAAAAATGTAATTACAGTGATGAATAGAGACAGGCAGTGGTCAGCTGAGCAGTGAAGGGAAAGCTGGAAGGATGAAGCCCCAAGTTGGGGTAAGGGGGTGGGTATGTGGGGTCCTGGTCTAGGAGAAGCATTACCAGAAGGGCGACAGGTGGTCCATATGCAAGAGGATGTTTCTGAATAAAAACAGAACAGGTTATAACTACTTGGTTAGATGGAGTTTTAATAGAACTTAAGAGCAAGCTGTATCCTGATCCTTCAGAAGTGTGGGTAATAAATAAGAAGGTGACTAAGCACGTAGTGTGAGGCATTTAATGGACTTCTTTGAAATACTGTGGAATTTCCTTTCCCGAAGAAGTTAAGGCCTTTGTGAGTATAAGGTAGAAAAGTCTCTGGAATAATGCAGACATCTTCCTTTTGGGGTACTTCTGACTTTTTCTGTTAGAAAATTTAGAAAAATTTAATTAAGCTTAGACCATAGATAAGTAGCTGGATAATTGAGATTTTTTATTTTTGTTTTATTGATTTATAATTTTTTTTTTTAGGGACAATTGAGTTTTGTATTTGTGCTACCTTCAGTAACAAAGGAGGGAGTCTGTTATGTTTTATTCTAGAAAGTAAGAGTAAATTATTTGAGGGGTGAAAGTGATCAGAAGTCAGTGCTCTTTTAATGCATGTTTGAAATAGAAACTGCCAGGGTCAGTGGTCAGTTCCTGCCCCTAGATTCCTCTCTTGCTGTTCCCTCAGGAGGAATTTACACCCTTATGACTCTCCTTCACGAGATAGGCCAGCATACCTTAGTGAGGCCTGAAAGGGTAGTCCATCAAGTTTGCCTTGGAGTAGCAGGTCTTAATTTTAGTAATGAAGCAGTAGGATCAGGGTAAGGGGTAATGTTAATCTATGGGTAGAACCCATCAGATGTAGATTAGGTGTATTTTTATTTTAATTACTCACCAACTAGCTCAGGTTGGTTTTGTTTTTTAACTAATAAAGGGTCACAAAGGTGGAGAGCAAGCCACACACAGAGAGAAAAAGACAGTGATAGTTTTGGCAATGCTTTCTGTTTTATTTTTGGTGATTTTAAGTAAGAGCATGTACCAAGTAGCCAGAAACCTGCATCAGAAGCCTCAAGTGCTTTATGTGTGTTTTTTTTTTTTTTTCAATTTTAAAATTGAAGGGGTTTGATTTTTATTTTACTATTATTTGAAACCATCAAGTATTCAAAGTAAGTGTTAGAATATGTGCTCTCATATCAACTTGTGCACTTTGGCGCTTACACAAATCACTTAATTCACTAGTTTTAGTAATTTCCTGGGATTTAACACCCACAGTCCATGGCCCATGAAATGTAGCAAAAATGATATTACATGAGTAGTCTGTGTGTGGGCAGGAGTACTTGACTCTGAAGCCAGCAGTATGAGGCTGTTCTGTATTTGTACACAGTAAGCACTGTGACTATTGCAGTGTTTACACCTCTATTTTTGGAGTCCAAGATTTAATATCAACAGTCTTCACTTTTGGATTCACTGCTACATTTCCAATTTTGGAGACAGTGTGATATAGTTGTCCCTGTATGTGAATTATTTCCCTGTGATGGTTTTGTGTGGGCATAATAGACTCGTGATAATGAATTCAACATTACTGTTACCATTTCTGCAGGTAAAAAAGTTGCTTCTTACTTTGAGTGAAAGTTTAATCTTGATATAGAAGCCCAAAGGTAGTAGATGGTTCATGGTCTGAATTTGTGGGTGATAAGGTGGGGAGGCAGGGATGGGTTTAGATTACAGAGGGTGTGGCAAACTAAACAGAGGAGGTTAGACTTAATCTTGTAGATAGCAAGTGGGGAATTGCTGAGAATTTCTGAACGCAGAGGTGAAGTGTAAATGATACTCCTAATTTTCTACCTCCAGCCGTATCAAGCGTGTGCTCTTTTGCCAGCTCCTTTAAGGAGGATTAGGCAGGGATTCAAACCGGGGTGTCTTCAGGGGTGAAGAAAGACTCAGCCCAGAAGGCTGTTTCCTAAATTTTTTAGATGGTGGCAAAGGAAGAGGAAATGGAGAAGAATATGTAAAGGGACTCCCCTTCTGTGATATTTTTTCCCCATGCTTATCAAAGAAACTTTGGAAAGCAGAGGAAAGAAAAATAACCCATGGTTTTGTTGTTTTAATCCAACCGTTCTTCACATTTTGGCTAATTTCCCTCTGCTAGTTTATGTATTTACTTAAACTTTTTTAGTGTATAGAATAACATATATACAAAGCAAAGAAATAAAAAAGCAATAGTTTTCAAAGCACTGTTCAATAAATAGTTACAGGACAGATCCCAGAGTTTGTCATGGGCTACCATACGATTCTCTCAGATTTTTCCTTCTAGGAGTTCCAGAATATAGGAAGCTAGAGGGCTTAATTTTTTTTTTATCATCACAATAGACTTCTTTTCCTTCCTTTTTCTTTTGTGAAAAATAACATACATACAAAAAAGCAATACATTTCAAAGACAGCACCACAATTAGTTGAAGAAACTTATTTCAGACTTTGACATGGGTTACAATTCTGCAATTTTAGGTTTTTACTTCTAGCTGCTTTGAAGTTAAAGAAAACTCCAAAGAGTTAAAATAGCAAGCCCATTGACAAACTGGGGAAGGGGAAAGGGAATTTGCTTTTAGAGGAAAGTGGAAGCCAGTGATGATGAGATTGGTTTTGACTGGATTGACTTTGAGATGACATTGAGAAGTCTAAGCTGCTCTGTATGTAACTGGAATGAGTGGGTAAAGGACATCCAGGTGCCCTGGAAACACAGGTCATAGTGGAAAAGATATGAGAGAGAGCTATTGAGAGAAGAGCAAAAAATGCCGAGGATTGACGTTTGTTCTACCTTGAGTTCGAATCCTGAGTTTTTTGTGATTTATGTACTCATTTATTGGATAAAATGATGACTTTATAAAAAATTTTTTTACTTTTATTAATTTTTAATTTAAAAAATACAACAAATAAACGCAAATTCTTAACATATGATCATTCCGTTCTACATATATAATCAATAATTCACAATATCATCACATAGTTGCATATTCATCACCATGATCATTTCTTAGAACATTTGCATCAATTCAGAAAAAGAAATAAAAAGACAACAGAAAAAAATTCATGCTATTATTTACTTTTATTCGGTATGTTTTACTCGTCTGTTGATAAGGTAGATAAAAGGAGCATCAGACACAAGGTTTTCACAGTCACACAGTCACATTGTGAAAGCTATATCAATATACAGTCATCTTCAAGAGACATGGCTACTGGAACACAGCTCTACATTTTCAGGCAGTTTCCTCTAGCCTCTCCGTTACATCTTGACTAACAAGGCGATATCTATTTAATGCGTAAGAATAATCTCCAGGATAACCTCTCGACTCTGTTTGGAATCTCTCAGCCATTGACACTTTATTTTGTCTCACTTCTCTCTTCCCCCTTTTGGTCGAGAAGGTTTTCTCAATTCCTTCATGCTGAGTCCTAGCTCATTCTAGGATTTCTGTCCCAAGTTGCCAGGAAGGTCTACACCCCTGGAAGTCATGACAGGGGAAGGGCAGTAAGTTTGCTTGTTGTGTTGGCTGGAGGAAGATCCATCTGAGCAACAAAAGAGGTTCTCTTGGGGGTGACTCTTAGGCCAAATTTTAAGTAGGCTTGACCTATCTTTTGTGGGGTTATGTTTTATGCCCCCCAAGTTTGGGGACTCAGCCTGTTGCTTTGGTTGTCCACACTGCTTGTGAGAATATCAAGTATTCTCCACTTGGGGAACTTGAATTTTCCCCCTTTCTCACCATTCCCTTAAGGGGACTTTGAAATACTTTTTTACTCACTGTTCATTTATTGGGGCATCACTCTGAACAAACTTACAAAATCCTCATGCCCTACTCAAGGTTCCGTGTACTTATGGTGCTCAATTAAGCTGTCCACATGAGTTTATATTAAGAAATGCACTAGTCAAAATATAAATTTTGTACCAAATAAACATTTTTTTTGCTTTAGTCTCACACATAAGTTAAAACTTTAAAGTATGAACTACCATCTATTTTCAATACCCTGCAGTAATGACATTCCTTTGTTCTTCCTCATGCAAAGACATTTTTTAAATTTGTACATTTAGTCACTATCATTATACACTCTAGGCAATCCTAGATTATCCCATCTCAGTCTTTATGTCTATCTTTCTTTTGGATTTCATTTGTGCCCTGGCCTTCTCCCTCTATCATTCTCATACTCAGCCTCGTTCAGTGTTCTAACGTTACTGTATTACAGTTAGGTAGCATTGTGCTGTCCATTTCTGAGTTTTTACAATCAGTCCTGTTGCACAATCGGTATCCCTTCAGCTCCAATTACCCAATATCTATCTCCGGATGGTCTCTGTTACTAATGAAATTCTCCAAGTTTATTCACTAATGTCATTTCACATCAGTGGGACCATATAGTATTTGTCCTTTTGTTTCTGGCTAATCTCACTCAGCATACTGTCCTTAAGGTCCATCCATGTTGTTACATACTTCATAACTTTATTCTGTCTTACAGCTGCATAATATTCCATCCTGTGTATATACCACAGTTTGTTTAGCCACTCGTCTGTTGATGGACATTTTGGCCGTTTCCATCTCTTTGCAATTGTAAATAATGCTGCTATAAACATTGGTGCGCAAATGTCCGCTTGAGTCCTTACCCTCATGTCCTCTGAGTAGATACCTAGTAATGGTATTGCCAGGTCATATGGCAATTGTATATTTAGCTTCCTGAGAAACCACCAAACTGCCTTCCACAGTGGCTGTACCATTTGACATTCCCACCAGCAGTGGATAAGTGTGCCTCTTTCTCCACATCCTCTCCATAACTTGTTGTTTTCTGTTTTATTGATAATGGCATTCTCGTGGGTGTGAGATGATATTTCATTGTGGTTTTGATTTGCATTTCCCTAATAGCCAGGGAAGTTGAACATCTTTTCATGTGCCTTTTGGCCATTTGTATTTCCTCTTCTGAGAAGTGTCTGTTCAAGTCTTTTTCCCATTTTGTAATTGGGTTGTCTGTCTTTTTGTTGTTGAGTTGAACAATCTCTTTATATATTCTGGATACTAGACCTTTATCTGATAATATGATCTCCAAATTGTCTCCCATTGTGTAGGCTGTCTTTTTACTTTCTTGACAAAGTTCTTTGATGCAGAAAAGTGTTTAATTTTGATGAGTTCCCATTTCTTTTTCTTTCTTTCTTCAATGCTCATGCTTTGGGTGTAAGTTCTAGGAAACTGCCACCTATTATAAGATTTATAAGATATTTCCCTGCATTTTCTTCTAACAGTTTTGTGGTCTTAGACCTAATGTTTAGGTCTTTGATCATTTTAAGTTAATTTCTGTATGGAGTGTGAGATAGGGATCCTCTTTCATTCTTTTGCATATGGATATCCAGTTCTCTAGGCACCATTTATTGAAGGGACTGTTCTGTCCCAGGTGAGTTGGTTTGACTGCCTTATAAAACATCAGTTGTCCATAGATGACAAAGTCTATATCTGAATACTCTGTTTGATTCCATTGGTCAGTATATGTATCTTCATGCCAGTCCATGCTGTTTTGACCACTGTAGCTTCGTAATATGCTTTAAAGTCAGGTAGCATGAGACCTCCGAATTCATTTTTCTTTTTCAGGATACTTTTAGCTATGTGGGGCACCCTGCCCTTCCAGATAAATTTGGTTGTTGGTTTTTCTATTTTTGAAAAGTAAGTTTTTGGGATTTAAATTAGTATTGCATTGAATCTGTAAATCAGTTTAGGTAGAATTGACATCTTAACTATATTTAGTCTTCCAATCCATGAACACTGTATGTCCTTCCATTTATTTAGGTCCTCTGTTATTTCTTTTAAAAATTTCATGTAGTTTCCTGTGTATAGGTCTTTTGTATCTTTAGTTAAATTTATTCCTCAATATTTTATTCTTTTCGTTGCAATTGTAAATGGAATTTTTTTCTTGATTTCCCCCTCAGATTGTTCATTGCTAGTGTTTAGAAACACTAAGGTTTTTTGAGTGTTGATCTTGTAACCTGCCACTTTCCTGTACTCATTTATTAGCTCTAGTAGTTTTGCTGTGGATTTTTCAGAGTTTTCGACGTATAGTATCATATCGTCTGCAAACAGTGATAGTTTTACTTCTTCCTTCCCAATTTGGATGCCTTGTATTTCTTTTTCTTGTCTCATTGCTCTGACTAGAACTTCCAACACGATGTTGAATAACAGTGGTGATAATGGACATCCTTGCCTTGTTCCTTATCTTAGGGGGAAAGTTTTAAGTTTTTCCCCATTGAGGATGATGTTAGCTGTGTTTTTTCAAATATTCCCTTTGTCGTGTTGAGGAAGTTCCCTTCTATTCCTATCCTTTGAAGTGTTTTCAACAGGAAAAGATGTTGAATTTTGTCAAATGCCTTTTCTGCATCAATCGAGATGATCATATAGTTTTTCTGCTTTGATTTGTTGATATGGTGTATTACATGAATTGATTTTCTTATGTTGAACCATCCTTGCCTACCTGAAATGAATCCTACTTGGTCATGGTATATAATTCTTTTAATGTGTTGCTGGATTCGATTTGCTAGAATTTTGTTGAGGATTTTTGCATCTATTTTCATTAGAGAGATTGGTCTGTAATTTATTACATGAATTGATTTTCTTATGTTGAACCATCCTGGCCCACCTAGAATAAATCCTACTTGGTCATGGTATATAATTCTTTTAATGTGCTGCTGGATTCGATTTGCTAGAATTTTGTTGAGGATTTTTGCATCTATTTTCATTAGAGAGATTGGTCTGTAGTTTTCTTTGTCTGGCTTTGGTATGAGGGTGATGTTGGCCTCGTAGAATGAAATAGCTTTCCCTCCTCTTCAATTTTTTTGAAGTGTTTGAGTAGTATTGGTACTAATCCTTTCTTGAATGTTTCGTAGAATTCACATGTCTTCGAAGCCATCTGGTCCTGGACTTTTCTTTTTGGGGAGCTTCTTAATGACTGATTCATTTTCATTACTTGTGATTGGTTTGTTGAGGTCGTCTATTTCTTCTCTAGTCAAAGTTGGTTGTTCATGCCTTTCTAGAAAGTTGTCCATTTCATCCACATTGTCGAGTTTATTAGCATAAAGTTGTTCATAGTATCCTCTCATTACTTCCTTTATTTCTGTGGGGTCTGTGGTTATATCTCCTCTTCATTTCTGCTTTTATTTGTTTGCATCCTCTCTCTTCTTTTTTTCAGCCTCGCTAAGGGTCCATCAATCTTACTGATTTTCTCATAGAACCAACTTCTTGTTTTGTTGATTTTCTCAATTGTTTTCATGTCCTCAATTTCATTTATTTCTGCTCTAATCTTCATTATTTCTTTCCTTTTGCTTGCTGTGGGGTTAGTTTGCTATTCTTTCTCTAGTTCTTCAGTAAATTCCTCAATTAACTGAAGAGAGTTAATTCCTCAATTTTTTCCCTTTCTTCTTTTTTGATACAGGTATTTAGGGCAATAAATTTTCCTCTTAGCATTGCCTTTGCTGCCCGCCATAAATTTTGATATGTTGTATTTTCATTTGCCTCAAGATATTTACTGATTCCCTTGTAATTTCTTCCCTGACACACTGGTTGTTGAAGAGTGTGTTGTTGAGCCTCCATATATTTGTAAATTTTCTGGCGCTCTGCCTATTATTGATTTCCAACTTCATTCCTTTATGATCTGAGAGAGTGTTTTGTATGATTTCGATCTAATTTAATGAGACTTGCTTTGTGACCCGGCATATGGTCTATCCTTGAGAATGATCCATGAGCACTTTGAAATAATGTGTATCCTGCTGTTGTGGGGTGTAATGTTCTATAAGTATCTGCTAAGTCTAGCTCATTTATTGTATTACTCAAATTCTCTGTTTCTTTATTGATTCTCCGTCTTGATGTTCTGTCCATTGATGAGAGTGGGGAATTGAAGTCCCCAACTATTATGGTAGATGTGTCTGTTTCTCTTTTCAGAGTTTGCCTCATGTAATTTGGAGCATTCTGGCTTGGTACATAAGTATTTACGATTGTTATGTCTTCTTGTTGAATTGTTTCTTTTGTTAATACATAGTGTACTTTTTTGTCTCTTTTAACTGTTTTACATTTGAAGTCTAGTTTGTTGGTATTAGTATAGCTACTCCTGCTCTTTACTGATTGTCATTTGCATGAAATATCTTTTCCCAATATTTCACTTTCAACCTATGTTTATCTTTGGGTCTAAGATGTGTTTCCTGTAGACAGTATATAGATGGGTCATGTTTTTTAATTCATTCTGCCAGTGTATGTCTTTTGATTGGGGAGTTTAATCCATTAACATTTAGTGTTATTATTGTATGTGTAGTACTTTCTTCTACCATTTTGCTTTTTGGATATTATATGTCATATCTAATTTTTCTTCTTTTTACCTTTACCTTTAGTCTTCATTTCTACACTCTTCTCCACACCTCTCTCTTCTGTCTTTTCGTATCTGCCTCTAGTGCTCTCTTAAGTATTTCTTGCAGAGCCAGTCCTTTGGTCACAAATGCTCTGAGTAATTTTTTGTCTGAAAATGTTTTAATTTCTCCTTCAGTTTTGAAGGACAATTTTGCTCGATATAGAATTCTTGGTTGGCAGTTCTTCTCTTTTAATAATTTAAATATACCATACCATTGTCTTCTTGCCTCCATGGTTTCTGCTGAGAAATCTATGCATAGTCTTATTGGACTTCCCTTGTACGTGATGGATTGCTTTTCTCTTGCTGCTTTCAAGATTCTCTCTTTTTCTTTGACCTCTGATATACTGATTAGTAAGTGTCTTGGAGTACGTCTATTTGGATCTATTCTCTGTGGGGTATGCTGCACTTCTTGAATCTATAATTTTAAATCTTTCATAAGAGTTGGGAAATTTTCAGTGATAATTTCCTCCATTAGTTTTTCTCCTCCTTTTCCCTTCTCTTTACCTCCTTGGACACCCACAACACGTATATTCGCGTGCTTCATATTGTCATTCAATTCCCTGAGTCTCTGATCATATTTTTTCATTCTTTTCCCTATATTTTCTTTTGCTTGATGGATTTCAGATGTTCCGTCCTCCAGTTCTCCAATCTTATCTTCTGCCTCTTGAAATCTGACATTGTATGTTTTCATTGTTTTTTCATGTCTTCTACTGTGCCTTTCATTCCCATAATATCTGTGATTTGTTTTTTCAGACTTTCGATTTCTTCTTTTTGTTCATTCCTTGCCTTCTTTATATCTCCCTCAATTCATTGATTTGATTTTTGATGAGGTTTTCCATGTCTGTTCGAACATTCTGAATTAGTTGTTTCAACTTCTGAATTTCAGTTGAATTATTGGTTTGTTCCTTTGAGTGGGCCATATCTTCAATTTTCCTAGTGTGATTTGATATATTTTGCTGGCCTCTAGGCATTTAATTACCTTAATTAGTTTATTCTGGAGATTGCTTTCACTTCTTTTAACTAGGGTTTTCTTGCTGGATGACTTTGTTGTCCATCTGTTCTTTGACATTCAGTTCAGCTTATTTTAGACTATTACCTTACATTTTGTTTAACAGAGCAGAATTTTCCAGTTCTTGTTTTCTTGTTTCTTGCTCTCCTTGTTCCCCACACAGACTTAGGAGGGTCTACTTAGATATTATAGACCCCAGCCGGATTTTCCCAGACCAAACTGGCTTCCTGTCAGGAGGAAGGAGTCACCTGTGTTTGTTTTCCCTGAGGGTGAGACCCAGCAGGTTGAAAGACTTTTCCTGTGAAGTCTCTGGACTCAGTTTTTCTTATCCTTCCCTGTGTGTGTGGCTTGTCTGACTGCAGGTCCCACCAGCATAAGATGATGTGGTACCTTTAACTTTGGCAGACTCTCCCTGCTGGGGGCGTGGTGGAGGCAGAGGAAAGGTTGTAGGCTGGTTTTAATGGCTTCAAATTGCCAAGCCCTGGTGTCTGAATTCCTTGATGGAGGGATTCCACCTGGGTGGGGCTTCACCCCTCCCCTGGGGAAGGCACAGGCTCCAGATAAGCCCCCAAAAGAGCTCACTTCTGCCTATGCCTGGGGCAGTTGCAGCCTGAAAAGTCCTACTGCTGTATCCAGAGGCAGTCAAGCCTTTGTAGATACACAGCCACAAAAAAGAAAGAGAAAAGTCCTTGTCAGAGCAGGACCCCCATTCCTCGGGTTTGCCAAGCAAGAGCATAAGTTGGTAGGTTGCTTTGTGTACTTCAGATCCTATGTGCTCTCTCCTTCCCTTCAGAGCCCAGATCCTTTCAAATATTATGTGCTATCCAATCCAAAAAATCTCTGTTTCTTGTTTCTTGTTTCTTTTTCCCTCAGCCCTGCCACCTCATCGCCAGGGTCAGCAACCTCCGCTTTGACCAGGTTCTGCTGAGCTGGGGGCCTATTTTTAGTAGTCAGAATTTGTGAATTAATTCCACAATTGGTGTCTGGCTGGGCTCAGCCCCTGCTACTGGTGAAGTCCCTTTCCTTCCCCTCTGGGAACCAGCCTGTGGGGGAGGGGCGCCGGCCACAGCGGCTTGGGGAACTCACAGTTCTGGGGGGCTCGCAGCTGGTCCAGACTGGGGTACGCTGTGTGTTGGGTCACTGACGTGACCCCCGCAGTTGTTCTGTCCTGTTTCTGGCTTCTCTGTTCTGGAGGACGAACTAAATCCCACGCCTCACTAAGCTGCCATCTTGGCACTCCTAAATAGATGACTTTGAGGCCTTCATTAAAATTCTTTATTCAGTATCCCCATAACTAGAATGTGTTTGCTTTTCTAGTTTGCTTCAAACTAAGATTATGCTAATATGGTTGATGTAACTTTGAGAAAGAAAACTGATGTGGTTATTCCTCATTTTACCCTGGCTAAAGTTAAAATAGCCATCTTTTGGATTTCTTGCTGTTCTACTGGACTCTTTCCCCCTAAAAAAGAAATTGACATATTTGCATGAGATAATGAAATTAGTTGAAGTTACTGGAGAATGGAAGAAATAAATTAATAGGAAATAATCATTAACTTCTGAGTAATATACTGGATTCAACACATGCATATATTTATGTTCTAGTTTGCTAGCTGCCAGAATGCAACACACCAGAGGTGGATTGACTTTTAATAAAAGCAGATTTATTTCATTAAAAACGTGCAGTATAGTGTGAAAACCTAGTAGATTATCAAAGAAATACTTGATAAAGGAAATATAAGTAAAAATGATGACATCATTGTGAGTTGGGAAAATAAGACGTGCCCAAGAGTTCTGTTACTTTAATCTTATCTTTTGAATATTGGCTACGTATTTAAAAATTCAAATTGGGCAATATAATTTTTTTAACTTTTTGATTTCTTTTTTTGCCTTTCCTTCTTTTCAGCTGCTTTTTGCATCATTTTAAGACACTTTTTCTGCTTTGCTTCAGAAATCGGGTTTAATAGAATAGCTCCTTCATTCTAGAAATTCTTGCTAGTAGGTATTGAAAGTATGGCAGTGAATGTGTAACAATAAGGTTGTAATCACTGGCTTTAGACATTTCCTTTTAAATCCTCCTTTAGATTTCTAGGTGTTGTAAACCCCCCACATTTGTCAGAAGTACATTTTTTAATCTGTGTTAACAATGAACTGTCTTTGGTTCTGTGAATGTTTTAAACCTCAAAGGCATAGAGTATGGTGTCCGAATGTGGTTTTATGATAAAAATGTGGACAACCTTCTTGGAGTGGCTTGACCATACCTATGTGGGATAATAGTTCAAATGGTCCCTGTCATGCTGCTGAGAGTTGCACTTGTGATAAACAAGAGATTGTGGAGTTGTTTTTGCTCCAGGAATCATATTAAATTCAAGTGAACATGGTTGAAATATCAACTGCTGGAGATTCGTATCTGAAAATTATAATTGTGTTGTAGTATTATGTAGCAGTAACAATCACGTGTTTAACATATGTTAGTAAGAAAATAAACTTAGACCTGCAGTAGATGGCCCATAAGCTTTAACTGTCATACTGATAAAATTAAAATTTTATTCTTTGGAGTTAGGTGCTAAGAACATGCCTTTATGCCAAAATAAAGGTATTAACAGATTCATGTATTCAGATAACTTTTAAAAAGCCATGTTTGTTCACATAGATAGTGTGCCAGTTTGAAACTGTCATGTACCTGAGAAAAGCCATATTCTTCTAATCCAGTCTTGTGGGTACAGACCTATTGTGGATGTGACCTCTTAATTAGGTTGTTTCCATTGAGATGTTCCCCCTCCCATTCAAAGTAGGTCTTAATCAGCTTACTGGAGTCCTTTAAAGGGGAAACATTTTGCAGACGGCTACAGCACAGACACTCAGATATGCTGAGAAAGTCATTTAAAACCAGGGGCCCAGAGAGGACAGCAGATGTATCCTGTGTCTTCCCATGCGACAGAGAAACTCTGTACTCTATTGGCCTTTCTTGAGTGAAGGTATCCTCTTGTTGGTGCCTTAAGTTGAACATTTTCAAGGCTTAGAATTATAACTTGAAACTTAATAAATCCCCTTTATGAAAGCCAATCCATTTCTCATATATTACATACTGGCAGCTTTAGTAAACCGAAACAGGTGGCAAGGTTTAAAAACAGATTTTGTACCTAATCTGAAGTAGAAATTGCAGTAGATTTATTGTGGTAATTAAAAGACTGAGTTTTTAGTTCATAATAAAATTATAATAATATTCTCAATTATAAGAAAGGTACCACAGTAATGCAGAATGTTAAAAATGAGGCAGATACAGAATTCATGAGGGCAAGGACACAAATGGACATTTGCACACCAATGCTTATAGCAGCATTATTAACAATTGCCAAGAGATGGAAATAGCCGCAATATCCATCAACAGATGAGTGGCCAAACAAGCTGTGGTATACACATATGGTGAAATATTATGGATCTGCAAGACAGAATAAAGTTGTGAAGTATGTAACAACATGGATGTACCTTAAGGACAGTATGCTGAGTGAGATTAGCCAGAAACAAAAGGAAAAATGCTGTATGGTCTTACTGATATGAACTGACATTAGTGGATGAACTTGGAGAATTTCAGTTGGTAACAGAGACCATCAGGAGGTAGAAATAGGGTAGATATTGGGTAAGTGGAGCTGAAGGGATACAGATTATGCAACCGGACTGATTGTAAAAATTCAGAAATGGATAGCACAATTCTACCTAAGTATAATACAGTAATGTTAGAACACTGATTGAAGCTGAATGTGAGAATGATAGAGGGAGGAGGACTAGGGGCACAAATGAAATCAGAAGGAAAGATAGATGATAAAGACTGAGATGGTATAATCTAGGAAAGCCTAGAGTGTACAATGACAGTGACTAAATGTACAAATTTAAAAATGTTTTTGCATGAGAAAGAACAAAGGAATGTCAATACTGCAGGGTGTTGAAAATAGATGGTAACTGATATTTTAAAACTTCAACTTATGTGTAAGACTGAAAAGTAAGAAACTGTTATGTACCCCAGAAAAGGCATATTCTTCTCATTATAAAATAATTTTTTGTACTAAAGATTTTTTTGCATAGAGCAAAATGTTTTTGCTCTATGCAAAAAAATATGGCAGTGAATGTGTAACAATAAGGTTGTAATCACTGGCTTTAGACATTTTCTTTTAAACCCTCCTTTAGATTTCCAGGTGTTATAACCCCCCCACATTTGTCACAAGTACATTTTTTAATCTATGTTAACAATGAGTTGTCTTTGGTTCTGTGAATGTTTTAAACCTCAAAGGCATAGAGTATGGTGTACGAATATGGTTTTATGATAAAAATATGGACAACCTTCTTGGAGTGGCATAGAGCAAAAAATCTTTATTTGGTACAAAATTTATAATTTGACTAATACATTTCCTAATATAACTTATGTGGACAGTTTAAGCACCGTAGTACATGGAACCTTGAGTAGGGCATGGGATTTTGTAGGTTTGTCCAGAGTGATGCCATGATAAATCCCAGAGTGATATGAACAGTGAATAAAAAAGTATTTGCAAAGTCCCGTTGGGGGAATGGTGAGAAAGGGGGAAGATTCAGCTTCCCCATGTGGAGAATTCCTGATGGTTTTACAAGCAGCGGGGACAACCAAAGCGATAGGCTGAGCCCTCAACCTTGGGGTTTGTTCATATGAAACTTATCCCTGCAAAGGATAGGCTAAGCCTACTTAAAATTAGGTCTCAGTCACCCCCAGAGAACCTCTTTTCTTGCTCAGATGTGGCCTAACTCTATCTCAGCCAGCATGACAAGCAAACTCACTGCCCTCCACCTCTCTCCATGGGACATGACTCCCAGGGGCGTGAACCTTCCTGGCAACATGGGACAGAAACCCTAGAATGAGCTGGGACTCAGCATCAAGGGATTGAGAAAACCTTCTCAACCAAAGTGGGTAGGAGAGAAATGAGACAAAGTGTCAATGGCTGAGAGATTTCAAACAGAGTCAAGAAGCTATCCTAGAGGTTATTCTTGCGCATTATATAGATATCCCCTTTTTAGTTAAGGTATATTGGAGAGGCTGGAGGGAACTGCCTGAAAATGTGGAGCTGTGTTCCAGTAGCCATGTTTCTTGAGGATGATTGTAGAATGATATAGCTTTCACAATGTGACTGTGTGATTGTGAAAACCTTGTGTCTGATGCTCCTTTTTTCTAGGGTGTGGACAGATGAGTAAAACATATGGGTTAAAAATAAATAAATAATAGGGAAACAAATGTTAAAATAAATCTAGTAGATTGAAATGCTAGTAATCAATGAAAAGGAGTGATAAGGGTATAAAAAAAGGGGAAACAAACGCTAAAATATATTGGTTAGATGGAAATGCTAGCAATCAGTGAGAGGGAGGGTAAGGGGTATGGTATGTATGAGTTTTTTTCCTTTTTTATTTTTATTTCTTTTTCTGAATTTGATGCAATTGTTCTAAGAAATGATCATGGTGATGAATATACAACTATGTGATGAAAAAAAATGGGGGCAGATAAATGGGAATTTTGCATTTTCTGAATGATTTTTCCACAAAATCTACAACTTCTTTAAGAAAAACATATAGTTTGGTTTTAGAAATGAATTACTGACTGAAGAAATTGCCAGTGTACTAAATCAAGTGCTAATTGAAAGTTTTAAAGTTTTGCCATTTGTTTCCTATTAAGCAGAGCCTTAGGTGAAAAGTCATTTATCTACTCTTTTTTGGGGGGGTGGGCAGGCTCCGGCGTTGAACCCGGGTCTCTGGCATGGCAGGGGAGAATTCTGCCACTGTGCCACAGTTGCTCGGCCTGTATTTATCTACTCTTGGTTCTGATTTACATCCTGTAAGCATAATTACAAATGATGTGGAATTTTCTCCTTGTTTCATGTCTTAGTGAGTTTTTATCTCTAATAACTTCTGAAAGGGGCTTGAGGTTAAGTCATAAAACTTGCTTGAAAGTTTCTTTTTCCTTGGCACCATCATGAATTCTTAAATTTGATCTTACAAAAATTACCTGACATCATACTTAACACTTATTACTTATTATTTCTGTGCTAGCAAAATAGTCAAATTTTGTTGTAATTTTAATTCTTATTCTTAGAGTTTGACTACAAATTGCCAGCGTGTTTGGAAATAAGTCTTCTATGTTCAAATGTCTGATTTAGAGATTTTAAGTAAGCCTTGCTTAAGTTCATATTTTTTGCTTGGGGTGTAATTTTTTTTTAATTACATCCATTGTAAATGTTGGTGAACTCTGTGAAATTTTTCTCTATATATGTATTTTGAGATTCAGTTTTACCATATCCATTTGGATTCATCTTTTGTGCTAACTCAGAATACTGTCAGAATATTGCTTGATGATATAATTTCAACGTTGTACTTCCTGGGTGCTCCCTCTGGTTTTATGTGCTTCATTAAATTAATTGGTTTCTTTTCAATTATGATGGATTATTGAGTGAATGAGCAAATGAGTAAGTTGGATGAAAAAATTCAAAGTTGCATGAGATTTTAATAGTGCTAGTGAAATAATGGAATCTTTTAATTTGTTAGAATGTTACCTATTTAATATCAGTTCATATAAGCTTTGTTAGATAATTTAGTTTTTAGTTTTTACTTCAAGAAAATTCTTTTTATAGCTATGTTGCCATTATTTTTGTATTTATAATTGATCTGCTTGAAGTGCTACATAATTGTATGAAATTATATTTTCACATATAGAAGCGGGGAAAGGATTCTTGAGATCAGCTAGCTTGTCCACTTTTATGCAAGAAGGCTGACACCTAAATCATTCTAGAAATTATATTGTAAAGCAAAGAGAAAATGATTTAAATTGACCTATGTTGTAGTACATGTTGACCTCTGATCCCATTACGTGCATGGTTTACCAAAGTCCTTTATACATATGGGTTGACTTTTCTAATTTTGTCAATGGGTAGTGCTGTTGTTAGAGAACAAGTTATTGAAATAATGCTTTAATTTCTGGATAAATATTAATAGTGCTATCAAATATATAATTAAAGGAAATAGAAAGTATTAATTAAATAGCTTTTTGGAAAAAAACAAAACAAAATGAGGCATGATATTATCCTTACCTTCTGTTTTGTTCATTGTTAATCTTGCCAGATATTTAGTGAGTACCTACTAGATTCTAGTTGTACTCTGTTATAATGTGCCAGTAGTTATCCTTAAATAATGATGACAAAGTGTCATTGAAATCATGATATGAAATTAGTAGCTTCTATGGAGATGTAGAGGTTGGGGGGGCACTGAGTTTTTTTTCCTGTAGTAATTTAAATAATTATTTTAAATATTAACAGCTGTATTTTTGCTATTGCAGGTCAAAATGTAATAAGCAGTTCATTAAAAAAACAGGTAAAAATGAACTTATAAGAAAGATGTGGGGTGGCCGAAATGGCGGCTTAGTGTGGTTTAGTTCATCCCCCAGAAGAGCTAGTAAATAGCCAGGAACAGGAGAGAACAACTGCTAGGGCCACGTTCGTGACTGGACACACAACATCCCCCAGTCTGGAGAAGCTGGACTGGCTGCGAGCCCACACAGAATTGTGAGTTCCCCAAACCATGGCAACTGGCGCCCTTCCCCCATGGGCTGCTTCCCAGAGAGGAAAGGAGAGAGACTACCAGCAGCACGGGCTGAGCACAACCAATCTCCAATTGTGAAATTAATTAACAAATTCTGACTACTAAGAATAGGCCCCCAATAAATAATAGGGGGAACAAATGCTAAAATAAATTTAGTTTGAAATGCTAAAAAAGAATAGGCCCCAGCTCAGCTGAATCTTGAATAAAAGTGGAGGTTGCTGGGTTTTGCTCCTGCACAGAGAGGCCAGAGCTGATGGAAAAAGAAAACAGAATTTAAAAAAATGAAGGTATTTTGGATCAGATAGCACATAATACTTGAAAGGATCTGGGCCCTGAAAGAAAGGAAGGGGCATATAGGACCTAAGATACACAAAGCAACATACCAACTGAAGCTCTTGATTGGCAAACCTGAGGAATGGGGGTCCTGCTCTGAAAAGGATTTTTCTTTTTCTTTCTTTGTGGCTGTGTTTCTACAGCTTGACTACTCTTTAGATACAGCTGCAGGGCTTCTCAGACTCCAACTGCTGAGGCATAGGCAGAATTAAGCTTGTTTGAATGTTTGTCTGGAACCTGTACCTTCCCTGGGAAAGGGCTGGGGCCCAGCTTGGGTGGATTCCCTCCCTCAAGGAATTCAGACTCCAGGGTCTGGATAAGTGAAGCCAGTAAAGCCAGCCTACAACCTTTCCTCTGTCTCAACCATGCCCAAGCAGGGAGAGTCTACTGAAGTTAAAGGTATTGCATCACCTTATGCTGGTAGGACCCGCAGGCAGAAAAGCACCACATACCAGGCAAGATAGGAAAAATGCACAGTCCAGGGGCTTCATAGGTAAGCCTTTCAATCTGCTGGGTCTCGCCCTCAGGGAAAACTGACGCAGGTGACTCTTTCCTCCTGACAGGAGGCCAGTTTGGTCTGGGAAAATCTGGCTGGGGTCTATAATATCTAAGTAGGCCTTCCTAAGTGGGGGAAAAAGGCACCATACAGACAGGGCAAGAAACAAGAAACCAAGAACTGGAAACATCTGATCTGTTAAACAGAATCTAAGCTAGAGGCCTAGAATTAAGCTGAACTAAATGTCAAAGAACAGAGAGACAACAAAGTATCCAACAAGAAAGTCTTAGGTAAAAAATGAGAAAACAATCTCCAGAATAAACTAATTAAGGTAATTAAATGACTAGACTCCAGCAAAAACAATGAATCATACTAGAAAAAATGAAGGTATGGTCCAGCCAGAGGAACACACCAACAATTCAATGAGATACAGGAGTTGAAACAATTAATTCAGAATGTTTTGAACAGACACGGAAAACCTCATCAAAAATCAAATCAGTGAATTGAGGGAGGATGTAAAGAAGGCAAGGGATGAACGAAAAGAAGAAATTGAAAGTCCAAAAAAACAAATCACAGAACTTATGGGAATGAAAGGCACAGTATAAGAGATGAAAAAAACAATGGAAACCTACAATGTCAGATTTCAAGAGGCAGAAGACAGGATTAATGAACTGGAAGACTGGATATCTGAAATCTGACAAAAGAAAATAAAGGAGAAGAATGGAAAAATTTGAACCAGGACTCAAGGAATTGAATGACAACATGAAATGCACAAATATACGTGTTGTGGGTGTCCCAGAAGGAGAAGAGAAGGGAAAAGAAGGAGAAAAACGAATGGAGGAAATTATCACTGAAAATTTCCCAACTCTTATGAAAGACTTAAAATTACAGATTCAAGAAGTGCTGCGTACCCCAAAAAGAATAGACCCAAATAGGCGTTTTCCAAGACACTTACTAGTTAGAATGTCAGATGTCAAAGAGAAAGAGAGAATCTTGAAAGCAGCAAGAGAAAAGCAATGCATCATATACAGAGGCAGCCCAGTAAGACTATGCGTAGATTTCTCAGCAGAAACCATGGAGGTGAGAAGACAGTGGGATGATATATTTAAGTTAGTAAAACAGAAGAACTGCCAACCAAGAATTCTATATCCAGCAAAATTGTCAAAGAGAAAGAGAGAATCTTGAAAGCAGCAAGTGAAAAGCAATCCATCACGTACAAGGGAAGCCCGATAAAACTATGCGTGTTTCTAAGCGGAAACCATGGAGATGAGAAGACAGTAGGATGATAAATTTACGTTAATAAAAGAGAATTGCCAACCAAGAATTCTATATTCAGCAAAACTGTGGTTCAAAAATGAGGGGGAAGTTAAAACATTTTCAGACAAAAAATCACTGAGAGAATTTGTAACCAAGAGACTGGCTCTGCAAGAAATATTAAAGGGAGCACTAGCGGCAGATACGAAAAGACAGAAGAGAGAGGTGTGGAGAAGAGTGTAGAAATGAAGACTAAAGGTAAAGGTAAAAAGAAGAAAAATTAGATATGACATATAATATCCAAAAGGCAAAATGGTAGAAGAAAGTACTACACATACAATAATAACACTAAATGTTAATGGATTAAACTCCCCAATCAAAAGACATACACTGGCAGAATGGATTAAAAAACATGACCCATCTATATGCTGTCTACAAGAAATGCATCTTAGACCCAAGGATAAACATAGGTTGAAAGTGTAAGGTTGGGAAAAGATGTTTCATGCAAATAACAATCAGAAAAGAGCAGGAGTAGCTATACTAATACCAACAAATTAGACTTCAAATGTAAAACAGTTAAAAGAGACAAAAAAGGACACTATGTATTAATAAAAGAAACAATTCAACAAGAAGACATAACAATCATAAATACTTATGTACCAAGCCAGAATGCTCCAAATTACATGAGGCAAACTCTGAAAAGAGAAACAGGCACATCTACCATAATAGTTGGAGACTTCAATTCCCCACTCTCATCAATGGACAGAACATCAAGACAGAGAATCAATAAAGAAACAGAGAATTTGAGTAATACGATAAATGAGCTAGACTTAGCAGACATTTATAGAACATTACACCCCACAACAGCAGGATACACATTATTTCAAAGTGCTCATGGATCATTCTCAAGGATAGACCATATGCTGGGTCACAAAGCAAGTCTCAATAAATTTAAAAAGATTGAAATCATACAGAACACTTTCTCAGATCATAAAGGAATGAAGTTGGAAATCAGTAATAGAGTGCCAGAAAATTCACAAATATATGGAGGCTCAGCAACATACTCTTAAACAACCAGTGGGTCAAGGAAGAAATTACAAGAGAAATCAGTAAATATCTCAAGGCTAATGAAAATGAAAGCATAACATATCAAAATTGTTGGAATGCAGCAAATGAAAATGAAGCACAACATATCAAAATCTATAGAATGCAGCATAGGCAGTGCCAAGAGGGAAATTTATTGCCCTAAAAATATCAAAAAAGAAGAAAGAGCAAAAATCAAGAAATTAACTGTCCACTTGAAAGAGCTAGAGAAAGAACAGCAAACTAACCGTAAAGCAAGCAAAAAGGAAAGAAATAATGAAGATTAGAGAAGAAATAAATGAAACTGAGAACATGAATACAATAGAAAAATTCAGCGAAACCAGAAGTTGTTTTTATGAGAAATTCAGTAAGATTGATAGACCCTTAGCAAGGTTGACAAAAGAAGAAGAGAGGATGTAAATACATAAAATCAGAAATGGAAGAGGAAACATAACCGCTGACCCCACAGATATAAAGGTGGCAATGAGAGGATACCATGAACAGCTTAATGCTAATAAACTAGACAATGTAGATAAAATGGACAACTTCCTAGAAAGGCATGAACAACCAACATTGACTTGAAAAGAAATAGATGACCTCAGCAAACCAATTACAAGTAAAGAAATTGAATCTGTCACTAAGAAGCTCCCCAAAAAGAAAAATCCAGGAACAGATGGCTTCACACATGAATTCTACCAAACATTCAAGAAAGAATTACTACCAGTCCTTCTCGAACTCTTCAAAAAAATTGAAGAGGAGGGAAGGCTTTGTAACTCATTCTATGAAGCCAACATCATCCTCATACCAATGCCAGACAAAGATATTGCAAGAAAAGAAAACTACAGACCAATCTCTCTAATGAAAATAGATGCAAAAATCCTCAACAAAATTCTAGCAAATCGAATCCAGCAACACATTAAAAGAATTATACACTGTGACAAAGTAGGATTCATCCCAGGTAGGCAAGGGTGGTTCAACATAAGAAAATCAATTCGTGTAATACACCATATCAACAAATCAAAGCAGAAAAACCACATGATCATCTCGATTGATGCAGAAAAGACATTTGACAAAATTCAACATCCTTTTTTTTTTTTTTTTTTTTTTTTTTTTTTATGGGCAGGCACCGGGAATCGAACCCGGGTCCTTGGGCATGGCAGGCAAGCATTCTTGCCTGCTGAGCCACTGAGGCCTGCACCCTTTTTTGTTTAAAACACTTCAAGGATAGGAATAGAAGGGAATTTCCTCAACATGATAAAGGGAATATATGAAAAACCCACAGCTAACATCATCCTCAATGGGGAAAAACTGAAAACTTTTCCCTTAAGATCAAGAAGACAAGGATGTCCAGTATCACCATTGTTAGTCAACATTGTGTTGGAAGTTCTAGCCAGGGCAATTAGACAAGAAAAAGAAATACAAGGCATCAGAATTGGAAAGGAAGAAGTAAAACTCTCATTTGCAGATGATGTCAAACCTAACAAAACTACTAGAGCTAATAAATGAGTACAGCAAAGTGGCAGGTTACAAGATCAACAGTCAAAAATCTGTCGTGTTTCTGTACACTAGCAATGAACAATAAGAGGAGAAAATTAAGAAAAAAATTTCATTTACAATTGCAACCAAAAGAATAGTATGTTGAGGAGTAAATTTAACTAAAGAGACAAAAGACCTATGCAAAGAATACTACAAGAAATTGTTAAAAGAAATCACAGAAGACCTAAATAAGTGGAAGAGCATACTGTGTTCCTGGGTTGGAATACTAAATATAGTTAAGATGTCAATTCTACTTAAATTGAATTATAGATTGAATACAATACCAATTAAAATCCCAAAAACTTACTTTTCAGAAATAGAAAACCAACAGCCAATTTTATGTGGAAGGGCAGGGTGCCCCATATAGCTGAAAGTATCCTGAAAAAGAAAAATGAAATCTTAGGTCTCACGCTACCTGACTTTAAGGCGTATTATGAAGCTACAGTTGTCAAAACAGCATGGTACTGGCATAAAGATGGATATACTGACCAATGGAATAGAATAGAGTGTTCAGATATGGACCCTCTCATCTATGGATGATTGATGTTTGATAAGGCAGTGATGCTAACTCCCCTGGGACAGAACAGTCTCTTCAATAAATGGTGCCTAGAGAACTGGATATCCACATGCAAAAGAATGAAAGAGGATTCATTATCTCACACCCTATACAAAAGTTAACTCAAAATAGATAGAAGATCTAAACATTAGATCTAAGACCATATAACTTTTAGAAGAAATGTGAGGAAATATCTTATGAATCTTATAATAGGAGATGGTTTCCTAGATCTTACATCCAAAGTGTGAGCATTGAAGAAATAAATAAATAAATGGGAGCTCCTCAAAATTAAACAGTTTGTGCATCAAAGAACTTTGTCAAGAAATAAAAAGGCCTACACAGTGGGATAAAATATTTGGAAACGATAAATCATATAAAGGTCTAGTATCCAGAATATATAAAGAAGTTGTTCAACTGAAGAATGAAAAGACAGACATCCCAATTACAAAATGGGCAAAAGACATGAACAGATACTTCTCAGAAGAGGAAATACAAATGGCCAAAGGCACATGAAAAGATCCTCACCTTCCCTGGCTGTTAGGGAAATGCAAATCAAAACCACAATGAATTATCATCTCACACCCATCAGAATGGCCATTATCAATAAAACAGGAAATGACAAGTGCTGGAGAGGATGTGGAGAAAGAGGCACACTTATCCACTGTTGGTGGGAATGTCAAATGGTACAACCGCTGTGGAAGGCAGGTTGGCAAGCCCTCAGGAAGCTAAGTATAGAACTGCCAAATCACCTGGCAATACCACTGCTAGGTATCTACTCAGAGGACATGAGGGCAAGGACACAAATGGACATCTGCACACCAATGTTTATAGCAGTATTATTTACACTTGTCAAGAGATGGAAACAGCCAAAATGTCCTTCAACAGAAGAGTGGCCAAACAAGCTATGGCATATACATACGATGGAATATTATACAGTTGTAAGTTAGAATAAAGTTATGAAATATGTAACAATATGGATGAACCTTAAGGACATTATGCTGAGTGGAATTAGCCAGAAACAAAAGGACAAATACCGTATGGTTTCACTCATGTGCACTGACATTAGCAAATGAACTTGGAGAATTTCAGTTGGTAACAGAGACCATCCGGAGATAGAAATAGGGTAAATATTGGGTAATTGGAGCTGAAGGGATACAGGTTGTACAACAGGACTGATTGTAAAAACTCAGAAATGGATAGCACAATACTACCTAACTGTAATGCAATAACATTAAAACAATGAATGAAGCTGAATGTGAGAATGACAGAGAGAGGAGGGCTGGGGGTACAAATGAAATCAGAAGGAAAGATAGATGATAAAGACTGAGATGCTATAATCTAGGAATGACTAGAGTGTATAATGATAGTGACTAAATGTACAAATTTAAAAATGTTTTTGCATGAGGAAGAACAAAGGAATGTCATTACTGCAGGATGTTGAAAATAGATGGTAATTAATATTTTAAAACTTTCACTGATGTGTGAGACTGAAGCGAAGAATCTTTATTTGGCACAAATTTATATTTTGACTAGTGCATTTCTTAATATAACTTATGTGGACAGCTTAATTGAACACCGTAAGTACATGGAACCTTGAGTAGGGCATGAGATTTTGTAGGTTTGTCCAGAGTGATGCCTTGATAAATCCAGAGTGATTTGAACAGTATATAAAAAAGTATTTGCCAAGTCCCCTTGAGGGAATGGTGAGAAAGGGGGAAAATTTAACTTCCCCAAGTGGAGAATTCTTGATATATTCACAAGCAGTGGGCAGAACCAGTGCAATAGGCTGAACCCCCAGTCTTGGGGTTTGTACATATGACACTTGACCCCGCATTAAATAGGCTAAGCCTACTTAAAATTAGGCCTCAGAGTCACCCCCAAGAGAGCCTGTTTTGTTGCTCACATGTGGCCTCTCTCTCTTAGCCAACACGATAAGCAAACTCACTGCCGCCCCCTTCTCTATGTGGGCCGTGACTCTCAGGGGTGTGGACCTTCCTGGCAACATGGGACAGAGATCCCAGGATGCGCTGGGACTCAGCATGAAGGGATTGAGAAGACCTGCTTGACCAAAAGGGGGAAGAGCGATACGAGATAAAATAAAGTGTCAGTGGCTGAGAGATTCCAAGCAGAGTCGAGAGGTTATCCTGGAGGTTATTCTTACATATTAAATAGATATCACCATTTTGGTTAAGGTGTAATGGAGAGGCTGGAGGGAACTGCCTGAAAATGTAGAGCTGCCTTCCAGTAGCCATGTTTCTTGAAGATGATTGTGTAATGATATAGCTTTCACAATATTACTGTGCGATTGTGAACACCTTGTGTCTGATGCTCCTTTTATATACCTTATCAACAGATGAGTAAAACATACTGAATAAAAATAAGTAAATAAATAATAGGGGGCACAAATTTTATAATAAATTTAGTAGATTGAAATGCTAGTGATCAGTGTAAGGGAGGGGAAAGAGTTATGGTATGTATGAATTTTTTTCTGTTTTTCGTTTTATTTGTTTTTGTGAATTGATACAAATATTCTAAGAAATGATCGTGATAATGAATATTCAACTATGTGATGATATTGTGAGTTGTTGATTAGGTATCAAGAGTGGAATGATCATATGGTAAGAATGTTGGTATTTGTATGTTATTATGTTTAGTTGATAAATATAAACAAAGTACGAAAAAAAAAAAAGAAAAAGAACCTAAACACTTCTTATCCTTCTGCTTAATTAGTAATCTTCCAGTCTCTTTCACTTTTGGCCAAAAGTTTGAAAAAGTTTCTTTTTTTTTTTCTGTCACCATAGTTTGATTATGTCCCAGACCTTGATTGCATTGGTATCTTGCCCCATCTGTGTCCCACAGTGCTAGATCATTAGCGGTTCTTAATTAATGTTAATGTTATTTTATGATTGCCAAATCTAACAAATAAAAATATAGGATGCCCAGTTTAATTTGAATTTCACATAAACAACAAATAATTTTTAGCATAAGTAGATCACAAATATTGCATGAAATTTATATTAAGAAATTATTCATTGTTTATCTGAAATTCTAATTTAACAAGATATCTTGTATTTTATCTGGCAATCCTTATTATTTCCATTTATTGTATATTTAGGTGATACGCAATCAAAGATGAGTAAGGAGTCCTTGAGAACCTCAAAATCTAAGTGGAGGTGGTGAAAAAAGGAAAGTGAGGAGGACATTTGGAGTCAGGAACATCAGAGAGGAAGCATTGCAGTCGAGATGTCCGAATATGGAGGTCTGAACCAGGCAAAGCAACGAAGAGGTTATTGTATTTCCTTGTGAATACTGAGCAAGGATGACAACTTATTTAGGCCTGAGTGGTCTTCGGTAATTAAACAGCACTTGTGGGTACCATTGCATCCCACTGGCAGGTGAAAAATTGAAGAGAGATGCTGTGAGAAAGGAGAGCTGGGAAAATGATTAAATGAAGTAGGGGTGGGGACATGAACGGAAGAAGATAGAGAGAAATAAGAAGTTGGAATCCATGCGTGGTCTCCAGGGGTGGGGCGGAGGCCGTGAGAGTGATGGTGCACCAGAAGAGGAGGCTTGAGAGCCCCTCAGCTCTTAGCATCCTGTTCCCTTGACTGATTAAACGGTTTGGACCTCAGTTTACTTACTTGTTATAGGAAGGTACTGGACTTGATAGTTTCTAGTATGATCTGCTTCTAAAAACTATTCAGTGAAACCCCTCCTCCTAGGTTTTCTTTCTTTGAGGAGGGGCTATACAGATGTTAACACCCATTTCTCCCATTCCCTCAACTTTGCTTTTTGTTCTTATAGTCACTCAGACTATTTCTTCAAGCCTTTGGTTTGATTCTAGCATTCATTGTTTATTATAATATCTTTGGAATGAAAATCAATTAAGCTTCTTCTTCAAGACATTTATTTTTCAAACTATTTTTCTCCTTTGCAGAGATACCACTGTAGATATAAAAAATGATTGGTAAGACAAAACAAAACAAAACTTTTCTTTTGTTGAGTTTTGATAATCCATTCATGAATGGATAGAATAGAAAGCTTAGAGACAGAATCTTGAATACATAAATATGTTTTTGAGACAATTTGTGGCTTTATGAATATATAGATTTTTTTAATGTAGCCACATAGACTTTACAATACTACGATGAGGTGAGGGGTAATGCTGGTGGTCATAATACATCTGCATCATGATCCTAATGCATCTACATGAGCATGCAACTGCCACTAAACCTATTTATTAGATTGTTTCACCCTGGACAATAATCAGAAGTGGCTACTAGTGGCAAAGGAAGGTTTAATGGTTGCAAATTCACCATTTAGGACAATTTACCGTTTTTTGATCTTGGAAGTCTTTTGAAAATCTGATGAAGGCAGTGGACTCTTTTCCCAAATTGCACTTATTCATAGAAAATGTTGTAGATAAATCAGAGGATTTAGAGATCCTCCCTCCTTAAGCCCATCCATGGGTGACCTGATTTTAAGCTCGTGGTTTTGAAGTTCAACTGTGCAATTAACTGTCCAATTAATATATAGTGCATTCATTGAGTCCTCCACTCATTCATTCATGAGCCAGGCTATAAGATATTGCATAAAGCTCTGATTGTAAACTCTCTTCCTGACAGCTGTAGTTTTGTTCAGACAACTTCAAGAGCTCATTTTTATCTTGAAATTAAAGTTATAACTCACAGATTGTATACCTCTAATTCATGCTTTTCAGAGTTTAGGACATATTTGTGTATCCCAAGGGGAATAGCAACAGCTGCCTAATTTAGTTTAGTTTTTTAATCACCTTAAAAAATAGTCACTCATATTCATTTCACTTTAATATAGTCTTTCTTAATTACCCTTTCCTTCTCCATTAACATTCTTATCTTTATGGTTATAGTCATATCTTATTCAGTTGCCTTTTCCACTCAATCTTTATTTATAAATATTTTTGTTTTTCCACATAGCCGTCATCTTTAATGTTGCACAGTATTCCACTGAGTATGCCCTCTGTTGTTGG
The DNA here is from genome assembly GCF_023851605.1 of Tamandua tetradactyla. Lineage (NCBI taxonomy): Eukaryota > Metazoa > Chordata > Mammalia > Pilosa > Myrmecophagidae > Tamandua > Tamandua tetradactyla. The sequence goes on from NC_135338.1 coordinate 1,271,189, forward strand.
ACATAAAGGTTATTTCCAGTTTTACACTTTTTATGGAATATTGCAAATGACAGCTTTAAGTAGTATTTTTAATCTTGTCTTGGGATTAGTTTCTTAGGGTATATTTTCAAGGTTGAAAATAATGGTTTGTTTGTTTATTCATGACATTCGTATTAAGCACCTACTATGTGCCAGGCCATGTCAAAGCCTTGACCATTTCTTTGCACTTAGTATACTTTGCCTTTTTCTCCAAACGAGCTAGGTAACACATAACAAGTAGAGACAGATCTTTATTGTGTAGTCCAGTAGATCCATGCTTCCTCATTACTCATCTGGCAGATGCTTAGAAGTAAACTAAATAATGCGTGGCAAGGATTGCAGATTTGAAGAAGAGGTAGTGTGTACTTAACATGCCTGTAGAACTACCTGCTGTTTGGGTTACTTACACAATTTGACCTTTTGGTGCTTCTAACAAATCAGAGGTGTAGAACTATCACAGGGTTACACATCCTTATAAGTATCCTAGATTTCTTTGAATCACCTAGAAAACTTTAAATAGAAGTTGGGTTGCAATAGAACCGAAATTACCCAGTTTTAATAATGTGTCCAAAACTTTTTTTGGTGAACATTTATTGAATGCCTAGTATATGCTAAGCAAACAAATATGACTATGACGTTTTACTAGCTTTTCGGGAAAAGTGGGAAAGACAAGCTTTTCAGGAAAAGCTAGTGGGAAAGACAAGCAAGTAAACCAATAATTGCTGCAGCACATGAGAAGTGCTGTAGGACAGTTATGCTCAAGAGTGCAGAGGAACCCAAGTATCTGTCCAGGTTTTTTACCATGGAGAAGCCCCCTTCCCCCCCTTACATAGTTGGCTTTCATGACCTGCGATAGGAAAAGAGCTCGTAAAAGAGTATTGTAAGTATAAGTGATTTGGTTGGAAGGAAAACACTCATCTGAATTTCTGAAATACATGTGTAGTTTCGTGAAGATTCAAACCAAGTAATAAAATACCTTTGCCCTTGTGGACTGTGGTATAGCTTACTGGTTGAAATGATATCATAGATTGAGGGTCACCTGAATAAGTCACTAGATTTTTCATAAACTTGATTTCTAATGATCTTTGGAAAGGAGAACAATAAAATAATAGAACTGTGCATTCTATTGACAACTGTGTTGTCATTAGCCATAGCAAAAACTTACTCAAATTTGATGTTTTTCAGTCAGCTAAGCCAACATAGAACATGAGGCATACACCATCTACCTTTCTAAAATAGTGTGGTAGCATCGGATAGTTGGTAACTATTGGTTAACAGCTATAACCTTGGGACGTACCTTAACACCTATGCTTCTATTTCCTCATTGGTAAATTGGGGAAAATAATACTAACTTCATACGGTTGTTTGTTAGGATTAAATGAACATGTAGTTTGTATAAGGGTGTTTGGTACATAGTAACTGCTCAGTAAGTATCATATTATTTAGAAGGAAGAAATATTTTTATCAGTGGCATAGCAAGTTTATGTTCCTTACAGTAAACAAGAGTTTTCTGTATTTGTTCACTCTCTGTGGTTTCTTTTTTTTTCACATGGGCAGGCACCGGGGTCTCCAGCATGGCAGGCGAGAACTCTGCCACTGAGCCACCATTGCCCATCTCTGTAATTTCTTATATCCCATTTACTGTTCATCTCACTCTAATCTAGCTTTTGTATATACCACTACTATACATGATAGGTATTGAAGACTTCTTTGTTGCCAAATCCAGTAGACACTACTCTGAGCTCATCTTAGTAGACCTCTGATTCACATTTGCTCCTGGGACCCCCACACTCTAGTGCTTTTTCTCCCCTCCCAACTCCTCTTCCATTTCACTTACCTTTCCTGGCCCCTCTTCCTGTATCTGATTTTTAAATGTTGAGTGCTCAAGGGCCCTTCCCTTCTCTCTGTAGTCCCTTCCAAGGTGATCCATTAGATGGCAACTCCCTCTTTGTCTCCATTCTTGACCTGTCCAGGCTTACGGTCCAGATTCAGATGTCTAATTGCCTTCATATATACATCAATATAATCATTCAGCAGTCATGCTCATTTGTTAAATTCTGTCTTCTTAGTTATAACTCCATCTTCTCCTTTGATCTTTCTACTGATCTTTATGGGTATTTGAGCTATATCCATTCTAATTTTTTCATGTTGGAAAGGGCTGTCGACAATATGAGATAGGGGGATGGAACTAGTAGATGTTCTGGAGAGGTTTGGCCTCTCTGGTTTTCAGGACTCATCTGGCCTAGGAACCCATCCAGAGGTTGTAAGTTTCTAGAAGGTAATCCTAGTGTGTGGAACCTTTGTAGAATCTCAGATAAAGCCTTTGGTATAATTTAGAGTTGGCAGAAATGGTTTTGATTGGAATTTGGCAAGCCATTATAAACAGCAGTATCTAGCTGAAGCTTGCATAAGAGTAGCCTCCAGAATAGCCTTCTTGACTGTTTGGACCCTCTTATCACTAGATACCTTATTTGTTACAATTCTTTTCCCTCTTTTGGTCGGGAAGGCATTGTCAATCTTACAGTGCCAGGGCCCAGGGTCATCCCTAGGAGTCATCGCTCACGTTACCAAGGGAGACTTTCACCCCTGAGTGTCATATCCCACATAGAAGGGAGGGTAATGATTTTACATGCAGAGTTGGGCTTAGACAGAGGCCACATCTTACCAACAAAAGAACCCTCTGGAGGTAACTCTAAGGCATACCCATAGGTAGACTTAGCTTCTCTACTTCATAATAAGCTTCACAAGATCAAGCTTCAAGATCAAGGGTTTAGCCTATGGATTTGGGAGACCCTAATGTTTAAAACAGTATCAGGGGTTTCCCTGGTGGTAAAAGTTAATAGTTCCATATTTTTTCTCCCACCCCTCAGGGGACTTTGCCAGTACTTTTCAGTTATCTGCTGAACATACTCTGGGATGTCTCTGGGCATTACGTTAAGCTATACAGAATTATAAGCACTCATTCCCATTCTGGGCTCCCAGTATTTGAGTTATTTAAGTTATCTGTCCAGACAGGTTAAGTTAGATTATGTGCTACAGAAAGTTTAAGTTTTAGATCAAATAAAGCTCTCTTTCTTTGGTCTCACAGAGTAGGTGGAGTTCTAAAATACAGACAATGTCCTCCTTACTCCTGTGTTCTGACTTACCTTAGTCCCAACCCAGTCGACTTCATTCTTATTTCTAATTGAAGCCTGATCTCTTTTTCAGTTTCTTTAAAAGTTGGTGTATGTGGCAGTGCTGACCTTCGGAACTGCAGAACTCCTCCTCTCAGCCTTAGGTGACGCACAATTACCCAAAGTTTCAGGGAAATACCAGGTTATAAATATATAGCACAGCCTCTCAAAATCTAGAAATAACAATTACAGCTCCAGACTAAATGTGAACTGCTGTAAGAGCTTACAATTTAGGCCCCAATTTTCTTATAAGTATTTTCTAAATGAGGCCATACAGTGTGTTGTTTTGTTTCTGGCTTATTTTGCTCACATAGCGTCCTGCAGTTTCGTTTACAGTGTTCCATCTCTCACTGTTTCATTCTTTTCTTTAGCAGCATAATATTTGATGATGTGTATACATCACAGATCACCATTCTACTTCTTAGTCAGTGTATCCGTCAGCGACTCCCATCCTTTCGACATCATACATGATGTCCAAAGTCAACAGTTCATATCTCAAATTATCCTCACTGAGTGGTATAATCATCAACGCTCTCAATTTTAGAGAATTTTCATTGCTCCCGAGAAAAAAATTAGTTGATAAACATACCCTCACCAAACAGAAAATCCAAACCTTCCCTTAACTTCCGTTCTCCCCCCCGATATTATTGCTGTAGTGCATTAATGTCCTCCTTAAACATAGCCCAGAGCATGCAATGGTAGTTTTCTCCTACATCCTGATGTTATACACTCTTTGTACAAGATTCATAACTTTAAAATAGTTCATGCAAGAACTTATTTATATTTGTAGTATAAATTGGTGGTGTATGTGGCTCTAAACAATCCCTTGCAATCACTTTCAATATGACAACATTACTTATAGATCCTGAAATGAACTGCCTTCACTTTTATCTATTCCCTAACATTTAAGTTCAACCTCATTAGGTAACCATTCTCCCATCTCTAGCTTCTGTGTATCTCTAGGTTCCCTATTCCATATTATAAGGCTCTGAGTTTATCTTTATCAAGGTCATAAAAGCGAAATCCTACAGGATCTATCCTTTTTCATCTATACCAGATTATTTCATTCAGCATTATGTCCTCAGGGTTTGTCCATCTTGTCATATGCTTTGAGTTGTCATTTTATCTTGCTGCTGCATGATATTCCATTGTATGTATATACTACATTTTGTTTATCCACTCATCTGTTGATAGGTACTTGGATTGTTTCCATCTTTTGGCAATTGTGAATAATGCTGCTGTGAACGTCAGTGTGCCAATTTTTGTTTTGTCATTGCTTTCAGCTCTTCTGGGTCCATACCATACATACATAGTGGTATTGCTGGGTCATAGGGCAACTCCATATTTAGTTTTCTGAGAAACCACCAGACTGTCTTCCATAGTAGTTGTACCATTATACATTCCCACCAGCAGTATATAAATGTCCCAATTTCTCTATATCCTCTCCAACATTTGTAGCTTCTTGTTTGTTTCATAGCAGCCTTTCTTATAAGTGTGAGGTGGTGTCTCATTGTAGTCTTGATCTGCATTTCTCTTATAGCTAATGAAAATGAGCATCTCTTCATGTGTTTTTCATCTATCTGTATTTCATCTATCTGTATTTGGAGAAATGTTCATATCTTTAGCCCATTTTGTAATTGGGTTGTTTGTTCTTTTGTTGTTGATTTGTATGATTTCTTTATGTGTACAGGATATTAAACCTTCATCTGATGTGATTTCCAAATGTTTTCTCCCATTGAGTTGGCTGCCTCTTCACCTTTTTGACAAAGGCTTTTGAGGCATAAAATCATTTGATTTGGGGAGTACCCATTTATCTGTTTTTTTTGTTGTTGTGCTTTGGGTGTAAAGTTTAGGAAGCTACCTCATGTTACTAGGTCTTGAAGATGTTTCCCTGCATTTTCTTCTAGGAGTTTCATGGTATTGGTTCTTATTTTTGGATTTTTGATCCAGTTTATCCAGTTTGCACTCTTACCTGCTGAACCACCGTGGCCCGCCCCCTTTAGTATTTCTTATAGGGCCTATCTCTTGTTGTCTAATTCTCTCAACATTTGTTTGTCTGTGAAAATTTTGATCTCTCCTTTTTTTTGAAAAATTTTAATTTTTTTCAATTGTGGAATGTAATATATATACAAAACAATACATTTCCAAGTATATTTTAGCAAATATAACAGATTTTAAAGTTTAATATGGGTTGCAGTTTCATGATTTTTCGTTTTTTCTTCAAGCTGCTCCAAGACACTGGAGACCAAAAGAAATACCAATATAATGATTCAGCAGTTGTACTCATTTGTTAAATCCTATCTTCTCTGTTATACTCTTCTTCTTTTTTTTCTTTTTTGTATTAATAACATACATACCATATATACAAAAAAGCAATAAATTAGTTGTAGAGTGGATTTCTCTTCCTCACTTTCTTTTCTTTTTTTTTTTTTTTTATTGTCACTGCCAGTCTCCAGGAATTGGAACCAAGTATCCAGCATGGCAGGTGAGAATTCTGCCACTGAGCCACTGTTGCCTACCCTCTCCCTTACTTTTGAAGGGCAGCTTGGCTGTGTACAGAATTCTTGGCTGGAAATCTTACCCTTTCAGGATTTTAATTTTATAAAATCACTTTCTTTTTTATTTTTAATTTTTTCTAATTATAAACAACAAATAAACATCAAACATTATTGACATACAAACATTTTGGACATGGTTACAATCAATGGCTCACAATATCATCACATAGTTGTATATTCATCACCATGATTGTCATTTTGAACATTTGCTTCTCTTCAGGAAAAGAGAGCAAAAAGAAAAAACTCATAAATGCTCCTCCTTCTCATTGGCCACTAGTGTTCCAATTTACTCAATTTATTTTAACCTTTATTCCCCCCATTATTTGTTTATTTCTTATCCATATTTTTACTCATCTGTCCATACCGTAGATAAAAGGAGCATCAAGACACAAGGTTTTCATAATCACACAGTCACATTGCAAAACCTATATCATTATACAATCATCTTCAAGAAATGTGGCTACTGGAACACAGCTCTACAGTTTCAGATACTTCCCTCTAGCCACTCTAATACACCATAAACTAAAAAGGGGATATTGATGTAATGCATAAGGACAACCTCCAGGGCAGCCTGTCTAGCCGCTCACACTTTTTCTCATTTCTCTCCTCCCCCTTTTTGTCAAGAAGGTTTTCTCAATCCCTTGATTCTGAGTCCCAGCTCATTCTAGGATTTCTGTCCCACATTGCCAGGGAGGTTTACACCCCTGGGAGTCATGTGCCACGTCGGGAGGGTGGTAAGTTCACTTGCTGTGTCAGCTAAGAGAGAAAGGCCACATCTGAGCAACAAAAGAGGCTCTCTGGGGGTGACTCCAAGGCGTAATTTTAAGTAGGTTTAGCCTATCCTTTGCCGGATAAGTCTCACAGGAGTAAACCCCAAGATTGAGGGCTCAGCCTATTGATTTGGTTGTCTCCACTGCTTGCAAGAATATCAGGAATTCTCCAAATGGAGAGGTTGAATTTTCCTTCTTTCTCACCATTCCCCCTAGGCGACTTTGCAAATATTTCTTTATTCACTATTCACATCACACTGGGATTTATCCGGGCATCACCTGTGTTCTTAACAGAATTCTCCATGTTCACTCATTAATGTTAGTTCATATCAGTGAGACCATACAGTATTTGTCTTTTGTTTCTGGCTAATTTCACTCAGCATAACATCCTCAAGGTCCATCCATGTTGTTACATGCTTCATGACTGCATTCTGTCTTACAATGGTAATATTCCATTTTACGTATATACTACAACTTGGTTAGCCACTCATCTGTTAATGGACATTTGGGCTGTTTCCATCTCTTGGCAATTGTAATAACATATTGCCTATAAACATATGCTATAAACATTGGTGTGCAGATGTCTGTTTGGTCCTTGCCCTCATGTCCTCTGAATAGATACCCAGCAATGGTGTTGCTGGATCATATGGCAATTCTATACTTAACTTCCTGAGGAACCACCAAACTGCCTTCCACAGTAGTATACTGTTTTACATTCCCACCAACAGTGGATAAGTGTGCCTCTTTCTCCATGTCCTCTCCAGCACTTGTTTTCTGTGTTTTTTTTTTTTTTTTTAATAACAGCCATTCTAGTGGGTGTGAGATATCTCATTGTGGTTTTGGTTTGCATTTCCCTAATAGCCAGGGAAGTTGAGCATCTTTTCATGTGCCTTTTGGCCAGTTGCATTTCCTCTTCTGAGAAGTGTCTATTTATGTTTTTTGCCCATTTATTAATTGGGTTGTTTGTCTTTTTGTTGTTGAATTGAGCAATCTCTATATATTCTGGGTAATAGACCCTTATCTGATATGTAGTTTCCAAATATTGTTTCCCATTGTGTACACTGCCTTTTTACTTTCTTGACAAAACTCCTTGATGCAAAAAGTATTTAATTTTGAGGAGTTCCCATTTATCTCTTTCTTTCTTCAATGCTCATGCTTTGAGTGTAAGATCTAGGAAACTGCCTCCTATTACAAATTTTATAAGTATTTCCCTACATATTTTCTCCTAAAAGTTTTGTGGTGTTTGGTCTAATGTTAGGTCTTTGATCCATTTTGAGTTAATTTTTGTATACGGTGTGAAATATGGATCCTCTTTCATTCTTTTGCATATGGATATCCAGTTCTCCAAGCACTATTTATTGAATAGACTGCTCTGTTCCATGTGAGTTGGCTTGACTGCCTTATCAAAGATCAGTTGTTCATAGACGAGAGGGTCTATATCTGGGTGCTCTGTTTGATTCCATTGTTCAGTATATCTATCTTTATGCCAGTGCCATGCTGTGAAACCACTGTCTTCTAGCCTCCATGATGCCTGTTGGTTAGCCTGAACTCAGTCTCATGTGGATTCCCTTGTATGTAGTAGATCGTTTTTATCTTGCTGCTTTCAGGCTTTTCTGTTTTTCTTCAACATTTGAGAGACTGATTAGTATGTCTTAACCTAGTCCTATTTGAATTTATTCTGTTGGGGTTCATTGGGCTTCTTTGGTTTATATATAGTGTCTTTTATAAGGGTTGGGAAGTTTTCCCCCATTATCTCCTCAGCTAATCTTCCTAGCTGCTTAGTCTTCATTTCTCCTTCTGGGACACTGATGATTCTTATGTTTGTGCTCTTCATGTTGTCCCTGAGCTTCAAGTCAGATTTTTCCATCTTTTTTGCCATTTGTTCTTTTGTGCATTCAAAATCAATGCACAAAATTTCCTGTAGTTCGCTTATTCTTTTTTGTGTCTCTTTGAATCTGCTGTTTTGTGTCTAGTTATTTTCTGTTTGGTCAGCAGTACCTTTCATCTCTTGTAATATGTTTTTTTTTTTTTTATTCATTCCTTCACATTCTTCTTTATGCTCTTCTAGTATCTTCCTGGTTTCTTTGTCATTAGCCAACCCATTGATTTTATTTGGTAGAGTTGTATGAACATCTTTGTTTAGTTGCTCCAAAGTCTTTGTCTCCTCCAGTGTTTTAATTTGGTCATTAGGCTGGACTATATCTGTCTGTATCTTCGTGTGTTTTGTGATTTTCTGTTGACTTTGATCCAGCTAATTATCTTGATGGGGTTTACTTTGGAAGTCGTTTGGGGTGGGGTGGTGGTGGTGGGGCAAAGTACATGGGTGTGGCATGTTCAGGGAATGCAGCTTGGCTTACTTCCTTACCCCTGACTCCTGGTCTCTTTGCACTAGCTGGGTGATCTGTAGTTCTCTGCATCTCAGCACCTCAGCTTTTTCAACCAAGACCTTAGGCTGTGGTGTAAAAGACCCTCTCAGGTCATTTGTAGCTTGGAGTTGCTGTCCCGGTCATTTTTCTGTCTCTTTTCTAGCTGTTCCTTGGAGCAGGGAAGAACTCAGCCTATCCTATTGTGCCATTTTCCCGTAAGTCTTTTATTGCCTTCTTGATGTTGCTCTTTTAATATATCCCAAACTTCAGATCTCCCCATCAAAACAAGCAAACCCATACCTAAGACATACCCTTGTTTCTTCCCTTTCCTTCTCCCCATGCATCCAAGCCATCAGCAAGTAATACCTCATGGATATATTTTGAATCAATCTATTTCTGTCTCTTTTCTTGGCTGCCATCCTAGTCCAGGCCAACATCATCTCTTGCTACTTTCACAACCTTCTAGCTTATCCCCTTCCTTTGTGTTATACACATAGCTGGCAGAGTGATTTTTTTTCAGAAGCAGAAATCAGGCCCTGTCCCTTCCCTGTTTAAGATCCACTAATGACTTCCTTAGCATTAAAAATAAAATTGAATCTCCTTCCCACAGCTTCCACATAACCCACACCTCCATCCTACTTAATTTCTAGTCACTCTGATTTTCATTTCGTTCACCAAGATGGTCCCCATCTTGCTGCCTTTGCATTTACAGTTCCCTCTTCCTGGAATTTTGCCACATCTATTAGCTAGTTCTTTGTTGTGGCTCTCAGTTTTCTACTCTCATTGACCTGTGGACTTTCTTCTGTTCATTCTGTTTAAGGTAGTTATTCTTTCATCTATCACCAAGTCCCTCTTAATACATCTTCCAGTTTATTTCTTTTATAGCATAAAGCCCAGTCTGAAATGATCTTGTTTATTTGCTTATCTAAGGGATATAGAAATGCCTAGTGAATGTTGAATGACTAAACCAATTAGATACTGATAGTACGTTGAAAAAAACTTAAAGCTCGTGCATAGCCTGTTGGACCTTACATGCTGTGACAAAATGTCTTGGGTATGGTGGGAACATTGAGCAGTTGCTGGTAAAGGTCCATAATGGAAGTGTCCTTTGATCCAAGCTTGGAAGTTAAGTGGGTTCCTGGGGAAGATGTAGGGGCACATCCTGGCTGAGGGAGCAGAGAATGCACATGTGTGGAAGAGTGAATCATGACAGATTTGGGGGGATTTGAGGGTACTGGGAGAAGGAGAGCTGGGGAGTTTGGAATGTAGAAGGTGGGGCAGGAGAAATCGCTGGGGAGGCAGGCCTGGGGCAGGTCCCATGGGCCATGTTTAAGGGGGCTACACATGATCTTGTAGCTGGTGTTTTTCCAAGTGTGGTTGGGGATTTAGGGCATTAGTCTTCTGAAGTGTTTGCTGCAAATGCAGATTACCAGGGGCGCCACCGAGCGTTGCCAGTTTAACCATCAGTCTCAGGCCTTGGAATACTGCTCTTAACAAGCATTGGAGATAATTCTGATGCCAGTCAAGGTAGAGAATTTCTGAGGTCTATACTGGGAGAAGTGGTTAAAGCATACACCCCATTGTTACATGATCAGATTTGCTTTTTAGGGACCTTAGAGACCACACTGCCTGGGGGCCTGTGGAGCGTGGGTAATGAGCTAACAGGACTGGAGCCTGTGAGGCTCACCAGAAGGGTGTTTCTGTAGAGGAGAGGATTGTCTGGAGATCTGGGCTTGTTTCGTACAGTGATTGGGAGTGAGACTGCCTAGGTTCATACGGGGTCTTCCACTTGCCAACTTTGTGATGCTAGGCTCAGTTTCCATAGCTGTGAAATTGGGAGTAATATCGAGTTTAACTAGACTATCAGCTATCAGTTTTGTCTGCTTTATTCATTACTGTTTTCTGGTGCCTAAAACATGTGTACATATGTTTAGGCACTTAATGGATATGTGTTGAATGAATAAGCACATCCAGATTATATGAGCCCCCCAAAACCTTTCCTCTTTGCCTCTTTGGGGCAGCGTATTCTAACTCAGTACTCTGCACTATACAGACAGTCCAGCAAAAGCTTCTGCTGCAGTCTCTCTTTTCTTTCTTCTTCTTGCCTTTTATTCATATATCTTCCTCTCCCCACTTTATTCTTTGGACTTGAGGATATGTTTTAGTCATTAGGAAAGGATAAATGAGTAAATAGGGTGAGGAATAGAATAGAAAATTGAAAAGGAGCCCTGAGAATAGTAGCAACAAGCATTTTTTATAAAAGCATTTTACTGTAGAAAACATCCAATATATACAGTAGTAGCAGAACAGTATAATGAATCCTCATCTCTTCATCACCTCTTTGAACAAACAGCTTTTAATTTGGAAATTGTCCATGGAAACAGAGTACCTCATTGATAGAGGTTTGTATTACAGATATATCTTACCCTGAGCGTCATTACGGTTTTGTGAAACAAATGAAGACAGGCTAGGGATGATATTGAGGATGTTAGAAAGGTTCTGCAGTATCTTCTTTCGATTCATTATTTGTGAATGCCTAAAATTACACCATGAGTTCAACTGTGAATTTGCAAATTGTGAATAAGCCTGAGAGTGGAAATACCTGAAGCCCATTAAAAAGTATTTATAGCTTAGTGTAAATTGGTTGATTAGAAGCACTTTTGACTTGGTAAGTAATAAGAGCAGGCTTTGATGGAGGATATAAAGTCATTGGGGTGGGATTGGCTAAGTAAAGAAGGAGAAGAAGTACTCTTGGAGAAAGGCAGTAAGTCACTACTTTATTACTTTCCAGCTTTGCCTAGAGGTGGTCCTGAACCCAGACGCTATGGAAAGAGGGCCCAGTTCCATTTGATGAACTCCCTGTACGCTGTCATCTCAGTTCTCTTCAGCACTGAAAGACTGCCCAGAAGATGCTTCTAACTAATTCTGCTGCTTGTTTATTTTTAGGTTTCTTGCAATATATTCAGAACTCTCCCGCCTAGTGACAGCAATGAATTTGATCCAGAAGAAGATGAGCCTACACTTGAGGCATCATGGCCACATCTGCAGGTACTTTGAGCCACCACTTGTTATAAAAGTCCATTAAGTCATTAGCTGCTTAGCCTGGGAATTCCTTTAAAGGCTTTATTTCCCCCAAGAAATCGAATTAGAGTACATTAATGGAAAGCTGGAGAATGCCTTTTATGTTTCTTACTCTTGACTATTAAGGCTGTCAAAAGAGAAAATTAATAAGCTTCTGCGTAATGCTTTTGCGTGGATCCTCCCATGTTGCAGGTCCAGCTAGCAGTTCTCATTTTTTCCTGTAGCTTCTAAATGATTCTGCCCTCTGGAGCCTCAAGCAAGAATAGAACTATTTTCATATTAATATTAGTTGGGCGTGATTAGGTCACAGAGTTACAGACTTCATCTTTGGCAGTAGGTACCCTGGAGACTTTGCATACTTGCCTCCATGATAACCACAAATGTGTTTCTTTAGCCTGGAAGGGCGAAAACAAATTGCAATAGCGATTTCTTTCACAATGTTGAAAGTAAGAGCAATAGCTGAAAAAAAGCTCCTGTAAAGGCCAGTTTTATTCTCTTACACTGAGTTGTAATATTTTCCGTTCATACTCGTGTGCCAGGATGTATTGGGGGTCCCTTTGTATTGTGTTTAGTTATGCATATTGGTCATTTTTCATCCTCCTTTCTTGGTTGCCCTCTCTCTCAAGATCAGCATTTCTCAAAAGGGCAGGAACAAGGAAGTTTGAATGTTGTGAACCCCAAAAGCTTCTTTACATTGAGTCAGAATGCCCTCAGAGATAGGGTGACATGAGGCAAAGAGGGAAGGGATGGAAAGAAGTGGTATACTTTGTATGACTTCACTGCCAGACAGAAGCCACTACAGTTTTGTAGAAGTGGTTACTAATTGACTCTTTGAATAGCAGAAAACCATGTAGCAGGAGGATGAGGCTTAGAGATATTCTGAGTTTACTCACCCCCCACCCCCCATTCCAGTTTGCTAGCTGCTGTAATGTGATATACCAGAAACAGAACAATTTTTTAAAAAGGGAATAAGTTGCATGTTTACAATTCTAAGGCTGTGAAAAATGTCCAAATTAAAGCAAGGCTATAGAAATGTCCAATCTAAGGCATCCATAGAAAGATACCTTGGCTCAAGAAGGCCGATGGGGTTCAGGGTTTCTGTCTCAACTGGAAAGGCACATGGGCTAACATGGCAATGTCTGTAGGCTTTCTCTCCTGGCTTCTTGTTTCATGCAGCTGCCCTGGGGGCACATTCTCTTCTCATTTCCAAAGGTCTCCGGCCGCCTGGGCTCTTGTGGTTCTTGTGGCTCTCTCATGGTTCTACAGCTTTTTCCAAAATATTTCCTCTTTTAAAGGATTTCAGTAAACTAATCAAAACCCACTTGGAATGAGTGGAGTCACATCTCCCTCTAATCAAAGGTTAATACCCACAATTGGGTGTGTCACCTCTCCATGATGACAGTCGAATCAAGTTTTCACCCTGTGATACTAACAGGGATTGAAAGAAGCAGCTGCCTCCAGAAGATGGGTCAGGATAAAACAGGCTTTTCTAGGGTGCGTAATCCTTTCAGACTAGCACACCCCCTTTCAGAAATTTGCAACCTTTTCTGTTCTACTTTGGCAACTCAAGGTTGCTGCATATACACAAATATGCTATTTCCTTAGTTAGGTAGAGGGCATTGGAGCTGGGGGCAGGGGCTTTGCTTTCTTAACTCTTACCTGGGCATATTATACATATGTATTCCTTGCTACCAATGCCAAGATTGGGTAAATTGATTAGATTACATAATTTATTTACATCTCAGATGGTTTGATTTTTTTTTTTTTTAGGTTCTAGACATACTATCTGCAATACCAGAAATTTGCAGTTATTTGTGCTTCTCATAGTTACATCTCAGATTGTGACAAAAGACAAAAAATGAATTTTTCTTTTGAATGGGAAGGACTTCATGTGATGTTTTATACTTAATGCTTTGTGATGGTTAATTATGGTTTAGTCTGGATGGATTTTAAATAAAAAGTCTTCCCAGTAAAGTTCCCTATCTTATGTTTGAGAAGGCAGGGAGAGAGATATCTGGAAAGTTTTAACTTATCATGTCTGCATTCCCAGGAGAGACAGTAGACCACTCTTGATTTACAAGAGCTTTTTGAATTCTCCAAATCATGATTACCATTACATACACATTTTTCCTAAAGTACAGTAAAGGTTTAACTTACTATTTCAGTTAATCCTTAATGTTCTACTTAATGATTATAAAAAGCAGTACCAAATTAATTTCTAAGCTATTCAATTAATTTCTGCCACCAAAAAAAGTCTAGATTATACTTGTGGCATTACTGCGGTAACGTTAACTTTAGTTCATCTGAAACTCTAAAACTAAAGTAGTAGTGAGGAATGGTGGTAAGACCTGTACCCTTATGGATATAAATTCACAAACTGTGATCCAAAATGAGCTGGCTTCATCTGTGTTCACAGCCTGTTCTATAGCCCATAGTCCTTGTCATCCCTTCTACAGCTCAAAGGAGGGAAATATGGCCAACTAGTGCTCGATCACATGAAGGGTCCGAACTCTTAAAATTCATGAATCGACATCTATTCATAGTAGAGATAAGGTCAGCAAGGGCACTGCTGCTCTCACCATCTAATACTTTATGGAAGACTTTGTATAGGCTCCTGAATTTTCTCAAGAATCCTTTTTTCCTTTATGTTTTCATTTCAGAAACTACTCACATTTCCATTTTCACTTGTTTTTGTGCTGACCAGAACACTCATTGAATGTTTAAGAAATCTCTTTTTTCTGGTCATAAATTTGACCAATTGCTAAGTTCAACATTTTAATTTTTAACTTGTCCAACCATTTATTTTTCTGACCAAAACATGGCACTTTGTTTTAGACCTTTTCACTTTTTCTGAACTCTATCATTCGTGGTTTGCTTTCTCTTCTGGACCATATTTCTCAAGTAAGAAGAGTTTTATTATCAAATATCTGACATTAGTAGAAACAACATAGTTGCATTGAGATGTTGTTGGGTGGTTGGCGAGGCTCATTACCCATCCAACTGACTGCTCCTCCACCCTTTTCTTTGATTTAAAATTGTAGCCCACACAAAAATCACTCATAACAAGTCATGACTCTTTGGAGAATTTTTAAAAATAGAAAAAAAAAGAATATTAAATCTATAATTCACGTGTGTCAAGGGATCTACTGTATGTGTGTTGTTCGATCTTTTATTTCTATTGATATATTTTAAAATGGCATTTTACATATCTCTTTGTTATTTCTAGGGTATATTCCAAAATTGGTTTTATCTTTCAGGTAGTATACAATTTTGCAGGACTTCAATTACAGTTAAGAAATTGCTTTTAGTTCTTTATGCTGGAGACAGAAAAGCAGAAATGCTGGAGTCCTTTTATTCATATCCCTTGGATAATTCACTTCTGTGACCTTAAAGAGTAATTTATCCTCCTCAACCCCCAGAATTTCCCTCCTGAAACTCAAGGGATTTGAGGTAAAATCTGTCCCTTACATGTAAAGAACATTTATGTTTATTAATAAATGTGTCTGAAGTGTTTCTACCAAACCATGTTAACCTAACTACTTTGAAGGGACCAAAGGGGAGAAAGTACTTTGCCAGTCCTGCTGGAAAATCCTGACTGCCCATAAGTCAGCCCTTGCAGATGAGAATCTTTCCACTTAGTGCTAAATCAAAAGGAAGTTTTTCATATAAGGCTGAGATTCTGTTTGTAAAATCAAGTTGAAAGATTAGTGTATTAAAAACAAAGCAAGAGCATGCCAGGGTAGTTCCATGGTAAAATGCTCACCTGCTGTGTATTACATTTCACAAACAAATGAGAAAACAAACCAAACAAAAATTCAGCAAATGGTGCTGCAATAACGTATACTCACATGGAAAAAGAATGAAATGTGACCCTTGCCATACAGCATACAAAAACAAAAACCAGAAAAAAAAACCTCTTCTATCTAGTGTTGGGACCTAGGCATTATTTCAGCAAGAACACCATGTAAAACTTTGTAATGTTTAAACTGTTGGGAAGGAAGTCTTTCTGAATTAGAGATGTTTGAGGAGAAAAACTATTTTATAAATAGTAAAATGCTAATGTGAATTCATAATTTAAGTGTCAACTTAAGAGTCCGATGTCACAAGATTACTATAGGAAGCATTTAGGTCAGTGGGAATGGCAGATCTTTAGGGGGACCCTCATAACTGCTATTCAGTAGCCTGTAAGGTCAAAACTATTTTTTTTTAAACTTTTAAAATTGTATAGTATAACATATGTACAAAGCAAAGAAATAAAACGGTGATAGTTTTCAAAGCACTTTTCAACAGGTGGTTACAGGACAGATCCCAGAGTTTGTCATGGACTACCATATAATCCTCTTAGATTTTTCCTCCTAGCTGCTCCAGAATATAGGAGGCTAGAAGGCTTAAATATTTTATCATCACAATCGACTTTTTTCCTTTTTTTTTTTGTGAAAAATAACATATACAAAAAAGCTATAAACTTCAAAGCACAGCACCACAATTAGTTGTAGAATTTGTTTAAGAGTTTGACGTGGGTTACAATTCCACAATTTTAGGTTTTTACTTCTGGCTGCTCTAAAGTACTGGAGACTATTAAAGAGATATCAGTTTAATGATTCAGCATTCATATTCATTTGTTAAATCCTGTCTTCACTGCATAACTCCACCATCACCTTGGTCTTTCCATACTTCTCTTTAGGGGTGTTTGGGGCTATGGCCATTCTAGCTTTGCCATATTGGAAGGGTCTATTACTAATATGTGGTAGGGAAATCGTACTACCTGATGTTTTGGAGAGGCTATGGCCTCTAGGTTTCAGGACTTTTCTGGACCAGGGGCCCATCTGGAGGTTGTACGTTTCCGGAAAGTTACTCTAGTGCATGGAATGTGGAACCTTATACATTGCCCTAGGTGTTCTTTAGGATTGGCTGGAATGGTCCTGGTTGAGAGTTGTCAGGTTATGATAGGTAGCAGGGTCTATCTGAAGCTTGCATAAGAGCAACCTCCAGAGTAGCCTCTCGACTCTGTTTGAACTCTCTCTGCCACTGATACTTTATTAGCTACACTTCTTTCCCCGCTTTTATTTAGGATGGAATTGTTGATCCCACAGTGCCAGGTCTGGATTCATCTCTGGGAGTCATCTCCCACATCACCAGGGAGACTCACCCCTCGATGTCATGTCTTACGAAGGTGGGAGGGCAATGATTTCACTTGCAGAGTTGGGCTTAGAGAGACTGAGGCCACATCTGAGCAACAACAGAGGTCCTCCAGAAGTAACTCTTAGGCATGCCTATAGGTATCTGAGCTTCTCCACTACCTACATAAGCTTGACAAGAGTAAGCCTCATGATCGAGGGCTTTGCCTATGATTTGGGTGACCTTAAAGTTTGACACAGTATCAGGAAATTCCCTGATGGTAAGGTTTTATAGTTCCATATTCTTTTTCCCATCTCTCGGGGACTTTGCCAATACTTTTTGATTATCTGCTTAATATACTCTAGGATGTATCCAGGTATTACAATGATCTATACAGGATTAAAGGGCACTTTTTTATTCTGTGCTCCCTGTGTTTCATCTGTTCGAATGAGCCATACAGATAGGTTGAGTTAGATTATGCACTACAGAAAATTTCAGTTCCAGATCAAATAAACCTTCCTTCCATTGGTCTCAAAGAGTATGTGTGGTTCTAAAATATAGACTCTGTCATCGTTAGCCCTGGGTTCTGAATTACTTTAACCCAACCTGCTTGGCTTCATTCTTATCTCTGAATATCAGGTTATATTCATAAAACAGGCTGTCAGAATCCAGAAATAATAATCACCACTCTGGATTTAATGTGTCTGCTCTAAAAGCTTACAATCTAGGTCCCTGTTTTCTAATAAGCATTTTCTGAAGGTGACCAGACCATTCTTGTTCTTTTGTTTCTGGCTTATTTTGTCTCACCGAATGTCCCACGTGTTCATTCACATCATTGCATGCTTCACAGCTATGTTCCTTTTTATAGCAGCACAGCTTTCATTTGTAAGTACTGATCTACTTCTCCGTCAGTGCATCCTTCAGCCACCTGCATTCATCAGGCATCACGTAGAGGGCCCCAAGTCCACAGTCCATCAACATTCTCAATTTTAGATAATTTCATTGTTCCCAAGAGAAAGAAAACCAATAAACACACCCTCACCAAATAGGAAATCTAAACCTCCTCTTAATCTTGTCTCTCCCCCAATTATTTACCTCTGCTGTTGCTGTGGTAGTGCTGATGGTTTCCTTTTGAACATAGCTCATGGTATGCAATAGCAGTTTTCCCCCTGTACACTGAACTTAAACGCTCTTTGTGCAAGAATCGTATTTTTGAAGTAACTCTTGGGAGAACTAACACATATTTCTAATGTTAATCATAGAGACATGTAAGTCTGTACAACCCCTTTCAATCTTGTTCATCTTCAGTATGGTAATATTACTTATCGATCCACTAGAGAACCGCCTTCACTCCTATCTATTCCCTTACATTGGAGTTCAGCCTCATTAGCTAATGGTTCACCCATCTCTAGCTTCTATGTATCTCTAAGTTCCCTATATTCTGTATTATAAGCCTCTGATTATATCTTTACACTGGTCATAAAAGTGGAATCATACAGTATCTATCCTTTTATGTCTGGCTAATTTCACTCAGCATTATGTGAAATGCTCATCCATTTTATCATCCATCTTGTCATGTGTTTCAGGACCTCATTTTGTCTTACTGCTGCATAGTATTCCATCATATGTATATACCAAATTTTGTTATCCACTTGTATGTTGATGGGCATTTGGTTTCTGTCCATCTTTTGGTGATTGTGAATAATGCTGCTGTGAACATCAGTGTGCAAATGTCTGTTTGTGTTGTTGCTTTCAGCTCTTCTGGGTATATACCGAGTAGTACTATTGCTGCGTCATAGGGCAACTCGATATTTACTTTCCTAAGGAACCGCCAAACTGTCCCCCACAGCGGCTGCATCACTGTGCA
The DNA here is from genome assembly GCF_023851605.1 of Tamandua tetradactyla. Classification (NCBI taxonomy): domain Eukaryota; kingdom Metazoa; phylum Chordata; class Mammalia; order Pilosa; family Myrmecophagidae; genus Tamandua; species Tamandua tetradactyla. Next base: position 1,290,140 of record NC_135338.1, read on the forward strand.
TTCCCACCAGCAGTGCACAAGTGTCCCAGTTTCTCCACATTCTCTCCAACATTTATAGTTTCCTGTTTGTTTTAATAGAAGGTCAAAACTATTTTTATAACAGTACTGCATTATTTGCTCTTTTCACTGTGTTGACATTTGCACTAATAGTTGAAAAGCAACAAGGGGTTAAACTGGTAGTGCTTCAGCACTGATGAAGGCACTGGTGCCAAATTGGTCTAATAGTTATTGTATTACCTGCCAAGCACTTGCAATTCAAAAAAAAACCCAATTCCACGGAAGAATGCTCTTGAAGAAGCCGTAAAATTTATTAATTTTATTAAATCTTGACCCATGAGTGTACAGTTTTTAAATATTCTGCATGCCAAAATGGAAAGTATGCCACAAAGCCCATCTGCTGCATACCAAAGTATGATAGGTGCCTCGTGTAAAAACAGTTGCATGATTGTTTTGGGTTGCAAGATAATCTCGCTGCATTTTTTGTCCCCCCCATGAACCACTATTTTTATTTGAAAGAATGATTGACTGATAAACTATGGTTGTTATTTGGCAGATATTTTCTCTAAAGTAAAGAAGAAAACAATTGACAGCATTTGTTACCAGTGATTAGAGTTTTTAAGCAAAATATGAAATTAGAAGTTTAGAAAACTTCTGCCACCCTGAGCTTGACAGTTTCCCAAAGCTTGAAAATTTAAAAAAATTTTTTATTATAATTTAAGAAACAAACATTATACTTAGAAACACCTGTATTAGGGTTCTCTGGAGAAACAGAATCAACAGTGAACACTCACAAATATAATATTTATAAAAGTGTCTAACGTGACCATGGGAACGCAGAGTTCAAAATCCACAGGGCAGACTGTGAAGCCGACGATTCCGATGTAGGGTCTGGACGAACTCCACAGCAGAGGCTCACCAGCCGAGACAGAAAGAGCCTGTCTCTTCTGAATCCTCCTTATAAGGCTTTCAGTGATCAGATTAAGCATTACTCATTGCAGAAAACGCTCCCCTTTGGCTGATTACAAATGTAGTCAGCTGGGGATGTAGCTGACGTGATCATGATTTAATTCTGTGAAATCTCCTCATCACAACAGACAGGTCAGCACTTGCCCAAACAGACAAACAGGGACCACCACCTGGCCAAGTTGACACATGAACCTGACCATGACAATCCATCCCTTGTCAATTTGGCAACTATACATACCACCTTAAACCATACCTAATTTCTAAATATAAAAAAAAATAAAATGCACATTTTTTCTTTCACCTAACAATATTCAACTGTCCTGCATATAACTGGAAACACATTAAATCTCTCCAGAATACAGTGCATATCCTTGGGTAATATTCGTTCTTAAACTTGATATCTTAAAACTTAAATAGGATAACATGAACAAAACAGCATCACAGTCCTTGTTTCTGTAACTGTACTGTGGTTGTAGTTTGTATTTATCACTACCTTCTTCCACTCCCCATTCCATGTTCCCTTTACCCTCAGCAAGCACTTCAGCTGGCCGTGGTTCTTTGCCTGGTGGGGTGACCCAAACCTTCATTCCTGAAGTTTCAGAGCCATTGGCAGTCCTGCCTGGATTGCGTTGTTGCAGTTTTCCATTGATTTTAATCACAGGGCATGGTAGTATAAAAGACACCCTAGGGGATCTCCTATATTCCAAGAAAACTCTTCTTTACCCCCATTATGTAGTTGCAGTCCTACTTCCCCCTGATAGTCAGGGTCAGTCACCCCAGACAATAACGTAATCCCCTTCTTGGCTTGTTGATCCAGTGGCATAAGTAGCCCAAAGTGACCAGGTGGCAGTCTTAGATTCCAGTTCAATGGAATCGTTGTTTCTCCTGGAGGAAGCACTCCCCACTTTGGAACTAAAACCTGTACACCAGCAGAACTCAGGGTAGCAGGGACAGGAAGCAAAAATTTTCCTAGTGGATCACTAGGGTAATAGTGAGTGGCACCACACCCATTTCCACCCCTTGGTTCCTGGACCCATGGATCCTGGCTATGGGAGAAACAGCACCATACAGCGGATTCAGAGCCTACACAGCTTCTTGGAGAACACTGCCCCAGCCTTTCAAAGTATTGCCACCTAGTTGGCACCGTAATTGAGTTTTCAAAAGGCCATTCTACCATTCTATCAATCTAGCTGCTTCTGGATGATGGGGAACATGGTAAGACCAGAGAATTCCATGAGCATGTGCCCATTCCCGCACTTCATTTGCTGTGAAGTGTGTTCCTTGATCCGAAGCAATGCTGTGTGGAATACCATGACGATAGATGAGGCATTCTGTAAGTTCACGGATGGTAGTTTTGGCAGAAGCATTGCGTGCAGGGAAAGCAAACCCATATCCAGAGTATGTGTCTATTCCAGTTAGAACAAATCGCTACCCCTCTATGAAGGGAGTGGTCCAGTGTAATCAACCTGCCACCATGTAGCTGGCTGGTCACCTCGGGGAATGGTGCCATATCGGGGGCTGAGTGTAGGTCTCTGATGCTGGCAGATTGGGCACTCAGCAGTGGCTGTAGCCAGGTCAGCCTTGGTGAGTGGAAGTCCATGTTGCTGAGCCCATGCATAACCTCCATCCCTACCACCATGACCACTTTGTTCATGAGCCCATTGGGCAATAACAGGAGTTGCTGGGGGAAGAGGCTGACTGGTATCCACGGAACAGGTCATTTATCCACTTGATTATGAAAACCTTCCTCTGCTGAAGTCACCCTCTGGTGCACATTCACATGGGACACAAATATGTTGATGTTTTTAGCCCACTCAGAAAGTTCTATCCACATACTTCTTCCCCAGAAGTCATTGTCACCAATTTTCCAATTATGGTCTTTCCAAGTCCCTGACCATCCAGCCAAACCATTACCAACAGCCCATGAGTCAGTATACAAACGCACCTCTGGCCAGTTTTCCTTCCAAGCAAAATGAACAACCAGGTGCACTGCTCGAAGTTCTGCCCACTGGGAGGATTTCCCCTCACCACTGTCCTTCAAGGAACCTCAGAAAGGGGTTGTAATGCTGCAGCTGTCCATTTTCGGGTGGAGCCTGCATATCGTGCTGAACCATCTGTAAACCAGGCCCGAGTTTTCTCTTTCTCAGTTCACTCTAAGGAACTCCCCAATAGGCCATAGCCCTGGTCTGGGAAAGAGAAGGTAATGTGGCAGGAGTGGAAACCATGGGCATTTGGGCCACTTCTTCATGTAACTTACTTGTGCCTTCAGGACCTGCTCTGGCTCTATCTCGTATATACCATTTCCATTTTACAATAAGTGCTGCTGTGCATGCCCAGCTTTATGGCTTGGTGGGTCAGACAACACCCAGTTCATGAAAGGCAACTCAGGTCTCATGGTAACTTGGTGGCCCATGGTTAGGCATTCAGTCTCTACTAAGGCCCAGTAGCAGGCCAAAAGCTGTTTCTCAAAAGGAGAGTAGTTATCTGCAGCAGATGGTAAGGCTTTGCTCCCAAATCCTAAGGGTCTGCGTTGTGATTCTCCTATAGGGGCCTGCCAATGGCTCCAGACATCATCTGTATTTGCCACTGACACTTCCAGCACCATTGGATCTGCTGGATCATATGGCCCAAGTGGCAGAGCAGCTTGCACAGCAGCCTGGACCTGTCACAGAGCCTCCTCTTGTTCAGGTCCCCACTCAAAATTCACAGCTTTTCTGGTCACTCGATAAATGGGCCGGAGTAGCACACCCAAATGAGGAATATGTTGTCACAAAAATCCAAAAAGACCAACTAGGCGTTGTGCCCGTTTTTTGGTTGTGGGAGGGGCCAGATGCAGCAACTTCTCCTTCAGCTTAGAAGGGATATCTCGACATGCCCCACACCACTGGACACCCAGAAATTTCACTGAGGTGAAAGGCCCCTGTATTTTTGTTGGATTTATCTCCCATCCTCTGACACACAAATGCCTTACCAGTAAGTCTAGAGTAGTTGGTACTTCTTGCTCATATATCATCAATATAATGAACCAGTGTGATGACTTGTGAGAGGGAGAAATGATCAAGGTCCCTGCAGAGAAGATAGATTATGACATAGGGCTGGAGAGTTGATATACCCCTGAGGTAGGACAGTGAAAGTATATTGCTGACCTTGCCAGCTGAAAGCAAACTGTTTCTGGTGGTCCTTACTAATAGCTATTGAGAAAATAGCATTGACCAGATTAATAGTTGCATACCAGGTGCCAGGGGATGTATTGATTTGCAGAAGCAATGATACCACATCTGGAACAGCAGCTGCAATTGGAGTTGCCACCTGGCTGAGCTTACAGTAATCCACTGTCATCCTCCAAGACCCATCTGTTTGTGCACAGGCCAAGTAGGAGAGTTGAATGGGGATGTGGTGGGAATCACCACCCCTGTATCCTTCAAGTCCTTAAGAGTGGCAGTAATCTCTGCAATTCCTCCAGGAATCTGGTATTGCTTCTGATTTACTATTTTGGTCAGTAGGGACAGTTCTTGTGGCTTCCACTTGGCCTTTCCCACCATAATAACCCTCACTACACGAGTTAGAGAACCAACGTGGGGATTCTGCCAGTTGCTTAGTATGTCTATGTCAATTATACATTCCGGAACTGGGGAAATAACTACAGAATGGGTCTGTGGGCCCCTTGGATCCACTGTGAGACGGACCTGAGCTAAAACTCCATTGATCACCTGGTCTCCATAAGCCCCCACTCTGACTGGTGGACCAGAGTGACGTGTTGGGTCTCCTGGAATTAATGTCACTTCTGAATCAGTATCTGATAATCCCCGAAATATCTGATCATTTCCTTTTCCCCAATGCACACTTACCCTGGTAAAAGGCTGTCGGTCTCCTTGGGGAAGACTTAGAGGAAGATCAGCAGTATAAATTTGTGTCAGTGTAACAAGGTTCTCCCCCAAAGGGACCTGGCCCCCCCCTTCATTCAAGGGGCTCAGGGTCTATAAACTGTTTCAGGTCTGGAAATTGATTAAGGGGCTGTGATTTTGTGTTTTTGTAATTCAAGTGTGACTTCTGTTCACTTGACCTAGAACTCTTTTGTTTATACAGCTCGAACAAGAATTTAGTAGACTGCCCTTCTATTGTATTTCCAGGTACCCCATGATTTACTAGCCAGCGCCACAAATCTCTGCGAGTCGTATAATTTGACACTTGCTTTGAGTTTGCTGTCTATTATAATAGGCATGTCCACCCTGTCTTTGGCAGTTAAGTGCTGCCACCTGGCTTCTGCCAACTCAGGATCCCATCGTACCCATTGTGTTTAAGGATTCCAGCTCAGTGACAGCAGTTCCTACAGAAATATCTGACCTACAGAGAAGTGCAACCACAGAGCTCTTGAGGGATGATGGTGCTAGTCTCACAAACTTATTTCTCACTGTTCTGGTAAAAGGTGCATCCTCTGGACATTCCTGGGGTGTAAGAGCAGGCTTTGCATGATAAATCCACTCTAACATCCCAATCTCTCTAAGCCTCTGGATCCCCTCATCTACATTGTACCAGGGCAGTTCTGGCATTTCAACCTCAGGTAATGTTGGCCACCTTTTGATCCATGTTTCAACCAACCACCCAAACAAGCTGTTAACAGCTTTTCTAACCGCTTGAGCTATTAACACTGAATGCAGAATCTCTGCTTAGTGGACCCATATCAATAAATTCAGCCTGATCCAGCCTTATATTCCTCCCACCATTATCCCACATCCTTAAAATCCATTGCCACACATACTCCCCTGATTTCTGTCTATATAAATTGGAAAACTCACACAGTTCTGTTGGAGTATAACGTATCACCTCATGTGTGATACTTTGTACCTCACCTTTAGGGGCCTGTTGGGACTTTAGTCTAGTTATAGGTCTGGAAGAAATGAGGGGTGGTGGGGGTGGGTCATGAAAAGAGTTAGAAATATCTTCCAAGCCATTTGCTTCAGGGCCTTTGTTTGCAGTTTCATCTGGTGAAACAGGATTAATCACTCTAGGGCTAATCCCTTCAAGTGGAGGTTGGGTGGCCAACTCCTCAAGGCAGGCTGGAGGTGGGGCAGTTATGTCCTCAGGGCAGACTATTACAGGGTTATCCAGAGAAGACACGGCATGATCTAGGGTTTCAACCTCACTCCTGACATCATTATCAATCCATATGTCACCATCCCGTTTTTCAGGGTCCCACCCCTTTCCAATCAATGCCCTCACTTTAATGGCAGACATCATGCAAGGTTGAGATTTCAGTTTACGTTGTAAAGTTGCTTCTCTAACAATAAGATTCTGAGTCTGATTTTTAGAGATCTCAAGTCTATAGGAAATAAGATTTTCCTTCAGGATACTCATAGAAACATCTGTATCTATCAGTCAGTGCTTAAGCTTCTTGTTTGAAGCCTTAAGCCCATGCCTTTCACTCCTTAATGTATCCTGTGTATCTAAACAACAACCAACCAACATCTCTATCCCTCTTATTTCTACAAAACTCTGTAAAGGTGTCAAAAACATTATCCCCCAGAGCCTGGCTTTGTACAAGTGAAGCATTAGGAGAATCGAATAGTGATATTTTGACTATCTCTTTTGCCAACTCACTCCATGGATTGGGAGTGTCATTCTGATTACGGGAATCAGAGTCCTTAGTGTCTTTGAGTCCAGTCAGAGTAGAAAACCATTCATAAAAACCCATTTTTAAGATTCTGTTTCTTAAGAACCACTCCTAGTACCAAGATGTATTAGTTAGGGTTCTCTAGAGAAGCAGAATCAACAGGGAACACTCACAAATATAAAATTTATTAAAGTGTCTCACGTGACCGTGGGAGTGCAGGGTCTAAAATCCGTAGGGCAGGCTGTGAAGCCAAGATCTCTGATGGAGGGTCTGGAGGAACTCCACATGAGAGGCTCACCAGCTGAGACAGGAAGAGCCTGTCTTTTCCGAATCTTCGTTAAAGGGCTTCCAGTGATCAGATTAAGCATTACTCTTTGCAGGAGACACTCCCCTTTTTCTAATTTCAAATGGAATCAGCTGTGGATGTAGCTGACATGATCATGATTTAATTCTATGAAATGTCCTCATCACAACAGACAGGCCAACACTTGCCCAACCAGACAAACAGGTACCATCACTTGTCCAAGTTGCCACATGAACCTAACCATGACAGCACCAAAAATGGATATTTTGTTATCTTAACCAGAGGCACATATAAAGAAAGTATCCATATAATCACTGTAAAACCTGTGCTTGTGCAGTAAGTTTCATAAACCAATTTAAAATTAAGGCGACAAGGAAAAAATCTACACGTTCTGAAAACAAAGTTCTTAAATTCTAAGTGTTGAACATTAACTTAGATACCATTTGATCAACTGATATGTTTAATTCACGTTAAAACTGTGAATGTTCTCAAAATGTCAAGTCGAAAGCTCTTACAAATATCTGCTTTGATATAGTAATGATCTGTGTTACTAAATATTTTCCTGATTTTAGGAAAATATAAAGATACAAATATTTTTACAATTGACATACGGAAATCTTAACCACCTACAGTGGATATCTTAGTTAGCTTATCCATAGGTATATTAAAAAAAATAATCATTGTAAAGCCTGTTTGTACAGTGTTTCATAAACCAATTTAAAATTAAAGCAAAGAAGGAAAAAAATCTATAAATACAGATATCAGAGTTAGTTAACGCTAGATATTAAACAGTCTCTTAAATACCATTTGATTAACTATCAAAACTGTGTGTTCTCAAAATATCAAATAAAAAGTTATTGTAAATATTAAGTTTGCAATAGTAGCGAGCTTTTGTTACTAAATAGTTTCACATTTTTGATTTTAGGAATTCATTTTATCTAATATTACTATAACTGCCTATAGTTTTTTTCAACCTTTTTTTGTTGTAAAATATAACCTATATGTACAAAGAAAAGAAAGAAAGAAAGGAAAAAAGCAGTAATTTTTAAAGCAGACCCCAAGAAACAGCTACAGAACAGTTCCCAGAGTCTGTCATGGACCACCGTGCCCTCCTTCCACATTTTTCCTTCCAGCTGCTCTAAAACACTGGCAGCCTTATCAGAGTCATAATAACGGAATCATACAGTATCTGTCCTTTTTTGTCTGACTTATTTCACTCAGTATTATGTCCTCAAGGCCAAACCTTGAAGAATTTTAAAATACAAAATGGAGATGATATTGAAGAATATGTATTTTTTTTTCTTTTTATTAACGGAAAGAAAGAAAAAAAAAAGAAATTAACACAACATTTAGAAATCATATCATTCTACATATACAATCAGTAATTCTTAACATCATCACATAGATGCATGATCATCGTTTCTTAGTACATTTGCATCGGTTTAGAGGAACTAGCAACACAACAGAAAAAGATATAAAATGTTAATATAGAGAAAAGAAATAAAAGTAGTAATAATAGTAAAAAACAAAACAAAACAAAAAAACCCTATAGCTCAGATGCAGCTTCATTCAGTGTTTTAACATGATTACTTTACAATTAGGTATTATTGTGCTGTCCATTTTTGAGTTTTTGTATCTAGTCCTGTTGCACTGTCTGTATCCCTTCTGCTCCAATTACCCATTATCTTACCCTGTTCCTAACTCCTGCTGGACTCTGTTACCAATGATATATTTCAAGTTTATTCTCGAATGTCCGTTCACATCAGTGGGACCATACAGTATTTGTCCTTTAGTTTTTAATATGTATTTTTGATAATTTGTAAGTCAGTGAACAGTATTTCCAGTTGGCCAAGGAATAGTGTTAGGAAACCATGTATGGGTAAAGATCCATTCAAAGTGCAAAACAGACAGCTGGATTTTAGTATAATAAAGTATGAAAAGTTCATTGATATAGTTTCAGATTCTACATTGCAGTTGATCTTTAAGAAACTCCTGTTTTTCAAGTTTTAGTGTAATATCAAACAAGGAAATCCAATGTGTGAAAAGACTATTAATATATTCTCTCCTTTTCCGACCATTAGATCTGTGAGAGACTTGAGTTTCTTTATGAATGTCAACAAATACAATAGATTGAATACAGACGCAGATGAAAATCTAGCCATCTTCTGTTACACCAAACATTAAAGAGATTTATAAAAATGTAAAATTATTTCTCTTCTCTAATTTTTTTGAAAATAAACTTGCTTTTCACAAAAATATATTCTTTATATTAACATGTAATGTATGGTTTTAAAATGAAATAATACATATTTAAAATTTTCTCAGTTTTAATTTCTGGTTTGGTAAAATTAGACATACAAACACTATACATCACATAAAAGATCTTTAAAGTCTTCAGTGAATTTTAAGTGTAGATGTATAGAACAGAAAGTTTGAGAGTGTTCTTTAGGCCGTGACAGTGGCCGTAGGTGCCAGTCATTGTGCACAGAGCGTGTTGTTCACAGATGAAGAAAGAGAGGGTCTGAAAAGTTAAGTGACTTGACCTGAGTTACACAAATAGTAAGGGAATAGAGAGTTAGGTTTCTGACCCACCACTTGTCTCTTAAAAGTTCTGATTGAAGAATTCCTGTTGTACTACACTAGGATCTGATGTAGCACTTAATATAGTTTTGTTATGCATAGATCATAAGCAATGATCCCTTAAAGTTTGTCAGAACAGTTATATGAAATTAACATGTCCTTATTTTTTGCAGATGAGAATATTGTGACACACCGTGATTATATTGCTAGGAAAGAGTGTAAATTGCCATAATTTTTCTGAAAGGCAGTTTAGCAATGAGTATCCAAAACCTGAAACAGGTTATCTTCGGACCTAGCAGTTCCTTTCAGAAATATTTCCTCACAAAACAATCGAACAAGTCCCCACTGATGTGTGTTACATGATGTATACTGTAGCATAATTTGATATAGAAGTAATTTTTAAATGATGTAAATGTCCAAGCATAAGAAATTGGTTGTTAGTTATATATAGTGTAATTATTTGTTATAAGTTTTGTATAATAGGCTACTTATAGCTACTAGGAATGATGGTTTAGATATTATTGATGTAAAGTGTTCACAGTATATTTAAATAATAAAAGTAGCTTGCAAAATTAAGTATAATACTTTGTATTATAGAAGTATAGAGAAAATGTGGAGGTATATACATTAAAATGTTAATAGTTATCTCTGAATAATAAGATTGTTGGGGATTTTTATTTGCTTTTTTTGGCTGAATTTTCTAATTTTCAGCTGAAAAGTTAGAAGTTATAAAATATACAATAACACATAAGGCTAGAATGGCTGAAAGGTTGGCATTAAAACCCGATTTTCCTAAGCCCTGAAGTTAGTTTTAGCGTTTCAGGCTTTTCGTGGTTTTTAATACTATTCTTAATGAATCATATTTTGACTTTAACTATAATCTGTTTCAGCTTGTATATGAATTTTTCATACGATTTTTGGAAAGCCAAGAATTCCAACCCAGCATTGCCAAAAAATACATAGATCAGAAGTTTGTATTACAGGTAAGAAAATTTTTTTGTAGTTCCATGTATTTGTTATTCAGTTGTTAACACTTTAGCTTATTTTCTCTTGGAAACAAAATACTTGTTAAAACATCCTGCAATGGCAAAGCTCCTTAGTAAATAAATATATATACATAATTGACTTTCTATTGCTGCCCATTAAAAATCATAGGTACCTTTATAGCTTATTGTGGTAGAAGTTAATTACATTTTAAACAGTGAGGAATGCTAATGCCAAAATCCCTGCAGTTTTCTTTCCTAAAGTTTAATTAATAAGGGATTTCATTTATATAACCCTGGTTTCTGTGAATCTTTACATAGTATAAAACTTATATTTGCATAAGATTTCTTAAGAAGCTATTGCATAGATCCGTTAGAACTGACTAGGCAAGTTCAGACCACAGAGCATAAAAACCTTTTATAAATAATCAATGTCAGAGTACTTGAGAATTTTTACTGTTAGAAAATAGCACAGCTAACCACTCGAAAATTCCCTAAAAGAAATTAACCCTTACCTATCCATTTGGAAGTTCTCAGGGTATGTATTTTTCCTGATTTCTCATTTTATATTCACACATCTTCCTTTTACCTGGGACTTGGGGTCCTTTCATGGTACTGAATTTTTATGCACCATTACGTTTCTCCTCTTGTTTAAATTAATCTCTAATGGATACTTGAGACAAACTGATATGTGGACCTTTGTACCTTCTTCTGAGTGATATATGGTGCTCCACATGTGGAAAAGAATAGTTGTCTAACTCCTAGTGGGCCAGAAAACAGAATTTCAAATTTAAAATACTGATTTGGCAAAAAATTGATCTCCTATGCCTAATAACCTTCACTATAACCTCATTAAATTCATAAGTTCAGAATTCTCCATATGTTAGCTTGAACTGCAGCCAATATTTTGACTTTAAAAAAAATTTTTTTGTTAATAAAACCAATAAAATACAACATGAGCAATCTTTTTTTATCACATAGTTCTATATTCATCATCATGATCATTTCTTAGAACATTTGCATCAATTCAGAAAAAGAAATAAAAAGGAAACAAAAATAATTCATATATACCATACCCCTTACACCTCCCTTTCATTGATCACTAGCATTTCAATCTACTAAATTTATTTTAACATTTGTTCCCTTATTACTTATTTATTTTTAATCCATGTGTTTTATTTTACTCATCTGTCCATAAAGTAGATAAAAGAAGCATCAGACACAAGGTTTTCACAATCACACTGTCACTTTGCAATAGCTATATCGTTACGTAATCATCATCAAGAAACATGGCTACTGGAACACAGCTCTACATTTTCAGGCCATTCCCTCCAGCCTCTCTGTTATGTCTTAATTAAAAAGGTGTTATCTATTTAATGCATAAAAGGAACCTCCATGATAACCTCTCTACTCTGTTTGTAATCTCTCAGCCATTGACACTTTAATTTTCCTAATTTTTATCTTCCCCCTTTCCGTGGAGAAGGTTTTCTCAATCCCTTGATGCTGAGTCTCTGCTCATTCTAGGATTTCTGTCCCACGTTTCCAGGAAGGTCCACACCCCTGGAAGTCGTGTCCCACATAGAGAAGGGGAGAGCAATGAGTTTGCTTGTTGTGTTGGCTGAGAGAGAGAGGCCACATGTGAGTAACAAAAGAGGTTCTCTTGGGAGTGACTCTTAGGCCTAATTTTTTTTTCATTTAAAAAAAATTAACAACAAATGAACGAAAGCATTCTTAACATATGATCATTCCGTTCTACATATATAATCCATAATTCACAATATCATCACATAGTTGCATATTCATCATCATGATCATTTCTTAGAACATTTGCATCAATTCCGAAAAAGAAATAAAAAGACAACAGAAAAAGAAATAAAACGAAAACAGAAAAAAAAAAAGATTATACATACCATGCCCTTTACCCCTCCCTTTGATTGATCACTAGCATTTCAAACTAAATTTATTTTAACATTTGTTCCACCTATTTGTTTTGATTCCATATGTTCTACTTGTCTGTCGATAAGGTAGATGAAAGGAGCATCAGACACAAGATTTTCACAATCACACAGTCACATTGTGAAAGCTATATCATTATTCAATCATCATCAAGAAACATGTCTTAGGCCTAATTTTAAGTAGGCTTAGCCTATCCTTTGCAGTGTTAAGTTTCATAATGAACCTCAGCCTGTTGCTTTGGTTGTCCCCACTACGCGTGAGAATATCAAGAATTCTCCACTTGGGGAAGTTGAATTTTCCCCCTTTCTCACCATTCCCCCAAGGGGACTTTGCAAATACTTTTTTATTCACTGTTCAAATCCTTCTGGAATTTATCGAGGTATCACTCTGGACATACCTATAAAATCTCATGCCCTACTCAAGGTTCCATGTACTCATGGTGTTCAATTAAACTGATTTTGACTGTTTTTGACACTCAAAAAACAGCAGTTTTATACGATGAATCTAATAGATTTCCAGGGGCAGGCTAGCTCTAGAATGTTGAGGACCATAGAGGCCCCTGAAATTCCCTGGATAGTAGTATGATTGAGTGGAGTCAAACCCAAAGTTCAGCTGTCGGCTCAGACCTGGCAAGGTGCTTTTCTGCCTTGCCTATGGGGCTCATTACCCATTACTGTAAACCTTACTTACCCTAGGTATGTAAGGCAGGCATTGAACTACACCATATGTTTAAGGTACATTGGTACCACACTAATGCATCGTGTCTCACACCTTAACATGGGAGGCTTTGGAAAAGTCAGGTTTGATATATAGAGTGGTAGGTAGATAGGCAGGTACATTGATCAGTGTGTAGTTAGTAGGTAGATTGATCCAGATACTTATACTAAGGGGGCAAAATGTGTTTCAGACCAAAAAAAAAATATGTATAATAGGCCTATGATTATACTGGGAAGGACCTTGATTTACAAAGTGCAGTATAGTTTTCAGATTACCTTATATGCATTATTTGAATTGATTTGTGAAACAATTTTGTAGACTGAATGTGACTGTATTTTTGTGCCCATTTTTATAGATGAATAAGCTGAAGTCTAGAAAGATCTCATTTTCCCAAGGACCTTTCCTCGACTGGCTTTCTGCCCACTCCCCCGTGATGCCTTCTTGTGACTCTCCTCATTTTAACTTGGAGTAGCTTCGAGGCAGGCAGAGTGCTGGCATCTTAGCAGTAATGAAATTACAAGGTTCTCTTATATTTATATTGAATTAGAGTTCTGGAGAGGATCAGATGGTGGTTCTATAGTAAAGACTGTGTTCAGTTGACATAGAAGCAGTAAATGCTGTGATCTGACCATTGAAGCCAATGTAAACACTAATGCGCCAAGCCCAGTGGACTCTCTCCATGATAGAGGGATACTGTAGACAGTAATGGTCTTAAATAAAAGCATTAGAGAAACCCAAACTTGGTAGGAACCTTTGGCATGTCTGTCTAGTTCTTTACCCAGTGAGTCCATTCCTTTGAGACCCTGGTAACGAATGGCCTCTGTTTAGCCTGTCTCTTTTTGCAGAATGGCCATATCCAAAGGCAGATTGCTCCATTTTTGTTAGTAATTTCTTTTTTATGTCGAACCTCTCTATAGTATTAGTATAACAGCAGGCCAAAGGCAGCCTTTCAGATCTTAGAATATAACTTTTGGGTTCACTTCTTGGCTCTTTTTCTTTAGAACAGTGGTTGCAACTTAAATGCTTTTTATAGGCCCATTCTTAGTAAGTCTGATGGCCAAGTTTAAAGCATGAGATGTACTGACTCCTACTGAAGAACATAGACTACCTCTTCATTCAGTTATTGCTATTTGTTCCTCCAAGAGAAACAGAAATCCAGATGCTATCTAGATTTTTATGTGAAATTTCCTGTATTTCAAAACTCCAGTTCAGGACTTCTAATCCCATCTGCCTTTTGGAACTCGCCCACTAGCTATGGTGGTATGTGTTCTCTTCACTACACTGAATCCCTACTTCTTTTAACTGTTTCTCATTTGCCAGTTTTGGAAGCCTATTTTCTGGATGTTTCCATTTGTTTTCAAGAATAGCATCTACATCTAAACACAATGCCCTAAGCCTAGTCAGTCCAATACAGCTTAGAGTTGGGTTTTCCATTCACTTGTCTGGACGCTAGGTTTCTCAAAGGAATGGTCTCATTAAGCTCTTCTTGCTGTTACATGGCACTGCTTGTGGTCTTAACTCCTAATTTAACTTTATGCATGTTGTTGTAAAAATCTCGTATTCCTTTGCTGTAATTTATTATGCAGTTTGCTTTTTTATCTAAGTGTAGGACTGGCTATATATTCCAGTGGGATATCATTTCTCTCATCTTTTGAGGTTTTTGTGGGTCTTTATCTGTCATCTATCTTACTCACTTTGTCTTCTTTCTTTATAACATCTGTAATCTTCTTAAAGACCCTTCTTAGCTTGCCATAAAACCCCTAAGATGATTGTATTTGTACCAATAAACAAATATAGATGTGTATATACATATGAACACACATGCATACGTAAAACAATGTAAAAAAACACATTACAGTCCCTCTATTAACTAAATGTTAAAAAATGACAAACTTGGAAAAACTTGCAGTATATATTATGGAAAAAGGGTGAATATATTTAATACAATAGATAAAATGCTTTCTCAACTCAGATAGTAAAACATGCATAGCCCAATGGATAGAGTCATGAAGTTATTTTCTAATACAAATGGAATATAAACACATGTAAATGTACTTATCTTATGTAGTCTCAAACAAATTTAAATAACAGATATTTAGCCATCAGTTTGACAAATATCAAAAACAAATTAAAATGCACAATGTTGGTAAGTAGAGAAGAATTTCTTAAATACTTAATAGAAATTTAAATTGATACACTTGTTCTGAAGAGGAAATCTGATAGTATTTTACTAACTTAAATTTTGATACAACAATTCCATGGGAAATAGCCAGATATATACTCAGAGATATGTATACAAGAATATTGAGTGCATCATTGTTAATAATTATTAAAAAAAATTAGAAGCAACTTAAAAATTCTTTGGGGGAGGATTGATTAGGTAGACTGTAGAAAGAGATAATGCCAAACTGTTCATCATCTGGGAGGGTGTAAATATGTGTGATGTCTCCACTTTCTGATTTTTTTATTCCTCTTATTTTTTGCATTTAAAAATGATGAGCATATATGTTATATTCACAGAGAACGGTAAAAATATTTCACTTTCAAGTGCATTCTCATTTTATTGCCTTGCATTTTCATAAAGCTTAGCTGATTTCATGCTTTAAAAAGTTCCTGAGACTGTTTTTGCAGCACTGCACCATTCCTTTATGCCAAACACTTGTTGTATTTCCTTCTTTTCATCATTTGTATATGTCCTTTTAAAATCTGAAGGTTGATAGGAATCTTCCTGTTTTGCTTCAAGAGCATCTTTCAGTTCCTCCTGTTTTTCTTCCTGTTCAAGAAGCAGTATAGATTAGTGCTTAAGTGTATAAACTGGTTTGAATTCAGGCTCTGCCATTTATTTGTTTTGTGACCTTGGGTAAAGTACATAACCATTCTGTGCATAATATTCTCATCTGGAAAATAGATGTAGATTATCCATAATAGTAATTTCATCATAAGGCTGTTGTAGAGATTTAATAAGTGAATGCAATACTTACACAAGCACTTAGAACAATTCCTGATACACAGTAAGTGTTCAGTAAATGTTATGTCACTGCTGTCACTCCTATTTTTATTAGGATCATTTCTTGTTTTGAGAACCTTCTTTAACCATGTTTTTTTCTGTAGCTTCAATCCATGTCTAACTGTAGTTAGTCATCTTATACATAGTGTGTTATGAATTTTTAAAAATCTGATCTTTGGACTCTACTTGAATGGTTCTTTTCTGGCTGTCAGGATCTCTTAAGATGAAGATACTTTTTTGTCCCTGTATTCCCCTCAGTTCTATTTCCTTACCTGATGTTTTTCATTCAGTATTGGAATGAATGTTTATCAGCCCCAGGAGCATGTAATTTTGTTTTTTTTAAAGTACTGGGTTTTATTAAGATAAAGCATGTAGTTTTTAATATGTGAAAACCAGGGATAGCACCTTCAGATCTTCCCAGAGACCAGAGGAGTAGTCCATGGTGACGTGGTCTGGGAGTAATGGAAATTCTGGTGGCCTCGTGGGGCTTTGGGTTCTGCTACATCTGCTCCCATTGACTTTTGGCCCCTAGGTAAGTGGACCAAATTCTGATTTTTAAAGTGAAGCTAAAAATTCAGACATTTATATGGGACAAAAACAAACAAATAAACAAACAAATGAAAAAAACAGTCCTTGACTTATACCTTTGGAGATCTTGCTGTTTATTCAAGAATGATATGATTATGTGGCTCACTTAAATTTTATTGTTATTCTATTAACAGATTTATAAAACCTTTGGCATTTTTTTATGTACTCATCCAAGTCTTTATACAAGAAAGCTGTCAGAGATTTATCAAAATAGTCAGTCCATTGCATAATGCACTTGTAGTCTATTTTAACCTTGTTGGTTTTAGACTTAGGTAACTTAGCAACTGCCTTCTTTTGCTTTAAGTGTGTAGAATTTGACTAGGCTTATGGAACAACTTCATTTAGTCCAGTAAAGACAATTTTCATCTTTGTTAGGACTTACGGGAAATGGTTTCTTTATGATTTCTCCCCTTTTCTTTAGACCAAAAATAAATTACCAAGCCTTGAATTGTTTCATTGGGTGTATTGTTGTGGCAAGAGTCTAGCAGCATATTTCTAGAGACTGTTTTCAGCCACTTTGCAAATCTGAAAAGCAGTCAGTGGTTGCTAAGAGACATACTTACTATTCAAGTATCCCCATAAACATATGTACTGCTAGAGATTACTATTTAGCAATTTTTGCTTCACATTTGCAATTATATTTAGCTGAAAGGTGCTATAATTACCATGCAAATTATGCAAATCATTCAGCCTGTCCTTAAAAGTGACCTTTGTTATTGTGTTTTTAAAATCTCAAGACAAGTTGCACACCCGTGCAACATAAACAGTGAACTTCAAATTAAACCATGGACTATAGTTAATGTACAGTTATAAAAGTATACATTTATCAATTGTAACAAATGTACCATACCAATGCAAGGTGTTAATAATAGGGTGGTGTGTTAGTTTGCAAGCTGTTGGAATGTGATATACCAAAAATGTAACATCCTTTTAAAAAGGGGGAATTTAATAAGTTACAAGTCTTTACCATTCTAAGCCTATAAAAATGTCCAAACCAGGGCATCCAGGGAAAGATACCTTAATTCAAGGAAGGCCTGTGGGTCTGGAACACCTCTGTCAGCTGGGGAGTCACGTGGCTTGCATCTGCTGGTCCCTTTGCTCCTGGGCTCTGTTCCTGTGGGGTACCTCACTTTGCTTCTCCAGGGCTGGCTTTCATCTCATGGCTTCCCTTGGCTCTCTCCAAGTTCTGGCTTGCTTAACATCTCACGGGATGGCACAGGGCAACGTCTGGTGGACTCCAGGCGTCTCCATACATTTGTTGTCTCTGCCCTCTCAGTTGTTTCTCTAGGCTCTCTCCAAAATATTCCCTCTTCTAAAGGATTCCAGTAAACTTATCAAGACCCACTTAGAATGGATGGAGTCCCATCTCCACCTAATCCAAAGACCACACCCACAGTTGGGCATGCCCATATCCCCATGGAGATAATCTAATCAAAAGTCCCACGTTACAGTGCCAGATCAGGATTAAGAGGAAGGGCGGCCCCATAAGATTGGATTAGGTTTAAGACATGGCTTTTCTGGGGTACGTAATATTTTCAAACTGGCATGGGTATTACTTGGGAATCTTGTATTTTATGCCTGATTGTTCTGTAAACCCTACAACCTCTCTAATAGAATAAATAAATGAAATGTGACGCCCCCCCCATATAATTGGACACCCATTAAAAATTTTTAGGTTTTTAATTGAGCTCCAAGAGGGCTTTAATTTCAACAAGTTCTTGAATATCTCACAGTTTTTGCATTTCTTTCTCAGCGCCTATAGCAAATAAAACTTTGGAAAATGTATTTCTATCAGAAATTTTATTAGATACCTATTTCCAGTTAGCAGTTAAGTCACCTTAGCCCAT
The DNA here is from genome assembly GCF_023851605.1 of Tamandua tetradactyla. Classification (NCBI taxonomy): domain Eukaryota; kingdom Metazoa; phylum Chordata; class Mammalia; order Pilosa; family Myrmecophagidae; genus Tamandua; species Tamandua tetradactyla. Next base: position 1,308,699 of record NC_135338.1, read on the forward strand.
CATGCCAACCTATAACTCAAAACCTCCAAAAAGGGGACTCTCAGTAACCCACTGACAACTGCATCTAGGATAGCTTCATGGGGTGCAACCTTTGTCATATGTATGGGGCCCCTTGCTTAGGAAGAGCGTGTATTTGGTTTAATGCTCTGCTGTTGCTATCTCGAAGTTCTTAAAAAGTTTTGAACGGAAACTGCATTTTGTTACTCTGTTTAGGCTCACAAATTATGTAGCCATTTCTTGTCTACATCCCACTAGGGTGTCATTATTTAGCTTTCTTTACCTCTTTTGAAGAGCTGAGAAATTGGTTCTCCAAAAAATTTAAATCACAAAGTTTTCTAGCATCCCAGAGAGTGCTCGAGGGGAAAAATAACGAACTTCTCTCATTTTTTCTCTAGTGGGAAGAATGTCTGAAATTAGAAGGCATATAAAAGCATGTGACTTGGCAGCGTTGTTCATGTTTGTATGACTTATACCTCTGAAATTTTTATATTGAATTTCCATAGGGGACTTAAAGTCAGAATTGCTCGAAGCTTATGATGTAAGACATCTTGATCCTTTGTTCCTACTGTGATTTCTCAGTGGTCCCCTGGAGGTTGGGTCATCCTCTATAGTGGTTGCCTTGAAATTTTTTGCTCTTAATAATTTTTTTTAAAATAGCAATTTTAATTGTTCCATAAGTACACCTATTTTAAAAATTCAAATATATTTATATCATTTATAAAGAAAAACAGAAGTTCCTTGCCTCATTCTTCTGCAACCAGAGTCCCACTCTTACATTCAAGTCTTCTAGCTGCTTGTTTATTTTTATCTCAGTATTTCTATATAGCATCCGCTTTAGTTTCCTAGCTGCTGAAACACATACTATATAGTTTGTTGGCTTAACAATAGGAAAGTATTGGCCTATGGTTTTGAGGCTAAGAAAAGTTTAAAATCCAGGCATCCTCAAGGCAGTACTTTCTCCCTGAAGACTGTGGCATTCTGGGACTGGGGGCTGGCCGGGACCTTAGCCTTTCCCTCGTGTGGCAGTGCATATGTCAGCATCTCCTTTCTTTTTCGAGTTCTGTTGATGTCCCGCTTCTTTCCCCATTGCTTTTTTCCCTGTGGCCTTCTCCATAATGTCTCCAGTAGGCATAGGATTAAGAATCATGCTGATAGGATTGGCCATGTTTTACCTAAAAAGAACATCCTCATAAGATTCTTTTTACAGTGAGTTCATATCCACAAGAATTGATTGAGAACATTTTTCTAGAGTACATAACTGCAGGTCTCCACAGCATCCTTGTACTGCTATTTCTTGAGTTTTCATTTTAACTTTTAGCTATTGATGTCCTGTTTTCAAAAATTGTGTTTCTTTCTTTTTGTATCTTCCCTCTGCATTTTTCTAATGCAACTGTATTAGTCAGGGTTCTCTAGAGAAACAGAACCAGCAGATGATATCTGTAAAGATGAGATTTTATGAAAGTGTCTTATGCATCTGTGGGTATGCATGAGTCCCTGTAGGGCAGATTGCTAGCTGGCAGCTTTGATGAATATCGTTGGTTAATTCTCCAAGAGAAGCTGGCTGGCTGAAGTGAAAGTTCTCTCCTTCCCCTTAAAAAAGAACAAAACTCCAACTGATTAGATTAAATACAGGTGATTGGATTTTCTCATTGTGGAGGGCATTCCCTTAATTGATCCTAGATGTAATCAGCCACAGATACAATCAACTGACTGGCAATTTAATAAATCAGCCTTATGATTATTAACCAGCCACAAAATGTCCTTACAACAATGGCTAGGCCAGTGCTTACTTGACCAGACGACTGGGCACCATCACATGGGCAAGATGACAAATGAACTTATCACAGCAGTTATATCACAAATTCTGATTGTTAATTGATAGGGTGGCATTAATATGGTTATATATGTTCATAAATGAGGCACATATACTGTAATTACATTTCCTTTCTTGTAGAGTTTTTTTTTTTAATCCTTGGAATTAATAGTTGCCTTAATTTTAGTTTGTTTGGTGTCCTATGTATTAGTCACTGGTTCATCCCTTAATTCACCGAGAGTAGTATGCATCTTTTCTCAGTATGGCAGTGCATCAGCCCCTCTTCTCCCCTCCCCCCTTTTTTTCCTTGGAGACCTCCTTCCTGGAGGCCGTGGTCATCTGCTGTAACTGGCGTTGGTTGATGCCTCTAGACCCATCTTCAGCAGTCATCCTCTTGGCCTCTCTTCTGGACCTTTGTCTTTGCTTGCTTAGCTTCCTTTCTCTTGTTTCTCTGAAAAAGCATAAATGGGATGCAGATTTTTTGAGACTTGCTTATAAGAAAACATCTTTCTTCTGTCTACATACTTGATTGACAGTTTTGGCTATGTATAGATTTACAGGTTGGAACCCTTACTCCATCAGATGTTTTTAGAAAATTGTCCCATTTTCATTTAGTTTCCAGTGTTGGTGTTGAGAAGGCTGGAGCCAAGTGTATTCTTATCCTTTTTTTTTAGTAATGAAAGTGTTCTTATCCTCTATATAGTGACCTTTGTTCTTTGTGAGCTTTTGAGATCTTTGTCTCAGGTGTCTGGAAACTGCAGAGTGACAAGCCTTGTTCATGTATTGTGCAGAGCACCTGGTAGGCCATTTCTGAATGGAAACTCATGTCCTTATTTCTGGAAATTTATGTTGAATTATTTCTTAGATATCTTATTCCCTTCATTTTCTTTTTCTGTTTCTGTGCCTGTTAGGCAGGTGTTGTTCCTCCTGGAGTAATCTTTGAGTTTACTTGTCTCTTTCCTTTACGTCATCTCTGTCTTTTGAATGTGCTCTCAGGGAAGAGTTGTCCATGTTGTTGTTCCAGTCCTTCTGCCGAAATCTTTATTTTTGCCTTATTTTGAATTTCCAAAAGCTTTTTTCCCCCTGAATATTCATCTGTAATAGCATTCTATTTTTGTTTCATGCATCGAATATTTTATCACTGAGAATGTTAGAGGGTTTTTTGCACTTTTTTTCTACTCTGCGTTGCTTTTGTTTCCTCTGTGTTCTCCATGGTTGTTCATTTGGTCTCTTTTATGTCATAATATCTGGTAATCCCTGATTTCGAATTCTTAGTTACCTGTGAGTCACAAAAAAGCTAATTAGAATCTTTGTGTGTGTGTGTGTGTTTGCTTTTGCTTGCACACGCACATCATGTTAGTGTGTGGGACACTTAGCAGCTGGTGACTCACAATAGGAAAATTGTGAGGGGAACCTGTCATTTCATTGGGAAAACCTCAGATGTTAATATATCTATGGGTCTTTCTTCTTGAGGCTGTCAGTTTCCCCAAAGAAGGATCTTCTTATCTCCTGCCTCATCCAGGATTGGGACCTCAGTCAGGTAAGTGAACTGGCAGAGGTCTAGATTTGCAGCATGCAGACTTTATTTAATCCCATTATTTTCAGTAAATGCTTCACTTAGCTGTGTGTCTGATGTCCCCAAGTCCCCAAGACTAGAGACCTGCTCTGTTATTGTCCCAGATTTAGTTTGTAAATTTTTAGTATACTGCATGGGACAGAGAGTTGAGGGTGAGGGGAAGTTGGGTCCTGTCACTCCTACACACTTTCAACCAATCCTATAACTTTTAGCTCCATTTTATACCCTTACCATCAAAGATATCTGGTGCCTTCCATTCTTAAGCCTTTTAAAGGTTCTTTGGTGTGAATTGGTTTGCGTCTTGTTGGCTTCCCTTCTTGCTGGCAGAAGAAAGGAAGAATACTTAGCAGAGTAAAGCAGGAGAAAACTTTAATATAGTTGCCCCTTGTCATCCGTTTCCCAGCTTTCGAAAGTGTGTAAATATGTCTGATCTGCTCTCCAATTCTCTGCCTTTTGGGTTTCTTCTACCTTTATTTCATTCCTGTCATTTCACTGAGGTGTCAGAAGAAGGGGAGATTCAGTGTCCATGTCAAACCAGAAGCCCCTTACTGCATTTCTCATTTCGCCCTTCTCATTTCATTGTAGATTTATTACAGAATTTTAAAATAGTAGTTCTTTGGCCAGATCTCTAAGCAGTTCATCCTGGTTTGTTAACTTTAGGAAGGCTGGTTTTGTAAATTTGTAGTCGACATGTTGACAGGTGTGTCTTCATTCTAATCACCTTGGAAGCTCTCCAGCTTCCTTTCTTTGACAACAAGTTGCCTACTATATTGTAGGAGGCACAGTCTGCCTAGGCCTTTACAGGTGCTGGATTATGTCTCATTACTTTTCTGTAGGGAATGTTTGTGAGTGTATAGATGACTAAACGTACACATAGGATTTTGGAAATAAGAGGTCATCCTTGCCCTTCATTTGTGTACGTGCTATTATACTTCTTTTGCTTTTGTCTCATGGGATCATAAAATACTCTATAGAGCAACGAGAAGTACTTTTATATCCTGCAGTTCACCTTTTGTTCTCATAGGACACGAAGGTGTGCTTAATAGCTGTGACTTTGAATGTAACTGAAGTTAGGTGCCTGGTAATGCATTTTCTTTGAGGCCCTAATGGAAACATTAGTTAAAATTTCTTTGTATTTAATTATGATGTTTTCATTAAACTCTGAAGATTAGTAATACATAAGCATTATTGATTCACATCTTGCTAACATTTCACGTCCTCAAACCTTTTCTTCTGTTAGTTGTAAATTACGCATTAAACCCTTTGTAAAAATTAAAAGTAAAAACCCAATTTAAATATATAACTCAAAAGGTTAATTGTTTCCATTTTCAAGGAATGTGGTGTGTAGGTTAAAGAGCTTATGTCAGTTTGAGCATGCAGTAGATAAGAGACACTGAGCCCATGAGGGCTTTTTGCCTATGGTCATAGGCCTTTTTCATAGGAAGAGTATTTTCTTGTGGAATGAATACATTGTTGGCATGTTCATTGTCCCCTGGTGGACTGCACCTTTGTTCAAGTGTGTGAGCCTATCAATAAGGACAATCACTGGCATATGGTGGCTAAATGCGGAGAGACGGCAGGGGTTTCAAGAGTGTCTGTTCAGATACGGTACTGGTGCTTATTGAATCTGCCATGGGTGCTATTCCTCTATTCTGTACTTGGATAATTCCTAATTTCTCCTGGATGTCATTTCCTCGAGAACCTTTTCCTGATCACCCCATTTTTCCCAAACAGTGTAGCTTTGTCTGATCTGTATTTATACAGCATCTTGAACTACCCAACACACTTTATTTACCTGTATCCCTCATTAGACTAGGCTCTGAAAGTGCAGATTGTTCGTCTTAGTCTTCATTGTATCCCCTGGCATCTTGCCCAAAGCCTGGTCCTTAATAGGCACACAATAAATATTTGTTCGAAATATTCATTTCTTGAATGAATGAATATCAATATTGCAGCCAGGAATTGTCATCTCACTGCCTTAAAAAAAAATGTGTATTTAAAAAAAAAATTTTTTTTTTACATGGGCAGTCTCCGGGAATAGAACCTGGGTCCTCTGGCATGGCAGGCAGGCATTCTTGCCTGCTGAGCCACTGTGGCCCGCCCAAAAAAGTGTATTTTAGTTAGAAAAGTTGTGGGTTTACATGATTCCTGTAGACTACCCTACCATTATTGGTGTGGAAGATTTGTTACAGTTCATGATAACACTTTTTTAAAAATAAGTGTACAGTAATTAAAGTCCATGGTTTAACTTAGGTCTCACTGTATAATATAGTTCTTTGGATCTTTAAGTTTTTATTCTGTTACCATACACAATTTAACATTTCCCCTTTTAACTATATATATATATATATATGTATAATTCAGTGCTGTTAATTGCGTTTACAACGTTTTGCTACCATCATCACTGTCCATTACCAAAACATTTCCATCGTTCCAAATAGGATCCGTATACTTACTGAGACTTAACTTTCCATTCTCTACCCTTCCTCATCCCCTGGTAACCTGTATTCTAGGTTCTGACTCTTTGAGTTTGCTTATTCTAATAGTTTCAAAACAGTGAGATCATAAAATATGTGTCCTTTTGTGTCTGGCTTATTTCACGCAACATGATATCTTCAGGTTTCATCCATGTTTTCGCATGTATCAGGACTTCATTCCTTTTTATGGCTGAATAATATTTCATTGTATGTATATACAACATTTTGTTTATCCATTCACAGTTGATAAACAGTTGGATTGTTTCCATCTTTTGTGAATAATACCCTGTGAACATAGGTGTGCAAAAACCCGTTTGAGTCCCTGCTTCCAGTTCTTTTCAGTATATACCAATAGTGAGATTGCTGAATCGTATGGTAGTTCTCTACTTAGCTTTCTGGGGAACTACCAAACTGTCTTCCACATGGCTGCACCATTTTACATTGCCACCAGCAATTTTTGAGTGTTCCTCTTTCTCTACATCCTCTTCAACACTTTTTCTTTCTTTCTTTCTTTCTTTCTTTCTTTCTTTTTTATAGCAGCCGTTCTAATGAGTATGAAATGGTATTTTATGTGAAATCGGTGTGAAATGGTATCTCGTGGTTTTGATTTGCGTATCTCTGATGTCTAATGATATTGAGTATCTCTTCATGTGCTTTCTGTCCATTTGGGTATCTTTTTTGGAGAAATGTCTGCTCGGCTCTTTTGCCCATTTTATAATTGGGTTATTTGTCTTTTTGTTGTTAAGTTGAAGGATTTCTTTTTATAGTCTGGTTATTAATCCTTTATCAGGTATATGGTTTCTCCCATTGTGTAGGTTGTTTTACTTTTTATAATAAAGTCCTTTGAGAAATACATGATTTTAATTTTGATGTGGTCCCATTTGTCCATTTTCTTTTGTTACTTATGCTTTGGGTGTAAAGTCAAAGAAACTATTGCCAAATACGGGATCCTGAAGATGCTTCCCTGTGTTTTCTGTCAGATGCCTTTTATGCATCAATTGAGAGGATCATGTGGTTTTTCCCTTTATTCATGATTATGTGGTGATTTTCTTATGCTGTACCAACCTTCCAAACCAGCAGTAAATCTCACTTGTCATTGTTCTAGTTTCCTAGCCTCCAGAATGTGCGATATACCAGAAATGGAATGACTTTTAAAAGGGGGAATTTGTTAAGTTGCAAGTTTACAGTTGTGAGGCCATGAAATTGTCCAAATTAAAGCAAGTCTATAGAAATGTCCAAATTAAGGCACAACAGGAGGTTACCTTCACTCAAGGAAGGCCGATGAAGTTCAGGGTTTCCCTCTGAACTGAAAAGGCACATGCTGAACTTGGCAACATCTAGCTGTCTCTCCAAGCTTCTTGTTTCATGAAGCTCTTGTGGGGGCATTTTCCTTCTTCATCTCCAAAGTTCTCTAGCTGTTGGACTCTGTGGTTCTCGTGGCTGTTTCTTTTATGGCTCTCTCGTTCTCCAGGTTTCTCCAAAATGCTTCTTCTGTTAAAGGATCTGGTAAGCTAATCAAGACCCACCTAGAATGGGTGGAGTCACATCTTCCTCTAATCCAAGGGTAATTCCCATATTTGGGTGAGTCACATCTTCCCGGAGATAACCTAATTAAGTTTCCAACATACAGTACTGAATAGGGATTAAAAGGATCGGCTTCTCCCACAGGATTGAATTAGGATTAAGATGTGGCTTTCCTGGGGTACATAGATCCTTTCAAATCAGCACAATTATGGTATATAATTCTTTTAATATGCTATTGGATTTGCTTTGGCAATATTTTGTTGAGAATGTTTGTATCTATGTTCATAAGAGATATTGGTCTGTAGTTTTCTTGCAGTATCTTGATCCAGCTTTGGTATGAAGGTGATGTTGGCCTCATAGAATGAATTAAAGACTGTTGCCTCCTCTTCAGTTTTTTGGAAGAGTTTGAGCAGAATTGGAGTTAGGTCTTCTTGGAATATTTGGTAGGATTCCTCTGTGAAGCCATATAGTCCTAGGATTTTCTTTGTTGGGAGGATTTTAATAACTGAGTCAATATCTTTACTAGTAATTGGTTTGTGAAGATCTTCTATACCTTCCTTCTTGAGTCAGTGTAGGCAGTATGTGTTCCTAGGATTGTCCATTTCGTCTAGGTAATCTGATTTATTGACGTGCAGTTATTAATAGTATCCTCTTGTAGTCCTTTTTATTTCACTGGGATGCGTGGTAATGTTCTCTTTTTCATTTCTGATTTTGTTCATTTTTATCCTCCCTCTTTTTTCCTGTTGTCAGTCTAGCTAAAAATTTGTCAATTTTACTGATCTTTTCAAAGAACCAACTTTTAGTTTTGTTGAGTCTATTGTTTTTTGTCTTCTACTTCATTTATCTCCACTCTAATCTTTATTTCCTTCTTTCTGTTGGTTTTGAGTTTAGTTTTGTTTGATTTTCTTTTTCCAGTTCTTCCAGTTTTGAGGTTTGATCTCTAGTTTGAAGTCTATATTCTTTTATAATGTAAGCATATAGAGCCATAAATTTCCCTCTCAGCGCTGCCTTCACTGCATCCCATAAGTTTTGGTATGTTGTGTTTTCATTTTCATTCTCATGAAGATATATTTCCTAATTTTGATTTTGATTTTCCTCTTTAACCTATTGGTTGTTTGAGTGTATTGTTTAATATCTATGTATTTGTGAATATTCCCTTTTTCCCCGTTATTGATTTTTAGCTTCATTCTGTTGTAGCTGGAGAATATACATTGTATGTTTTCAGTATTCTAAAATTTATTAAGACTTGTTTTGTGACTCACCACATGATCTGTCCTGAAGAATGGTCCATGTGCGTTCAAGAAGGATGTGTATTCTGTTTTCATTGGGTGCAGTGTCTATATATATTCTCTAGGTCTTGTTGATTTAGTGTATCATTCAAGTTCTGTACTTCCTTTTTGATCTTCTGACTAATTGTCTATCCATTATTACAGTTGCTGTGTTAAAATCCCTTACTGTGAACGTAGAACTGTCAGTTTCTCCCTTCAAACTTGTCAGTATTTTCTTCATATATTTTGGGGCTCTGCGATTAGGTGCACATACACCTTATAGTTGTTACATCCTCCTATTGTCCCTGTTATCAGTATATAATGACCATCTTTGTCCCAAGTAATTTGTTTAGACTTAAAGTTTATCTGATATTAGTATAGCCTCTCAAACTCTCTTTTGGTTACCGTTTGCAGGGTTTATTTTTTTTCCTCTTTTACTCTCACTCTACTTGTATCTTTGACTTTAAGGTGAATCTCTTGCAGACAGCATATAGTTGGGTCACTTTTTAAAAGCCATTCTGCTAATGTTCTGCCTTTTGTTTGGAAAGTTCAATTATTTTAGAATTAAAGTCACTGCTGATAATACAGGATGTTTTTCTGCCATTTTGTTATTTAGCCTTTGTCTTACACCTTTTATGTCTCCCACTTCTGTAAAAGCCTACTTTTATATTTATTTGCTTTTATGTGTTATACCATATTGAATGCCTTCTCTCTTCTATTGTAAGTATTTACCATCTGCTTTCATTGTGGTTACCATGGGGAAAAGTTAACATCCTAAATATTTAATAATCATATTTGTTGAAATAAACTTAACTTCAATAGCATGCACATACTCTTTCCTATACTGTTCTGCCTCTCCCACCAATTTTTTTTTTACTTGTTACCACATCTTTGTACATTGTATATCCAGAAACACAGGTTTATCATTACTTTTTTTGCATGTGCACTTTAGCATCTTGTAAGAAGTCAGAAATAGGTGGTAAATGCCAAAACATACAATACAATAATACTGGCATTTACAATTACCCAAATGGTTACTCTGTTAATCAGGGTTCTCAAGAGAAGCAAAACCATCAGGAGAGATCTGTAAGTACAAACACAACCGTGGGATGGAGGAGTCCAGAATCTGTAGGACAGGCTGTGAAGTGGTGGCTCTGATGAAGGGTCTGGATGAACTCCACAGGAGAGGCTTGCTGGCTGAAGAAGCAGTGAAAGAGTTTCTCTTCTTCCTTAAAAGCCTTCAGCTGATTGGATTATCTCTCATGGTGGGGGGCGAGGGTCACCGATGTTATCAGCCACAGATGAAATCAACTAACTGATAATCTAATACACCAGCCTTCCAGTTTATCAGATTTTCACCCGTGAAATAGCCTTGCATCAATGGTCAGGCCAGTGTTTGCCTGACCAGACAACTAGGCATAATCACTTGGCCAAGTTGAAACTAGAACCTAGCAATCACGGTTACTGTTAACATCAGGCCATTATTTCTGTATGCTGCTCTGAAGCACAGTATGGTGTCCTTTCTCTTCATCTGAAGAACTCCCTTTAGCATTGCTTGTAGGGCTGGTCTAGTCGTGATGAACCCCGTCAGCTTTTATTTATCCGAGAATTTCTTAATCTTGCTCCCAGTTTTGGAAGAGAGCCTCACCAGGTATAATATTCTTGGCTGGCAGTTGTTTTCTTTCAGTACTTTAAGTGTTAACAGCCCACTGCCTTCTTGCCTCCATGGTTTCTGATGAGAAATTGGTACTCAGTCTGACTGGGACTCTTTTTTTAAGTTGCTTTTCTCTTGCAGCTTTCAGAACTCTCTCCTTGGCCTTTGCATTTGATGGTATGATTGATATATGATAGGGTTTATTTTTCCTCATATTTATCCTGTTTATTATTCTCTGAGCTTAGATTTACAATTCGCATATTTTGCTAAGTTTGGAAATTTCTTGGTCATTATTTCTTTGACTATTCTTTCTGCTCCTTTCTCTCTTTTTCTTCTTCGACTCCCATAATGCTCATATTGGTGTGTTTGATGATGTCCCATAGCTGTCTTATGATATTTTCACTTTTAATATTTCTTTCCTTTCTATTCTTCAGCCTGACTTACTTTTTTTTTTTTTTTTACATGGGCAGGCATCAGGAATCGAACCCGGATCCTCTGGCATGGCAGGCAAGCATTCTTGCCTGCTGAGCCACCATGGCCTGCCCAGCCTGACTTACTTTGAGTTACTTGTCTTCAAGTTCACTGATTCTTTCTTCTGTCAATTCCAATCTGTTCTTGAAACCCTCTTGGGCATTTCTTTTGAAAACCAGTTTTATTGAGATATAGTCATATAACATAGAAACCATCCAAAGTATACAATCACTGGTTCACAGTATCATCACATAGTTGTGCATACAGCCCCTTGATCAAATTTAGAATATTTTCATTACTCCAGTAAAGAAATAAAAAACAAAACTCTAATCCTCCCATACTCCTTGTCCCCCACATTATTGACCCATACTATTGGTGTGGTATATCTGTTACTGTTGATGAAAGAGTATTAAAATATTATTGTTAACCATAATTTGTGATGGGTGCATTTCTTTCCTTATACCCACCTATTATTAACTCCTTATAATAGTGTTGTACATCTGCTCTAGTTCATTAAAGGACATTGTCCATCACAGATTCACTGTTATACATTCCCATATTTTAACCTCCAGCTTTCCTTCTAGTAACATTAATGTCTCTAAACTCCCTTTTCCACCACACTCATATACTATTCAGCATTGTTAATCATTCTCACCTCTGTCCGTTTTCAAAAATTTAAATTCACCCTAGTTAAACATTCTGCGCATACTAAGCAACTTCTCCCTATTCTGTAGCCTCATTCTTCATCCTGGTAACCTATGCTCTATATATTATGTCTGAGTTAACATTGTAATTAGTACATGTCAATGACATCATAAAATATTTGTCCATTTGTGTCTGACTTATTTCACTTAACATAGTGACTTCAGGGTTCATCCGTGTTGTTGCAGGCTTCAGAATTTCATTTCTTCTTACTGCTGAATAATGTTCTATTTATGTATATACACATTTTGTTTATCCATTCATCTGTAGATGGACACTTGGGTGGTTTCCAAGGTGTGCACACATAGGTGTGCAAATGACTATTTCCCTGCTTTGAGGTCTTCTGGGTATATCCCTAATAGTGGGATTGCCCGGTTGTAAGACACTCCTACACTTAACTTCCTCAGGAACTGCCAAACCATCTTCCACAGCAACTGTACCATTTTACATTTCTACCAATAGTGAATAAGTGTTCTACTTTCTCCACATCCTCTCCAACACTTGTATTTCCCTGTTTGTTTAATAGTGGTCATTCTGTTAGGTGTGAGATGATATCTCATTGTGGTTTTGATTTGCTTTCCCTGATAGCTAGTGAAGCTGAACATCTTTTCAAGTGCCTCTTAGCCACCTGTATTTCCTCTTTGGAGAAATATCTATTCATGTCCTTTGCCTGTTTTATAATTAGGTTTTTAATCTTTTTATTGTTGAGTTGTAGGATTTCTTTATGTATTCTAGACATTAAACCATTATTGGATATGTGTCTTACAAATATTTTCTCCCATTGAGTCGGTTGCCTTTTCACCCTTTTGACAAAGTCCTTTGAAGCTTGAAGTATTTGATTTTGAAGAGTTCCCATTTACCTTTTATTTTTTTTGTTGCTTGTGCTTTTGGTGTAAAGTCTTCAACTACCATCTATCACTAGATTTTGAAGATGTTTCTCTATATATTGTTCTAGGACTTTTATGGTTCTAGCTCTTATATTTAGGATCTTTGATCCATTTTTAATTTTTAAATAGAGTGTGAGATAGGGGTCCTCTTTCATTCTTTTGGTTATGGATATCCAGTTTTCCCAACACCATTTATTGAAGAGGCTGTTCTGTCACAGTTGAGTGGGCTTGGGAGCCTCATCACAAATCAATAGAAAAAAAAAATCAGTTGACCATAGAGATGAGGGTCCATTTTTTATCTCTCAATTCAATTACATTGATCAATCTGTATGTCTTTATGCCAGTACTATGCTGTGTCAATCACTGTGGCTTTATAATATGCTTTAAAGTTAGGAAGTGTCATACTTCCCATTCATTTTTCTATTTTCAAGTTGTTTTTGGCTATTCAAAGTCCTTTTTCCTTCCAAATAAAATTAATAATTAGTTTCTCCATTTCTGCGAAGTAGTCTATTAGAATTTTGATTGGTATTGCATCGAATATGTACATCAATTTGGGTAGAATTGACATCTTAATGACATTGAGTCTTCCAATCGATGAACATGGAGTATCTATTCATTTATTCAAGTCTTCTTTGATTTCTTTTAGCAGTGTTTTATAGTTTTCTGTGTACAAGTCCTTTACATTCCTTGTTAGGTTTATTCCTAGATATTTGATTCTTTTAGGTACTATTGTAAAAGATTTTTTTCCTTGATTATCTCCTCAGACTCATTACTAGTATATAGAAACATCTTGACTTTTGCATATTGATCTTGTGTCCTCCCACTTTGCTGAATTTGCTTATTAGATCAAATGGCTTTCCTGTCATTTTTTCCTGCATTTTTAAAATATAAAATCATGTCATCTGCAAATAGTGACAGTTTTACTTCTTCCTTTCCAATTTGGATTCCTTTTATTTATTTTTCTTGCCTAATTGTTCTAGCTAGAACTTCTAAAACAGTGTTGAACAGCAGTGGTGACAGTGGGCTTCCTTGTCTCGTTCCCGATCTTTGAGGGAAAGCTTTCAGTCTCTCACCATTGAATGTGACGTTACCTGTGGGGGTTTTCATATCTGTTCTTTATCATAGTGAGGAAATTTCTTTTGATTCCTACATTTTGAAGTATTTTTATTATGCAAAGATGCTGAATTTTGTCACATGCTTTTTCTGCATCAATTGAGATGATCATATGGTTCTTCCCTTTTAATTTGTTAATGTGGTATATTGCATTAATTGATTTTCTTGTGTTGAACCACCCTTGCCTATCCAGAATAAAACCAAGTTGATCACAGTGTATGATTCTTTTAATATGCTATTGGATTTGATTTGCAAGCATTTTGTTGAGGATTTTCGCATCTATATTCATTAGAGAGGTTGGATTGCAGTTTTCTCTTCTTGTAGTGTTTTATCCAACTGGTATTAGGTTAATGTTGGCTTCATAGAATGATTTAGGTAGTGGTACCACTTCTTCAATTTTTTGGAAGAGTTTGGGCAGGAATGATATCAGTTCTTCTTGGAATGTTTAGCAAAACTCGCCCATGAAGCCATCCGGTCCTGGGCTTTTCTTTGTTGTTAGCTTTTTAGTGACTGATTTGATCTCTTTACTTGCGACTGGTTTGTTGAGGTCTTTTATTTCTTCTTAGGTCATTGTAGGTTGTTCGTGTGCTTGTAGGAAGTTGTCCATTTCATCTAAGTTGTCTAGCTTGTTGGTATACAATTGTGCATAGTAACCTCATATTATCTTTTTTATTTCTTTGGGGTCTGTGGTAATGCCCCACCTCTTGTTTTTTATTTTATTTATTTGCAACTTCTCTCTTTTTCTTTGTCATTGTAGCTAAGGGTTTGATGATTTTATTGATCTTCTCAAAGAACCAACTTTTGATTTTATTGATTCTATTGTTTTGTTCTCCATTTCATTAATTTCTACTCTCATCTTTGTTATGTCTTTCTTTCTGTTTGCTTTGGGATAAGTTTACTGTTCTTCCTCTAGTTACTCCAGTTGTTCAGTTAAGTGATTGATTTTAGCTCTTTCCTCCTTTTTATTGTAGGCACTTAGGGCTATAAATTTCCCTCACAGCACTGCCTTTGCTGTATCCCATAAGTTTTGGTATGTGTGTTCTCATTTTCATTTGTCTTGAGATGTTTACTGATTTCTTTTGCAATTTCTTCTTTTACCCACTGATTAAGATCATGTTGTGTAACCTCTCTATATTTGGGTATTTTCCCATTCTCCATTTATTACTGATTTCCATCTTTATTCCATTAGGAACAGAAAAAGTACTTTTTATAATTTCAGTCTTTGAAAATTTACTAAGACTAAGACGTGTTTTGTGCTCTAGCATGTGGTCTGTCCTTGAGAATATCCTTGAGAATGTTCCATGAGCATTTGAGAAGGATTTTCAGCCTGCAGTGTTCTATATATGCCTGTTAAGCCTAGTTCATGTATGATATTATTGAGGTTCTCTGTTTCTTTATTGATCCTCTGTTTAATTCTATCTGTTGGAGAGTGGTGCGTCGAAGTCTCCCCCTGTTACGGTAGAATCTTCTGTTACTCCCTTCAGTTTTGCCAGTGTCTGCCTAATGTACTTTGGGGTACCTTGGTTAAGACCGTAGATATCTATGATTGTTATTTCTTCTTGTTGAATTGCCCCTTTTATTACTGTATATTGTCCTTTATCTCATAACATTTTTGCATTTAAAGTCTATTTTGTCTGATATTAGTATAGCTAATTGTTCTAGTTTGCTAGCTACTGGAATGCGATATACCTGAAACAGAACAGCTTTTAACAGGGGTAATTTATTCAGTTGCAAGTCCATAGTTCTGAGGCCATGAGAATGTCCCAATTAAAGCAAGTCTACAAAATTGTACAAATAAAGGCACCAGCGAGAGGTTACCTTCACTCAACAAAGGCCGGTGAACTTTAAGGTTTCTCTCTCAACTGGAAAGGCACATGGTGAATGCGGTGATGTCTGCTAGCTTTCTCTCCAGGCGTCTTGTTTCCTCAAGCCCCACTGGGGACGTATTCCTTCTTCATCTCCAAAGGTCTCTAGTGACTTGGCTCTTGGCCTTTAGCTTTGCCATGGTTCTTCTCAGCTCTGCTAAGGCATTCTCGCGGCTTTAAAAAGGGTCTCTCTCCAAAATCTCTTCTAAAGGATTCCAGTAAACTAATAAAGACCCATCTGTAATGGGTGGAGTTGCAACTCCATGGAAGCCATCTAATCAAAAGTTAGAACCCACAATTAGGTGGGTCACATCTCCATGGGAATAATCAAAAAGCTCCCAGCCAGCAGTATTAAATGAATGTTAAAGGGCATGGCTTTTCTGGGGTCTACCACAGTTTCAAACTGGCACACCACCCCAGCTGTCCTTTGATTACTGCTTGTGTAGAATATCTTTTTCTATCCTTTCACTTTCAGACTATTTGCATCTTTGGGTCTAAGCTGACTCTCTTGTAAATAGCATATAGTAGGATCATATTTTTAAATCCATTCTGCCAGTCTGTGTTTTTTTAGTTTAATCTATTAACATTCAAAATTCTTACTGTAAAGGCAGTTCTTGATTCAGCCGTCTTATCCTTTGCTTTTTATTTGTCAAATCTATTTTTTCTTTCTTTTTATCCTGTAAGTTACCCTCACTAATATTCTTTATTTCTGTGTCTTCCTCCAAACCCCTCTCTCCTGTCTTTTATTTTCATCTGACAGGACTTTAGGACTGATCTCTTATTAATGATCTCTCTCAACTTCTGTTTATCTGTGAATATTTTAAACTCTCCATCATTTTTGAAGGACAGCTTTGCTGAATAGAGAATTCTTGGCTGGCACATTTTCTCTTTCAGTATCTTAAATATATCATAACCTGTTTTCTTGCCCCCATAATATCTGATAAGAAACCAGCAATTAGTCTTATTTGGGTTCCTTTGTGTTTTAGTTTGCTAAAGCTGCTGGAATGCTATACACCAGAAATGGACCAGCTTTCAAAAGCGGCTTTGTTTAGTTACAAATTTACTGTTTTGGGAAGGCGCACAGAGATGTCAGCTGGGCTTCTCTCCTGGCTTCTGGCATCAAACGGCTTTTAGTGGGGCATGTCCTTTCTGCTTCTGCAAACATCTGGGTCTGAGCCAGCTCTGAGCTCCTCTCTTCTGACTCCTCTTTTTAAGCTTCACTCATTGTGGGAGAGACTCCCCTTAGGTGACTGCAGATGTAGTCAGCCACAAATGAAAGTCACAGCAGCAGAACAGCTGGACATCATTACTTGGTCAAGATGACACCTGAACCTGACGACGACACCTGAACCTGACGACTACACCTTGTGTGTGGTGAATTACTTTTCTCCTGCTGCTTTCACAATTTTCCTCTCTTTGGCGTTTCACCATCTAATTACTGTGTATCTTGGAGTGGTTCTGTTTGGATTTATTCTGTTTGGAGTATGTTGCGTTCTCTTGCATGGGTGTAGATCAGCTCCAGTGGGCCTAGGGTAGGATCTGCAAAGGCTCTGAAAAGCCCCGTTGTTTTCTCCTCCACTTTCCTACCTGCCTGGTAGAAGACATTGTTCAGTGACTTAATCAACCTCAGAAGCAGTTTACCTTTTGGAGTCCCAGCAGTATCTCACTGGGGATGGAGGGGCTGGGGAGGTGGGGGCTGAAACTGCAGGATTCCTGCACCCTCACTTCATATGTCAGATTCTTGTTCAGTATGGGGCTGTGTCCCCCACTTTACTTGTGGCATAAGATTCTCACAACTCTCCCAGTCTGCCACCATCCCCCACTCAAAGGCCTCCAGCTGCTGTTTCCCTCAAGGGTAGAGGATTGGCACCAGGAGTTACTGTCTCTATCCACATTTTCTCAGACTCTTTGTGCCTCACTGACTTGGGTCTTGAGATGTCCTCTCCTGTCCCCTGGGTCCCCAAGCAGTTGATTTTGCTACTTGCAGCTTTTAGGGAAGGTTTTGCAGTTCCCTCCCTGATCCTCTATTTTTGGAAGCTCTTCCTTGGTGCCCTTTTGTGTTCCTCCCCCACAGCTTAAATCTTGTTGTCCCTATGGGCTTGGGTCTCTGTGTCTGGATATAAGTGGGGATCTGTCTCAATGCTGTGAGAGATTTTATAGTCCTTTCCCCGGTGGGAGGTGGAAGGGAAGCTGGCTGCTGCCTCTGGGAACCTCCCAAGTTGGGTGGGATGAAGTGAAGGGCAGGGGAGATGGCCAGGATGGACATTTCCTACCTGATAGTTTTCTCTTCGATTCAGTTTGTGGGATCCTTCTGTAGTCTATGCTTTACTCCAGAGTTCTGAACAAGTGAGAAGTTTTTAGTAGCTGTCTATATCGCCATGTTGATGTGACATCACTTCCTCTCTTGGGCATTTTTCATTTCAGTTATTGTGGTCTTCAGCTCCAGTAGTTCTGTTTGATTCCTTTTTAAAAAATTTCTCTCTCTTTACTTAGACTTAAATGTTTCATTCATTGCTTTCCTGGTATTTTTTAGTTCCTTCTCTTTACTTTCCTTCATCTCCTTGAACATTTTTAAGATAATTTATTTAAAAGCTTTGTTCCATGTGTCCACATTGTCATCTGCTTCAGTGACGGTTTCTAGATTTTTATCCTCTTCTTCTGGATGGGCCGTTATTTCCTATTTCTTTGTTTGTCTTGTACTCTTTCATTGCACACTGTACAGTTTTATATTTTAAAATGTTAATTCTGGAATTTATTCCCTGAGATGTGTGTTTCTTGGTTTCGTGATATGATGGAGATTTTCTTGATCTTCAGCCCTCCTATCAGGAAGGTCCTCCCAAGGCAGATGCGGTGTGTTGGGTTTTTTCCCTGTCATTCTGGTCCTCTGCCTTGTCCTGGGCTTTGGCTTGTTAGTTGGTTTGGAGTTCCCCTGCTCACAGGAGTTTGGTTGTCCCCTTTCTCTCCCAGGAGACAGGTCTCCCTCTCCCAGGTGTTTGACACTGGCAGGACTTTGACCCGGAGTGTCTGCCTCCGTCTTTTTTGTACATTCTTATTGTTGTGTCATGCTTTTGCCTGGAAGGTAAATTCTGGAAAGAGGGTTACCCCAAGAGTACTCTCCCAAGCCATTCTTTCCCAGCCAAAACAAGGCCAGTTACTCACAAAGGGTGCCTTGACTAGTTCCAGAGTGCCCTGGAGAAGTTATCAGAAAAGGCTCCAAAAACTTTTCCAACAGCTCTCCAAACTGAAGCTTTCCTGGCCTGCCCAGCAAATATAGCCCTTCAGTTCTGGACTGAAGAAGAATTGTATCTTTAAATCTCCACCACCCTGGCCCCTGTCCAGCAAGAGTTGAAGCCTTGGCTGCTGCTGCCTGTGTTGGAGTGGGGGCTATCACCCTGTTTTGTCCTATAAGTATTACCACCTTTGTCCAGGACAGGTTAAAACAATAGCTGCCCTCAGAGCCAGAACCAGTGATCCAAACTTGCTAATCAAAAGCCATGATCGGGGATTGGCCGTGTTCCACCCTTGTTCTTAGGGAAGAGGATTTGTATATTCCTTTTTTTCATCAACAGCTAGCCAGGTGGCCTGCCACAAAGTAGTGTGTGAATGTTGGTAACTGCCACTTGGAAAGAGCAATTTACAGTTCTTTACCGTAATATATCTGCCTCTTTCTCCCACTCTTTCCTGTATGCTGTATAGTGTTTTTTAGCCTCTGAAGTTTCAAATTAGTTGATTCAGGTAATTCCTGCCTGTTTAGTAGTTATTTTGGTGGGAGTCTGAGTCCTGGAGCTCCCTACTTTGCCATCTGCCCTAGAAGTTCTCCCTCACTGCCTATTTTTGATGACTATCGTTCAGTTTGTACTTCCTGTTGTTATTTGAGAGGCCATGTTTTTATGCGTAACGAAGGCTTCTTTCAAAGTAAACCACTGAGCAAAAGCAAATAGGGCTCAGCCCCATGTCTTAATCATCCCAAGCCATGCTTATGTATGACTTGATAGGTTTCTTATAATTAGGGTAGTCTGCTGTCATTTATGTGCTGTCTTTACGTTCTTGAAATGTTCTGCTACAAAGAGAACATAAGAACTATGAGTTTTACATTATTGCAAAATGATGAACGTATAACAAACCATAAAATTCAGGCTAATCTCCAAGTTTATTCAGCCAGAGGAATCTTCCCACTGTTATTTTTTATAATAGGTTTATTGACACATATGTCATAGTATCCATCCTTTTAAAGTTTACAGTTTAGTGTTTTTAATATATTCATAGAGTTGGACATCCATCACCACTTTGTAATCCCAAAACATTTTCATCCCACCAAAAATAAACCCAGTTCTCTAGCAGTTGCTCCCCATTCTACTTTCTGTAGTATTTTCCTATTCTAGAAATTTCATATAAAAGGAATCATACAAAATATGGCCTTTCGTGTCTGTTTTCTTTTACTTAGCACAATGTTTAAAAGGTTCATCCATGTTATAGCAGATATTAATACTTCATCCCTTTTTTATAGCCAAATAATATTACATTATACCACGTTATTTATCTGTTCATCAATTGATAGACATTTGGGTTGTATTCTAGTTTGCAAAATATGATAAACCAGAAACAGAACAGCTTTTAAAAAGGGGAATTTATTAAGTTTACAGTTCTAAGGCCTTGAAAATGTCCAAATTAAAGCAAGTCTAAAAAAATGTTCAAATTAAGGCACCACGAGGTTACCTTCACTCAAGAAAGGCTGCTGAAGCTCGGGGTTTCTCTCTCAGCTGGAAAGGCACATGGCAAACAAGGCGATGTCTCCTAGCTTTCTCTCCAGGTTTCCTGTTTCATGAAGCTTCCCCAGGGGTGTATTCCTTCTTCATCTCCGAAGGTCTCTGGCTGCCTGGGCTCTGTGACTCTCAAGCTTTTCCAAAATGTTTCCTGTTTTAAAGGATTCCAGAAAACTAGTCAAGACCCACCTGAAATGGGTGGAATCACACCTCCCTCTAATCAAAGATTAATACCCACAATTGGGCATGTTACATGCCTGTAGAGATAATCTAATCAAGCTTCCAGCTTCCAGTGCTGGACAGGGATTGAAAGAAGCAGCTGCCTCCAGAAGATGGGTCAGGATAAAACAGGCTTTTCTAGGGTGTGTAATCCTTTCAGACTGGTACATGTTATTTCTACTTTTTGATGATTATGAGTAATGCTACTATGAAACTTTGTATACACTTTTTTGGTGGATATATGTTTTCAGTTCTCTTGGGTGTGGAATTGTTGAGTTATATGATAACTCCATGTTTTAACTTTTTAGGAACTGCCAATTTTTTTTCCAATGCAGCTGCACCATTTTACATTCCCAACAGCAATGTATGATGGTTCCAATTTCTCTCCATCCTTGCTGACATTTCTTGCTGTCTTTCTTTTTGATTATATTCATCTTACTGTGATTTTGGCTTACATTTTCCTAATGGTTGATGATGTTGAGCACATTTTCATGTCTTTATTGGCCATTTGTACATCATCTTTTATGACATGTATTCAAATTCTTCATCTAGTTTTAAATTGGGTTTTTTGCCTTTTTATCATTGTGGGCTTATGGGAATTCTTTATGTAGTCTAGATACAAGTCCCTTATTGGATATATGATTTGCAAATATATTTTTTTCATTTTGTGGATTGTCTTTCACTTTCTTGATGGTGACCTTTGAAGCACAAAAGTTTAAATTTTGATCAAGTCTAGTTTTTTTGTTTCTTTTGTGTGTCATATCTAAGAAGCCATCATGTAATCCACAGTTACAATGATTTACTGCTGCGCTTTCTTCTAAGAGTTGAATAGTTTTAGCTCATTTATTTAGCTCTATGATCTATTTTAGTATGAGGTAGGGATCTACCTTATTTTTTGCATGTGCATATACAGTCGTCCCATCACCATAAGAGTTAGGACTTCTTGATGAGACTTTTTCTCCTTCTGAGTTGATAGAAATCAGTTGACCACAAATTTGAAAATTGAATTTCATGCTCTCGGTTCTGTTGCTTTGATCTTTTATACTGTCCTTATACTGATACCACACTTGTGTGATTACTTACTGTGGCTTCAGAGTAAGTTTTAATATAGGGAAATGTGAATCCTCCAATCTTTTCTTCTTTATCAAGGTGTTTTTGTGCTTCTGGATCCCTTACTTTCCCATGTACTTTGGGTATCAGCTTTCTAATTTCTGCCCAAAAATAAAAAAGCTAGATTTTGGTAAGATTGAATTGAATCTGTCGTGCCCACTGCCATTTGGCCTGACTTGAACTCATTGCTTCTTTGCACTGGTTGCATGGACCTGGCTGTGAATACATCTAATCAGTTACTGACTTTAGATCACAAATGATTGGGCATTTAAAAAAAATGTTAACAAAAGATTATGTACAGACAGAGATCATGAGTGCTCTCCTGGATAAGTCCTTACAAGATGGGCACACTCGTGGAACAAGAACTCAGACCTAGGAACAGAGCATTGCCAGTGTCGTTGGGGACTTTTTGATGTTTACTTTGGTTTAGATTGTTTTATTTACCTGTATGCCCTTGTAGAGCTGAAGGCTTATCTTAATTGTGTATTTGTAGAGTAAGCTCAGAGAAGTAGCGTAGTACATTGGTTGAGATGATGGACTCTAGAGCCTTTGACTGCCCTGGTTGAAATTGCAGCTCTACCACTTATTAGCTGTGCAACCATGGCCAAACTATCTCTGTGTCCCAGGTTTCCTATTTATAAAATGAGGATAAAACTATCTCACATGGAGGATTACTATAAACAGGTTGTTTAGACTAGTCCCTGATAATCATTGTAAGTAATGTCTGTGTGTTAACTGTTGTTTTTGCTGTTATTGTTATTATTGTTTAGCTCTTCGGTAGAATATAAGCCCCTTGAAGAGGATCTTGTTTGACCTGTTTATCCCTGTATTTCCAGAGGCTAGAAAATGTGCTTGGCATATTATAGATACTCAGCGAAATTTTGAGGAAGGAAGGAGGGAATTTTAAATAACGAGTGGCAGAATTTCTAAATCCTTTCCTGAAACCATCAGCCTTTGACAGCTACCTTGTATTTTATTTACAACAGCTTTTGGAGCTATTTGACAGCGAAGACCCTCGGGAACGGGACTACTTAAAAACAGTCTTGCACAGAATTTACGGCAAGTTTCTTGGTCTTAGAGCATTTATCCGAAAACAGATTAACAATATTTTTCTAAGGTAAGTGGAGGGCGGGGAGAGAGCAAGAGAGAGAGAGAGAGAAGCTTAGTTGGTGTTTTTATAGAAGTATTGAATAAACCTCAAATATTCAAAGACAGTGTACTGACTTTATTCTCTTTTTTGATAAACAGGTTTGTTTATGAAACAGAACACTTTAATGGGGTAGCTGAACTCCTGGAAATATTAGGAAGGTAAGCACATGTTTAGCCAGTTACTAATCACAGGTGAATATCATTCTGAAAATTAGCCTCAGGTGGCACAGTAGAAATGCTGAACTCGATCTCTTGCTGTACATAGGGTCTCTCTCATTTGTGTTTAGTATGTTTCTCACTTCCTGGTTCCTATTGTTAACAATTACGTATTGCTAATTCCACTTGAATGATTAAAAGAGCCATCAGTCAGTTCATTCATTACAGTGGAGACAGCATATCTCATTGCGATCAGCCCAGTCACTACCAGACGTCTTATTCTCATTAATTTCTAGGCTACCTGTCCTTCGTCATATCTGTTGAAAGCCAAGTTTGTAATAAGTTGAAAAGATTGCCATTTTCAAAGGAATTGGCTAATTTGTACCATTGGCTAATTTGTACCCATGCGTAGTTCTTGAACAGCTGCTGCTTGGAGTAGTGGAACCAATTGTAAAGAGACACCTGTTATGTAGTCTTCAATACACATGGGAGGCTAATGTTGCCAGATAATGTGATTACTTATTCTTCTCTTCTAATGTAAGGAGAAAAAAGAAGGTGAAATCATACAAGTTCTTCTCTCAGTGACTTCTCTAGACTAAACTCTGTATTTTGGTGTTCTTGGTCTGAGCAGAGATTTCTGCCATGGGAAGGAATGGCGTCTGCAAGCAGGAATGGTCCTATTTGAAGAGGAAGTGAGCGAATTAGGCAATTATTTGTGAAAGGAAAGGAGAGGAGGAAAATAAAAGGTTTTTGATACCAAAACTGTGAGGAACTATCTGACTATGTTTAAGAGCACAGGAGCTTTTGCAGGATGATCATAAGCGAATTTTCTTCTTTTCAGATTCCTTCCTAGGTCAGTGTATTCTTTGAAGTGACCAAGAAATCCTGAATGCCACTGGGATGGGCTTTGGGCTGTTATTGACCAATGTAAACTGATTAAGATTTAACCAATCTCATCATGACAGTTTGTCTCGGTTTATCTTGTGATAACATTGCTAATTTGTGTCTCTTTTCTTTTTCCTAGTATTATCAATGGCTTTGCTTTACCTCTTAAGGCAGAACACAAACAGTTTCTGGTGAAAGTGTTGATCCCTTTACACACTGTCAGGAGCTTATCACTCTTCCATGCCCAGGTAGAATTTTGTACAACTATTTTTGGGAGCAAAATAAAAAGTTGCAAACTCGAGGATTTCTTTGATATTGGGAAAGTCTCCTTAATTACCAAAACAGCAACAAAAAAGTGTTGTTAAAATTTAAATATTTGGGTGGGCCATGGTGGCTCAGCAGGCAGGAATGCTTGCCTGCAATGCCAGAGGACCCGGGTTTGCTTCCCGGTGCCTGCCCATGTAATAAATAAATAAATAAATAAATAAATAAATAAATAAATAAATAAATACTTCATGAAGAAAATGGAAATGTCTGTTTTGCTATGCATAGTGGAATCATGGTAATGTTATTGAGAGGAGCCTCTGTTCAGCTTTCTCATTTTTCAGGGTACTTAGATGACTTGCCCAAGTTCACATGATTATATATTAAACATGTTGCATATAATAAAATGTATGTGGACTTCTCAGGTTTAGATCTTTGAACATGTAATCATTTTTGAATGTTCTTGAATATTTTACTCCCGTCCTCACTCTGCAGTTTATCAGTTACCCTTTGCCCCGTCTTCTAGTTCATTCATCGTTTCTTTTTCACTTTCTCTACACATGTAACGCTCTCAGAAGTAAACAAATCAGTGTTTTCCCATCTTTTCTTCAACCTTCATAACTTTAAAAAGGCATCTTCTGCTCTTGTCCCTGATCTAATTTCTGTACTAACAGCGTCTTGCATGGTGAGCCTGTCACTAGGGGCTAGGTCAATTATCTAGTGGCATTTTTAATTTTGGTATTTCAAAACCGATTCCCTTTTTCCCCTGATGGGGATGTTTTGAGTTTGCCTAAAAATGTAACACATATTTTCAGCAGTATTTCTCTTTAAATGTGAAATTTTATGTTTTGAGGAAAATTAGTCCATGTGTTTCTATTCAGAGTACCATTATGATGTTGTTACGCAAGGGTGGGTTTCTTGTCCAAGAATCTTTACCAGTTCTTTTGTAACTCTTGCCTTTTGATTTTGAAATGAGACGTTGCAGTCATTGTTTAAAAGAATTCTTACCTAGATGAGTTGGCATCAGAAGTAAAATTCTTTTTTTTCCAAGTTCTAAGTGTTACAGGCGCAGTCTTTTTATCTCTTTGTGAAGTTGGGCTTTAGTTTGTGTATGCCATTTCAGACACTCAGCAGGGGTTTTACTAGGTGCCTACTTTGCCCGTATAGTCTTCCGAAACCACGGTAAAACCCAGCAATGCTCATGATAACAGAGAGGAAGCCCAGGGTGGGGGAGGGGAGGAAGAGACAAACTGCTTAGATATTTTACTCAGAGGTAACTCAAACTGTAAGAGACCTTCAACGTGTACTTAATATGCTATTTTTCACTTCTACTTTTCATTAGCTGCATATTTCCTATCCCAATATTCTCCCCTTCTTTCTTTTAATTCCCCTGGAGCTTATTGGTTTCAATCTGGGCTTTTAAAAACTAACTTTGTATTCTGCTTTATGTGTATATTTTATTTTTATGGTAATTCAAATGAATTGATTGTGAAATTAATAAAACCAGAGTCTGACAACTTTTAAGGAAGTCTTAATAATATATCTTCTGAGTGCTTAGTAAATAGAATTCTTAATTTTGTCTTTCATCTTTTGTTTCTTCAGCTGGCATATTGTATTGTACAGTTTCTGGAGAAAGATCCTTCACTCACAGAACCAGTTAGTATTACTTCCATAATTTCAAAAAAAAATTAGACCACTTTTTATGGAAGTACGTATAAAAAATTAAATGTCATTTATTCTTTTCTTTTTAGGTTATTAGAGGGTTAATGAAATTTTGGCCCAAAACATGTAGTCAAAAAGAGGTAAGTGCTTAATGTCAGAGTGTGGTAGTAGCTTACTTGTTACTTTGCCATGTACCCAGCATTGGGCGAATATAATATGGTTGTGTTAAAATGCATTATCTCATCTAATCCTTATCATAATTCCCTTTGGCAGGGCTGTTTTTGTTTTGATTAAAAATTTAAAAAAAATTTTTTTCTTTACTCTTGTTTTACTAGTGATGAATTTGAGGCTTAGAAAGGTTAAGGAGCCTGCCCAAGTCTACTAAGTATAGAGGACTTGGCCAGAATCTCCCTTTTTGACTCCTGAAACCCATACGTTTATCCTCTTTGCTGCTGAGCTCCAGGTCAGCCCACATTGGGCCCTGGTCATATGTCTAGTTGTCTAGCTTTGTTGATGTCACCTTCTTATTGATCAGCTTCATGGTATAGAGGTTTTGCTGTGACTTTATATGGAGGTAGAGCAGACTTTCCGAACACCCTCGTAATCATAACCATGTTTAATCCGAACACCCTCATAATCTTACCGTGTTTAATCCAGATACCCATGTAATCTTAACCATGTTTAATCCGAACACCCACGTAATCTTACCATGTTTAATCCGAATACCCACGTAATCTTAACCATGTTTAATCCGAACACCCACATAATCTTACCATGTTTAATCCAAACACCCACATAATCTTACCATGTTTAATCCAAACACCCACATAATCTTACCATGTTTAATCCAAACACCCACGTAATCTTACCGTGTTTAATCCGAACACCCACGTAATCTTACCATGTTTAATCATAGAGCGGGCTTTTAGTTTCAGCTGCTCACAAGTCGCTCTAGAGGACTTTGATACCTAGTCATCTGTACTCTTTGCCTAGACATAAGACCATGTGAGATTGTTCTTAGGAGTCCACAGCCGCTTTCCTGGAAGGCTAGAAACCATGGCTGTTTGTGGAAAAAGGGGCAGCTATTAATCTTACATTTTGGGAAAATTTGGGGGGAACTTCATGCTTGTACTTTATTTTGCTTCTAACAGAAACTCTCCTCAAATCAGCTCAATTCTCTAAAGCCCTACTTTACACGATTTCAGAAAATCATCTATTATCTATTAAGTAAAATTAAGCTATGCATTGCTATCCAGGTACATCTCAAGATATGAAAGCACTGTCATTTTTCATATTTTAATTACACACTTAATTTTTTTCTAACTATTTTTTCATGACTGAATAGGTGACTGGTTTTGATTTCTGTCGGTTTTATATTGTATTTGAAACAGTGGACTACACTGTTGATTTGGCTCCATTTTGTGATCTAAAAGCTCTGCCTCCCAAGGCAAGCGATTCGAAGGCCATGGAGTTTATTGTTCTCCATAGTGAGCAATTACGTATGTGTATGTGTATGTAGGTGGGTGTGTGTAGGTGTGCAAGTATAGAGAATGGGTCGGCATGTGCTAATGGGTTTAAAAAGTGTTTGCGTGCAGGTGAGCCTGCCCTTCTGTGTTTCTCAGATGTCGCCTGCTCTGTTAACTGGCATGTCATAGAGGAGCACCTGGCACAGAGCTGGGGCAGTGCACAGTTAACACATGATTGCTTGTGCTGCAGCGGACTCTCTGCACAGCCGTGGCCCATGCAGGAGAGCCCCTCTCCCACTGTTAAGGAGGGGAGAGACAGCTTGGGTGACAGCAATGGAGAAGAGGGCCCCACAAAGTCATTATGTTTGCCAGGGGTTCCACTTATGCCGTACAGGTACCCCTTGCTCCATGTAATAGATGTAGCATGTAGAGTTTTTTCTAAAGTGAAAAGAACCTAATTTTCATTACTGTAGGAAACATGCTTTTTAAAAGCAAATGAGTATTTTCTAATGTGGAATAATGCCTGATTTGCTTGTATATTTGATTTTGTGAGTACTTTTTGTGAAACAGTACAAATCTGTCATTGGTCCTCATTATTTGTCTAGTTTTTTGTTTTTTTGGGGGGGTTCATGGTTCAGGAATGGAAGACAGGCATTCTAACTACGGAACTACCCGTGCACCCTGTTTTTATAGATTTTTAATGACACCCCTGACAATTTTGTGTTTTGCCTGTACTTACAGGTCATGTTCCTTGGGGAACTGGAAGAAATATTGGATGTGATTGAACCTTCACAATTTGTTAAAATTCAAGAACCTTTGTTTAAGCAAATTGCCAAGTGTGTATCTAGCCCCCATTTTCAGGTTAGTAATAAAGACAGAATACCTGTTCTTTTATTTCCTATTTTCCCACAGAGCAATAATTATAATAGCCACCTTTTTCTTACTACATATAGTGCCATTGTGGTGATACTTGAGTTCAACTTCTGTACTCATAACCACCCTGCAAGGAGAGCATGTCTTCTACAAATGTTGACACTGAAGCTCAGAGTGGAAAAATAACTGGTCTCAAGTGAAATAGCTGAATTAGAAGTGCATTGGTAGGGTTTCTTTGGTATGTGGGACAGAATGCTAATAATATGTAAAAAGAAAAATAGAGCTTTAATATTCTATACTGTGCTAAAGGTGTCACATACGTCATTTCTAAATCTCACATTGTCCTATGATGATTTTTTTATTTTTTGTCTTCTTCACATGTGAAAAACGAGGCTCAGAGAATAGTTTGCACAAGGTCCCACAGCCAGTGGAGGGAGATGAGGAGGCTTTTTGAACTCGGGTGTAGTTTCCTGTTAAAACCCATGCCCTTCCCGTGGCCTTGCTCTGCCTCCTTGTGGCCGTGCAGGGGAAGAGCCTGCACAACCCTTCTCGTTCACGGGGATGCGTGCTGCAGCACCTGACCCACGGAGGGGAAAGAGTGATGGGGCCGAGAGCCATGTGAGATTTTATTCTTTGTCTGTTTGACAAATCACAATCACAGTCAAATCACAAATCTGGAAGATTCCTTATATTTTGTCATTGATTTTAAAAGATTGTTCATGGCACAGCACCACATTTCTTACTTGGTCATTTGATAGCACCTTTTCCCTGAGCTGTTGTTATCTTTAAGTTCCTAGTTAGACACTGGCTGCTGCAGACCTCAAGACATGTCAGCATGTAAAATTATGATCTGATGACAGTCTAATGACTGTATCATAAAGGGAAGAAACAAGAAGTGGAACCTTACATGGAGTGTTGAATTAATGTAATAAATGCCTAGATAAAATCGAAAAATTATAGGATAATATGTAGCTATTTTGCATATTACAGAGGGCCTCTTATGCTCAAACATCTGGATTATTTACTTTGTTTTTAAATTTTCATCAGCCTGTTTGACATTATGGAAGGCAAAGATCTGGAATCTCTTTTAAAATGAACATCACCAGAGAGATAAAATGATGCTTGGAAGCTTAGAAAGCAAGAATTAAAAAAAGAATGTCAGGTATATGAGGGAAGTAAAACTGAGAACAAAGAAAAGAGGAAATAAAGAGGTTCTTATTTACTTGTTAAGTGTCCATTGGTTCATCCAGCGAACATTTCCTTAGTGCCAGCTCTGTGTAGCAGTTGCCTGTCACTCCTTGCTTCAGGTGTGGCTTTGGGGCTGACGTCTCCAGGCCGTAGACACTGCCACTGTGTGTGCAGGGGGACAGCGGCCCCAGGAAAGTACTGATTGCATCCTGCTCTGTATAACTGGCGCCTTTCCTTTTTAAGGGGCTTTGCTGAATACTGAATTTATTAGAATTCTCCTGAGAAACAGAACCCAGTATGTGTATATGTGTATATACATATATCTAAATATTATGAGATTTATTATAGGAATTGACTAATATGACTATGGAGATTTCAAGGTCTGAATTCTACAAGTTGGAAAGTCCAGTGAAGGTTTTGATGAATTACCCCAAGAGAAGCTGGCAGGCTAAAACAGAAATAGAAATTCTTTCTGACTGCTAAAATTAACAGTTCCCTCTTTAAAGTCTTCACCTGATAGAATGACACTTCTCACAATGCTGAAGACAGTCTCCTTTGTTGATTGTCGATTTGATCAGCCATAGATGTAATCAATCGACTGATGGTTTAAATCCATGAAATACTATCCTAGTAATTATCTTGACCAAGTACTGGACACCATAATCTAAAGCCAAGTTGACACATGAACGTAACTGTCATACTGGCTTCTCTTCTGCAAGAAAAATTAAATTTTTAATTCAAAAAAATTAAAATCATTTGTAGAGTTAAGTAGCTGGCAACTGTTAGACTCATAATTGGACGTAAGAAAATCCTAGGTTCCTCCTATACCAGCATCCTCCTGTGGTCTCTTTAAAAACTCCTCCTTTCAATTTAAAGTTTCAGAACAGCCTCAACCTGATTTCCCCTCTTCTCCCCTCCCTTTCCTTGCTTTATGAGCTGTCTTCCTTAGCTACACTGTTCTCTCTGATGGTTTCCAAACACTTCATCCGTATTGGTGCCTATACTCTCCTTCTCCACATTTCCCCCTGACTGAAATGCCCTTTCTTTCACCCTTCAAGGCCAGCTTAAATGTAACCTGCTTTGTTATTCCCGCCGTTCCTCCCCTCTCCCAAGTCCCCAACTGATCCCTCTTTTCCTCCTTCTGGCACTTTATTTATCTGATACAGTATCAAAGTCACAATTTGTATCAGATATTCTCTTCGATCCCCCTTCTTCCCCACTGGTGTATGAGCTCTTTAAGGATAAGAGTGAAGAGATTAAGTGCAGGGACTTTGGAGTCCACCCCTTGCTAGCTATGTGACTTTGAACCAACGGCTTAAGTTCTCTGAGCCTCAGTTTCCTCATTTGCCCTTTGAAATGAGTGGTACCTACTGTGTTGATTATGAGGATTAAATGAGATAATATATGTGAAATACTTAGCACAGTACTTGGCTCACAGTATACATTCAATAATGATTGTTTTCTGTGTGCCCTCAGGGTCCAGTGTCTAATGAATCCTAGGATTTTGTTGAACCAAGTTGAATACTAGTGGAAAGTTTCTAATTTCTTAATGTTGCCTGGTGGTTACATCTTGTGCCATTTGCCCCCTCCTAAAGCACATTTCTTAATCTGTATAAAGGAAGTGACTGTTTTTTTTTCTCCATGTAACTGTCCTTTTTAAAGATCTCAGGGCTTGGTTCTGAGTGTTCCTATGAACTCCTGAGGTCCAGGATGAAGCAGCTCAGGTCCAGCAAGCCAGATACTCTTAGTGTCAGTCGGCAATGTGGAGGGCAGAGGAAAGGGGTCTGAGATAGCATGCAGGTACATATGCAACCAGTGTCCACGTCTGGAAACTGAGCGGCTAGAAGGAGCCTGGGCACTAGGTCCCAGTCCCCAGCTTTTGCTCTGACTAGCAATGTGACCTTGGCTGCATAACCCAATCTCTCTGAACCTCAGCGTCCTCACCTGTAAAATGAGGACAGCAGTACCAACTCCCAGGGCGGTGGTGAGATCCATACATTCTCCCTGCAGTATGTCTCTGGCCCCTAGGAGGCACTGAGCAAATGCTGCTGCTTTGGAGGCAGGGTGGCCGTGGTTTCCCTCAGCAGCTGTTTACGGAGCGCTCGCCGTGTGCTGCCCCTGTGGTTGATCTGCGGTGTGTGGGACGGAAGCTGGGTTAAGGTGATGGGGAAACTGGTGTATGAAAGTAGGTTGGAAATATTCGTTCCTTAGGAATTAGGAAGGAAAAGTGTGGAATCAGATGTGATGGGCAGTAGCAGAAAATGTAAATAAGTAAGAGGAAAACTTTGTTTCCCAAATTGATGAACCGCTTTGGAATAGAGATTTTAAACCCATAAAGATATAAAATGTGATTAATGTTTAATTTTACATTTGATTGAACAATTAAAAAAATAGTCTCTTAAAATAATTTTGTTGGAAAGAGTATAATTTTCTTTGCCTTTTTATGTCTGTTATATTTTATTTTTCTTTTTCCCAAAGGTGGCAGAAAGGGCACTGTATTATTGGAATAATGAATATATCATGAGTTTGATAGAAGAAAACTCTAATGTCATCTTACCCATCATGTTTTCCAGTCTTTATAGGATTTCAAAAGAACATTGGAATCCGTAAGTTTTCACTTTTTCCTTCCTGCCTGCCTGCCTTCCTTCCATCCATCTGTCCGTCCATGCATTGCTCCTTTTCTCTCTTCCTTCGACCCTTTCTCCTTCCCCTCTTCCTTTTCCATAAAATTTTTGACTGCTTGTTGCTTAATACAGAAATGTGAAAAGATAAAATCCCTACTTTTTCGGAATATAATGACTGGACAGGGAGGCCACAAGTAAGCACATATTTTACAAAACAATGTTGTAAGTGCTGCTTTATTAATTTATCTGTTTACTTAGAGGGATTTGGTATCATATCTTTGAATATGAATAATTCATATTTATATTTTTGTTTCTATGGAAACAGCTTTTTCTTTTGATGAATTATGTATATTATCACTTTAAAAATAAAATTCTATGCAAATTCAGGTCTCTTAAGGGTAGTCTTTCCATGGATGCTCATTTTAAGAGTGGAATTGCTTTATTTTTATGTTTGCTTTTTTTTTTACTAAGTCTATTCCAGGTACCAGTGATCAGAGGGCATTATTAAATAATGATTTTTTATCTTGCTAACCCTTAAGAAAGCTGTGTTGCCACCAACAGTAAAGAATATAGCTCTGGATGTGAAAATAAACTGTAGGCAATTTCTAGTTGTTCAGCTAAAAAGGGATAGGACAGAGGAATAGAGGAGCTCATTCAAACAAAAGTTGTGCTTTAGCTCTTCCATCTTTTAGCCTCCCATTATGTAAGACTGACCAGTATATTCTCTTTTTCTGTGCGTCACAGGGCTATCGTGGCATTAGTGTACAATGTGTTGAAGGCGTTTATGGAAATGAACAGCACCATGTTTGATGAGCTGACAGCCACATACAAGTCAGATCGCCAGCGGTAACTTCCTAAAGCCTTTTTGTCAGCTGTGCATAATGCTATCTATTGAGTTCTTTCCTTCTCTTTGCTGAAGTTGTCATAATGCATCCGAAATCATTAGCAGCATAGTTTTATTTATTTATATATTCATTTTTGCATGCTCATTGGCTATATCCTTATTAGTGTGCCATTGGGTAACAAAGTTATGACAGCAGCATTTTGATAAGGCCAGCTTTCCTCCCTCCCTTCAGTACTATTTCATTTCTGCCTCCAGATTAAGAGCCTGGAACATAACTAATATTTCAGGCCCACTTAGGAGAACCATCATGTGGTTTGCCATCTGGATTCACCTCCATTCTTAGTTCCTCACTTGTCTGAACAAGGATTAGACTGATCTTGTACATCATTCCAGGAGCAGAAGAGATGAAGCACTATTTGACTAGTTCTTTGGACCAGAACTTAACTGTCTAGTCTAGAACCCAACAAATTCGTTACAGTTCAGAGGGCAGTGAAAAGAACATGTTGGTTAACAGTTTGGTATTTTAGATGTCTTAAAATCTTTAAGACCATAGGGTAGCAGACACCAGTAGAACTCTCTAGTGTGTGATTATGTAAAGCCTTCCTTGATTTAATTAACTCTGTTATTCAGTTTTGTTATTTTTTGTCCATTATGTCCAATTTTCCAAATGATAAGGGATTAAGGACTGTCTAGGCAGCTTTCAGTAATAGGGTCTCTGGTTTGGCTTTGACTACCCAGAAGCAAATGTTGGATTTTGTGTCTCATAAAACTTGATCTTAAAGAGGATCCAAGACATTTAAGGTTGCTGAGTCTCCTCTAGTTTAGTTCCCTTGCTCCATGGCTTTGCCCAATTTTAAATGTGTTACTTGCATTTTAATGATAAGAACAACAGAGGGAAAGGTTTGGTGGCAGAGGGCAAAGGGCCATTTCAGTGATTTTTTTTGTTAAGTAACTGGAGATGTGGTTTATTAAAAGGCAGTTTAATTATAGAATATGGCAACTTTTATGTAGTGCCATATCTGGAATTTAAACAACTTTTCATTCAGTAGATTTGTAATTGTGGCAAATCATTAAATTTATAGTAAAACTCCATGCCCCAAACTTAAATAAAAAATCTTTTTAAAATGTTACTCTAAAGGAGGAAGGGGAAGGGTATGTTTTAGTGTACTGTGATATGCCACTAAAGAGTGCCTCATTCATAACGCCCTCTTGTATAGCACCGAAAGCCCATTATTATTATCCTAGTTGAGCAAGGGCTAAATCTTTAGAATCCCATTAAGAGTACTGAATACCTTATTTCTAAAATAGTCAAATTGGTTAACTCATATTTATTGAACTTCAATAATGGGTTAAGATAAAACTGTTTGATGATCATTTGTAAGATAAGAATTAACCAAGGGAAGGAAAGATATACTTATAGTGGGGCCAGGAATAGACAGCGCTGTGAAGTTGATTCTGATGATCATCATGTTAAAGTGATTTAGAGTGAGTGGACTTTCATAATGAAACAAAGTTTTGTTTGTATGTTTTGTTTTTGTTTTTTAAAAAAAGACGGCGGGCCATGGTCACTCACTAGCAGAGTTCTCGCCTGCCATACTGAAGACCTGGGTTCAATTCCCAGTGCCTGCCCATGTAAAAAAGCAAAACAAAACAAAAAAGAGTTATACATTGTCAAAAGAGCAATAGAAGATTGTGCTAGATAGATGGGAAACATTGGTTTACCCATAGATGTGAGAATAGGGAAAAAGGATGGAGATGCGTTTGGTATTATTAGAGAAGAATTGAATGTAGGACTTCACTTCTGGATGGCAGTAAGTTAATAATTTCAGTTCAGTTAAATAAATTTTTAAGTATTACAAATTTGGAAATGGTGGGTGGACTAAGTATCTATCACTGTTAGGTGTATTTGCTAACATTTGTGTTATGTAAAATTGAAATTGGAAGAGAATTTGCCAATATGCTTAGCATGACAGTGTGGATAAGTTTTAAAATTCCTACCTACAGGAGAGAGAAAACTGGGAAAGAATGGAGGTGACAATATAAAAAATATTTAGGATTTTTGAAGATTAAGTTCTCAGTATGAAAGATGTGCAATAACCTAGCATAGAGCTAACCTGGAAGAAAAGCTTCACAGGACAAATTTCACTGAATGCCATGAACTCTTCATCAGGAACATGAATGAAATGCTTCGGTGACAAAATGATGATGATTTTAATGTATTAACATTAAATTAAACTGCATATTAGGGCAAAATTAATCCAATATATGTTTGAATTTTTTTTCATTCCCGAACTCTTGGTTACCACTGCCTTCTCCCTCCAAATAAAAGGTTATATGCATTGAAACTCCGCAGGGTCTTTAGACTTGTTTTATATGTATTTGAGTCACTAGTTTATGAAAAGATTATTTAGATTTAATATTAACCCCAAAACTGTACTGAGAAACCAGAAGTGGTGTTTTACCAAATAGCTTGCTTATGTTTAAGAATCTGTACTTAATAGAGGATTAACTGATCTTTCCCTTATAGCCTTGCAAATATGATATTTTTCAGGGTCAAAATACCAAATAGACAATTAGTTGAAAAAGTATTATTTCCACTGAAATTTATATTGTGCAGGTTGTATAGTACATAGCTGAAATTAATTATAATAAATGAGACCTAAATTAGCAAAATGATAATTATTAGTACCATTTTATATAATTAAATATTACCTCAAAACTCTAGTGGATGAGAATATAAAATTACTTGAGTTATTGCTAGAGTTTTGTAGGGGAGGAGAATGAGGGTAAATTTCTGTTATTATGGAGATTATAAGTACAACTTTTAAGAAAATTGATGTTGATAAAATAAATATGAGGCATTGGAATCTAGCTGAAAATAATTTTATCACAAATTAGCCCATGTGGATTTCCCTGAGTAAATACTGTGCTGTGACTAAACTTACATCCTTGCTAGATGAAGTAGCCCAGGAGCCACATTGCCATACTTGGAAGGGCGGAATCCCCATTTTCAGGAATTATTTGAAGTCATGGATTTATAAATGTTACCTGGGTCTGTCTTTTTCTGTTTCACCACAACTTGAGAAAATTAAGAACAGTGTAACGAAATATTTTTAATAAAAGTGAATTTAAAAATTTTTCAGTACAGAGATATATTGCTACTTGGTGTTAAAGTATCCTTTCTTTTTTTAAAATATGGTAATTTAAAAATGTTATTGCAAAATAAAATTTTGGAATCATACAAGTTTTTTGTAAATTTTGCCACACAGTGAAGTTTGAAAATCTAGTCAAATGAATATTGAAACAAATTTGAAGGTTTGATACATTCAAAATTAAATATGTAATAGTATCAGAAAAGTTCTGTCTAGGACATTAAAACTGAAGTAACAAAGGAAAGTAATAATTTGGTTGTGTATATAGATTCAGAATAAGTTGATCAGTTGGTCTATTAATACTTTTAAAGGCAGGATTTTGCTAAAGAGTTTAAATATACGGGGTGTATGAAAAGCACATATTAATAAAGGGAAAGTATATTTTCTTGACATACTACATTCTTTGTATCAGTATCAACCTTTTGTATCAATACCATCCTTCCTGAGAAACTCTTTATGGAAACAGGGAGAAAATTAGATTCTAATTAAGCCCCAAGTAAAAGTTACTAATGTGTCCTTAGTCTTAGGATAACTGATACACATAAATGATGCTATTTTTTGGTTTTTAGGAATTTTGAAGTTAATTTTCTCTATCAAGCCAAATATGAAGGAATATTAATGTGAAATCTGAAAATATTCTTGTCATCTCCTACTCTGTTTATTAATACTTCTTTGGCATCTATGTAAGTGGTAAAGGGGAAAGAAAAAAAAAAGAGCAAGAAAGAAAAAAAGAAAAAACACCCACAAACTTAATGCCAAATGTTTCAAAGAATTAAATTTACAAGGGAAACAAACGTATGTCAAAGGCACAGTTATTGTTGGACAGTCTCTTTAAACTTTTTTGGTTATTTACATTGCTTTCTATTTCCTTCCCCAGTGAGAAAAAGAAAGAAAAGGAACGTGAAGAATTGTGGAAGAAGTTGGAGGATCTGGAGTTAAAGAGAGGTCTTAGACGTGATGGGATAATTCCAACTTAACAAAAAATAACAACAACAGCATTGCTAACCTGTGGAGTCACACATTTATGTAGTAGAAGATGGAGCAACAGTTTTCTGTATTGTGCAACTTTACAGTAGATTTCACATTTGTTTCATTATTACAACAGCACTGTATATACCTGTCTCTAAGTAAAGGAAAAAAATATAAGGACTTCTATCCAAAGTTTGGACAGTAGATGGACTTCTCAGAACTTTGCAAACATAATCATTGTTCTAACCCTCTTTAAAAAAAAAAAAAAGTCTTCAGAGATCTGTTGATGAAATTGCTATGTTAAAATTCCATTGTCAGGAGTTCCTTATTTATCATTAGCAGAGAGTATGATACAATTTTCAAATGTGAACAATCTTAAATTTAGCCTGTCTTTCTGCTAAGCTGTTAAATGTATTTATAGTAAATGGAAGAAAAAAAAAGACTGTCATTTCCTTATAAGTCTGTGTGACATCCCCGCTGGGTAACTTGACTGTAATCCAGCACCTTTTCCTTTTGCACATCTTCACGAGTCGAGTGTCCACATGGAACAGGGCCATAAGTTGTAAAGGTCCCTGATAAAAGTTTTGTTTACTGGGGTGAACATCTTTCCAGTAACCAGGTAGTCCTGGTACTCCTTTTAAAATTAGGAGTAAAAGAGAAGAGGTGATAAACATAGTAGGGAAAGGGAATTTTGGATTCATGCATCAGTTTATTGTGAATCCAAATCGATGTCTTGAATCCTTTGAAAACAGGCGCTGGGACATCACAGGCCTCAGTGCCTGGCCAGTATTAGTTGCATACATCATTGAATACACATACCAGAGATGTTTTAGAAATGTCAGAAGAACATCCTTTTGGACCATTTTGAAATAAGAAAGACAAACACTAAACAGTACAACCATGAAATTGATCACCAGAGATTGTGAATCTGATTGGGAAAAGAGTTGAGCAAACAGCTTGGACTGTTTGGAGTTGTTGCCTTACTTTTTAATATGTATTTATAAAGTATTCCAGCAAAAGAGGATGTAGCCTCTGGGAAAAAAAAAAAACAACAAACATGTTACAGTGTTTTTTGTAGATTCTTGTTCTATATCTCATGACAGTGCCAGCCCTGTTTTTAGCCAGAGAGGATTCAGGATAAACAAATATTATGCATTCTGAATTGGATGCGTATTCCTAACTACTGTATTTGTTACCAAAAGTGGTTCTACAAATGCTACTGAAAAAAAAAATCTGGAAATTCCTAATGTCCTGAGTATTATAATAAAGTTTAAAAATGCTTTTATATCAAAGGTGCATTGTGACCAAATTGTTTAAGAAAAAAAAAAAACAAATGTAGGGCTTCGTTATAGATACATCTTATTGGCTCACTGCTTTCTATTTAAAAGAGAAATTGTACATTTTGAGCAGATAAAATGCTGATAAAACTTGTCTACAGTATGTACTTACCTAATGCTGTTGCATTATTCTGTACTGAAAGATACGTGTTTTGGGATTTATTTCCAGGATGTTTTTCCTTGTTATGAATAGAACAGCAGTGAGTTGATGACTCTAAACAGTATTCTTGGTGTAGAGTGATTCTGTGTTCATATGTTGAATTGTGATAGTAGCAAACATGAACATATGAACTGTTTTTGCTCCTAATAGAAATGCAGTATAAGTGTGGGCTTGTGTATTTTCCTCCTTCCATTTAAACATAAAGTATAATATGCCGTTTTATTGTTTCTAAGAAAAAGGAAGGGGAAAAAGAGCCCTGTCTTTCCTCCTCTATTAAGTGTTTCAGGATTATAAGGTCACAGTTTATGTGTAAAAGTCAGCTAATTATGGAAATTGTCATCTCAGTAACTTTGTAAAACAGCAAAACAAAACTTGGCATGGTTAATTTTAAAAAAGGAGCAGCCAAACATATGCAGCACCAAACACAACATGGTGTTATTGAAAAGATTTTTTTTTTAAGGAACATTAATGGGGATTCACTATAAACTTGGCAGAGACTGCCAAAGATGAAACAGTTTACTTAGAAGTGCTGGCACAAAGGTGCGAATTCAAATATTAAAGATCAAAAAATAAATTTGTAATAAATCTCCTTTAGCCCTTTTGATTTTAGCCCTTGGGTTTTGACTATGCATTACATTTATCTTTGATAGTGTAAACTTTTATTTGCCATTAATTCACCTTTTTAGAAAGAAAACATTAAAATCACAGGTTTATGAAGTATGTCTCTGCTCACTGGAATGAAGTGCAGTCATTTGAAATGAGAAGTGAGGATCCTGTTTTTACCTTATCTTGTCCTCAAATTTAAGGTGAGAATTACACAGATATCCTTGATGTCAATTTTGTATGTTGATCATTCCAAACTGAGAAGAATAAAGCCAAATATTAGACGTATTTAAAGAAGAAATTATAGATGTATGTCTAAAATTCATAGGGCAACTTCTGAGAGGAAACACTGTCTTTTCCTTTTTTAACTGCAAGTAACAATGTGACATTTGTCATGTTGTGTCCAGTGACGCAGAGTAACTGAGGTCATCTGACTGTTGCACTGTGTGCCATATTTACGGTCAAACTGGCTGCATTTGCAGCAGCCCTCTCTCCTTGTCCCCTCCTACAGTTCTGCTGTTGCTGCAGCTGAGCAAATCGTGACAAATGCATCTATGTGTTATATTTTGTTTGCTTCATAATTTCTGGAACTATATATAAATATATTTTTTAAATAGCAAATATCGTAGTTAGTGAGTGATGATCACTCCAAACTTATCCCTACCATATTGGTTTCAGGGATAGGATCAAGAGTGTCTTTTCAAGAAAACGCACCTGTGGTTAGAAGGGTGCTGAGGCCTCAGGCTGTTGGCCCAGCGCACGTGAGGGAGCCGACCCGTCTCGTACCTTGAGTCTAGCATGCATTATTCCTTTTCTCATCATGCAAGCATCCCGAGGTGTTTTCTTTCAGTGTTTCGTTTTTTGTCCTTTTTAATTTTATTGTATGTTACTCTCCCCCAACGTCTGACTGTTTTTATACAATAAAATAAAAAATAAAAAAAGTAGAGAAATAAATGCCCTCGACGCGGCTGGATACTCACAAGCAGAGTTCCCTCCTCCACCCTGGGCTCGTTTGCCTAAACGGAAAGGTTTGTTTTATTTTGTACCTCCCAAGCATGGGACAGTCCAGGGTGCAGAGCCAGGAACTGCTTGTAATTGCACCTGTTATATGAAAAAGTATAGCCCTTGGCTCAATCACACAATGGAAAGAGATTTTTAAAAAAAGTATATTTAGAGCTTTAAAAGCTTTTTTATTTTTTTGTGGGGGTAGGGGGTGGGAAAGGGAGGATGTATGGATGTTATTGGCATTTTTAAGTCTTTCCCCCCCCCCCCCATTTTGTTTTTTTCCCTCTAATTGGATGCACTGACCTGGCGGAGGAAATGAAGAGTTTCTCCTTTTTGATGCTATTACCAATGTTATCACAAAGTGATAGCCACCTATAGCAAAAGGTGGCACCAGACATAATCGGTGATGTTTTATTTGCACATCAATATTTTTATTTTTGTATTTTGGCTCAGCTGCTTCTCTGAGTGGAGTTTAGGAATGAGCCACAAAGGATTTTTCTAGTAGG
The DNA here is from genome assembly GCF_023851605.1 of Tamandua tetradactyla. Classification (NCBI taxonomy): domain Eukaryota; kingdom Metazoa; phylum Chordata; class Mammalia; order Pilosa; family Myrmecophagidae; genus Tamandua; species Tamandua tetradactyla. The sequence continues at coordinate 1,348,984 of NC_135338.1, forward strand.
CATATTGGCAATGCATTTTATATTCCTCAATATTTAATTTTGAAAATTTAAAAGATTGTGCATCTTGATAGAAAGTTGAGCAAACTTTGATATAGTGGAATGTTAATTTGTGCTGCTTCTTGTGCACGATCGCAGCAGTAGTAGCTCTCTCGGAAATAACCCCATATTATGATGTCTATGAATATAGGTTTCCTTTTATTCCCTCCCCCTGTTTTCTTTTGTGGATATAGGTTTCGTTTTTTTCCCTCTCTCCCTTCCTCTTTGTTCCTTCATTTCTCCTGCCCTCCCTCCCTCCCCCCCTCTCTCTCTGTTTTCTACCTTTTTTTCTTTCTATCTTCCTTTCTTTTTTTTTTCAATTTTATTTTTGAAATCACTCACTGTAAATAAGTTGTAATCCAAGCCTCATGTATCAGTGGGGAGCTTTCAAATATAAATATTATCAATACATTTTCTGGTTGTTGTCTGATTTCTTGATTGAAGTATAAAAAGAAGGACGTGTCCATTGCTTTTGGTTTGAGAATTTCACTTCAGCTTCATAAATCTTTTTGTCTTTAGTATTTCATTGTTTTAGCAGGAGAGGGCAGCAAAAGTTCATTTTCCCCTTTAGAAGTGCTGTGGTCCATGATTGGCTTTAAATTTGCGTGTATGTGTTTTTTTAAACAGCATCTGTTTGTGGGTAGAGGTAAAAATGAAACATTTTTTATATGAAAAGTTGCATATGAAAATTAGACTCAACAAGACAGTGAAGATTTCTGATACACATCAAAGTTAAAATGCCACAAAGCAATCTTCCAGTTCTGGCTAAAATATGCTACTTCCTTTTCAAACAAACAAAATGCAAGCGGAGTCTTAAACACTTGGAATTTAAAATGTCTTTCCTTGGGAATGATTGACTTTCTTCATGGTGGTAAGGGAAAGAAAAATGAAGGTGCTCCCGAGAGAAATGTAACCTTCCCCTTTCACAGGTGTGTGAGAGGCTCTGTACTGGGTGCATCACAATAAAGAAGCAGTGAAGAGTTTTCAGGTGCCTGGTTGTTTTTGTTTGTTCCTGACCTCCGTGGCCTTTAAAAAAAATTATTAAAAGGAGAGAGAACGTGTTAGGATAAGGTGGGCGTACCCTAGGGAGGGACATGCGGTGGCAGGTTTCCGTAGTAACCTTGGATACTTGGTGTTAGGATAAGGTGGGCGTACCCTAGGGAGGGACATGCAGTGGCAGGTTTCCGTAGTAACCTTGGATACTTGGAGTCGTCTTGTTCTAGGAGTTGTTGACTAACAGAATTCATGGTTTGCTGTAAACACCTGAAGTTTGTCTCTGGGCAAATGGTTAACAATCGTTATGACCCTGTGCTTCCTATTATTAAGTAAGAGTGCTTTGGGCCCAGATTTTACCAGGTTTTATGGTTTGGGGTGGATTCAGTGGTGTTAGGGAGGTTTGGGGGGCAGGGTGCTTTAGGGAAATTTTTGTCGCAGGAAGTTTGCAGCTGAAGTTTGCAGCCCTGGATTAGTTCCTTTGGAACTAGATAAGAAACAAGGGACTTGGAGTTGTCTGTTAACTCTTTCAGAGCTGAATAGGAAACCAGGGACTTAGAGTTGTCCTATTTTATCCTGCTTCAATCTCCTCCTGTAAGAGTTCAGTTCCTTTAATCTTAAAGGGAGGTTGAGGGATAAAGTTTTAATATTTTCACAGAGTTGAGACAGTCCATGCCGGGATATGCGTAACTGCCGACATGTTGGGAGTGTTGGAGGATATTGGAAATGCAGAAATGCTATGTTATAATCCACCCCATCCCACCACTTTACATTCTTTCACCTCGTCTGCATAAGTCCCTGAGTGTGGGAACAGGAGGTTACAGGTTTACAGCTTGCAATGTTCAGAAATGAGAAAACTAGTATTTGGGGTAAGGCATGTATGTTCTTAGAACTGCATTGCCCTCCTGTTTACTTATTTTGTCATATAATGATGTCCCGGTCACGCTGGACAGCCATCATTTGTGCTAGTGTGCAGTTGAATCAGGAATTCTGGTGCCCAGGATGCCACTCTTAGTAATTATCCAGTTTGAGCTGTTTCAGACATGTCACAGATGGGCAGGTCCTGTTTAGATGTGCTCTTGCTTCTTTAAGAAGTCTGTTCTTGCTGATGAATTTCTGATCTGTAGTTTACTGCAAACACTGCCACGTCCAGAGACACTCAGAACTCAGGTTTCGGTGTTCTTCGGTGAGATCCAGGAGCCATTAGCCTCGGGCCCCTTCCGTCCGGGTTGGGGGCAGGAAACGGCTTTTAAGAGGCTTCGCTCCCCTCTTGGGGGCTCGACCCTCTCTCGGGCCCAGTGACTTGCCTTCCTACCTTGTGGACAGAGCCTTGGAGGCTCTCTCTGTCCTTGGGTCTTTGGGGGCACGTCCACTTCCAGTGCCCCAAACTCTACACATCAGTCAGGTGTCTGGTGGCTTCTGTCCCAGGTGGCCCTGAGGTGGCTGGTACCATTCATGGCTTAGGCTACGAGCTGTGCCTTACTCCAGCCAAAAGGCAGGTGTCGAGGGCTGGTGTCTCGTGAAAGATGCTGCTGTCCTCGGGTCCTTTGTGATCACTCTTGCCGGCCTTGCCAGATTGTGTAAGGTGCCCTGCTGGCAGTGATGCCAGCTGAGTCCCAAACCAGGTTCCATCATCTCTAAACTAAAAGAACTCAGAGATGAGAGGGCCAGTAGGTATAGGTAGTAAAGTTTATTAAATGGGAAGTTTATTAAAAAGAGAGTACACGTTAGAGAGGTTGTCGTGGGCATGCACGAGTGGGGGACACCTGCGTGGCCTTTTTGAAGCACATGGGTGATGGATTTGACTAACAGCTTTGAGTCAATGGAGTTGGTGTGTTCCGGCTTTCACACTGAGGAAATCAGTTCAGGATTAGAGCTATGTAATGTGGGTGAGTGCTCCAGTATCTTATGGTGGGTGGTGGTTACTACCCCTGAAGTGAGTGGCTTAGAGCCCCAATCGTTATTCACTAATCTGCAGTTTGGGCAGGACTTGGCGGGGACGGCTGTCCCGGATCCTCTAGCATCGGACGGGACGTCTCACGTTGGGCAACAGGAGTCAGTCTGACAACAGGGCTCACTCACCTGGATGGCAAGTTGCTGTTGGCTAGGAGCTCAGCCAGGGGCCTAGGTTTCACTAGATACAATTTTCTTCATGGGGCTTCTGGGTTTCCTCATAGCACAACAGCTGGGGTCTAAGAATGCCTATTTCAAGAGACAGGAAGTGAAATTGCCAATCTTTTGAGGTTCTGGGCCCAGAAACCGCACGGCAGGATTTCAGTCATATTCTGTTGGTTGATCAGTCACAGAGCCAGCTCAGATTCAAATGGAGGGGACAGAGGCCTCTCTACTCAATGGGAAAATTATCAGATAATTGGCAGTCATCTTTAATTTGCCATGGAATAGTTTTCTTTTAAAACAGGATTTAGGTGTGATCTACTTTCTTGGCCAATTGAGTCATATCGAATTTGGACCCATGCAGAGTTAACCTGTTACTGTTCCATATTCAGTTAAAATCTGGGTTTTGGAGAGAATTCCTTGTCAATTCAGAAATTTTGTATTTCAAGACATAACTCTGTAACATCTGAAAATCAGTCTCTTGGTAAGTTACAGAGAGAAGAAACTTAAAGAGTTTTAGGGTTCAAGGAGATTTAAGAAATTATTTCAACAGAATAACATTGCTTTCTGCCTATAAGTACATGTTTACAACAATGGAAACACAGTAAATGTATGGCCCAATTCCTATTTTTCAGATTTTTAAGTAAATAACATCTATTAGAGGCTTATATTAGGTCAAGTTGATTTTCAGATAGGGGGAATTAAGCTTTGAATTTTTTTCTGATTCTGATTAGTATTATAATGCACATTTTTTCCCAAAGATGCAGATGTTTTTGAAAAAAAGTTGGATGGCTTTATGGTGTTGGCCACACCTAAAAGGCCTTCGACGGGCATGCGCATTCCACTGACTGATCGGATGGGCCAGGGCACCGCGTGGGTCCTGCCCACGGACTGAGCATCTTTCTCGAAGATGTCCTGCCTCTAACTTCCTTCACGTCTTCGGAAATAATTTTCTGAATTCGTTATACAACTTTCGGGGTAAACTTTGCTTTAACCAGATGTTATGAGGCCTTAGAACCAGAATGGATATCAGCAACATATACCCTTGTCACTGCCAGAACTTCACAGGCAGGATCTCGCTGCCAGTGTTCTTCTAAGGGAAGCCTGTGGACTGAATCAGAGGGACTTGGAATCATTTGGGTTCTGCTATTCACCAGCGGTGGGGCTGTGGCAAAGTGTCTTGATCCAAGCCTCAGTTTCCTCATTTGTAAAAAAGCAGTTGATAGTAGTACTTATTCTACAATGGTGTTATGTAGTACATTGGATTATATATGTAAAGCATTTGGCACAAAGCCTGACACAAGGTAACCTGCAATTATTACCTATAATAAATGCTTAACATTATTTCATAGTAGTGGCTTTAATATGAATGGCTAATAACTAATGGTAGCTATCATTTATCAAATGTTTTTTGCCAAATATTGTGCTAAGTTTACCTTCATCATTCAGTTTTCACAAAAATTATGGAGTAGGAGTTACTTTCCCCAATTTACTGATAAGGATGACTGCTGAGGCTCAGAGGTGCTGATCTGCCCAAGGCCACACAACGACCAAAGATGGACACAGGGCTCCAGTTCACACCTGGCCCAGACTGCTCTGATCAGTGATCAGTATATGATGATGGCAGCCCCTGAGCACATGCATCAAATTTTATGCCTGATAATTTAGAGACCCAAATTGATTCCCTTTGTGCAAAAAAGAACCCTGTTTCATCCATCCTTGCATCCCCACTCCCCATCCTACCTATTCAACTAGGAACTACCCCAGACTTTTGTTACTCTCTTCAAGTTCTCTAAGCCATCTCCATCCCACTTTAACTTCTGCAGAAAATGCATTAGCAGCCTTACACTGCAGTACCATACTCTCATAAACTTACTTTTGTACCTGTCTTGGTAAACTTTTCTCTAACACCCTGGGAAGAGATCCCTTCTAATCCCAGCCAACATCTTCACTTTGGGCTCTGCATCTCATTCCTTATGTTCTGGTGAACTACCAATAGTTTTCTCTTGAAACTATATTTAAAGAAATATTTTATGCTTGTGATGGTTTGGAACTGTATATACCCCAGAAATTCATGTTCTTGAAGCTAATCCATTCCTGTAGGTGTAAGCCTATTGTAAGTAGGACCTTTTGATGTGGTTGCTTCAGTAAGACATGGCCCAGCATGGGTCTTAATCCTCTTACTGTAGCCCTTGAGAAGAAAATGAAATTCAGACAGAAAAAGCCATGGAAGCAAGAAGCTGAAATCAATGAAACCCAGAAGAGACGGGCGAGACCAGCAGATGTTGTCAGGTGCCTTGCCATGTCTGTCGCAGGGGAGGCAAGGATTGCTGGCAGCCAGTCTTTGGAAAGAAAGCATCATTCCATTGATGATGCTTCCATTTGGACATTTTCACAGCCCCAAAGCTGAAAGCTTGTAAGCTAATCAATTCCCATTGTCAAAAGCCAACCCATTTCATGGTATCTGCTTTCAGCAGCCTAGGAAACTATAACATTGCTCAGTGAAATGAATTCAAACATTTTTGAAAGTCATAAAAGTCTTTTCCAACCCTTAGCCTCTCCCTCAAGGTAACTAGGTCCTACTAAAGATTTTTTTTAAGACATAGTTCACATACCATAAAATTCATGCATTTAACGTGTACAATTCAGTGATTTTTAGTATATTCAGAATTATGCAAGTATCATAGCTAATTGTAGCATACTATCACCCTAAAATAGGAACCCCAAATCCATTAGCAGTCGCTCTCTTTTTCTGCCCCACTGGCTTACCAGTCCCAGGCAAACCACAAATCTACTTTCTGACTCATCTATAATTTGTCTATTTTGGATTTTTCATATAAGTAGAATCATTCATTATGTGTGACTGACTTTCACTTAGCATAATGTTTTTAAGGTTCATCATGTTGTAGTATGTGTAAATACTTTATTTCTTGTTATTGGCAAATAATATTTCATTGTTATGGATATACCATATTTTGTTTCCAAGTACTTTTTTTATAGCCTTCCAGAAAAATTTTAATATACTTCTCAGCAGATATATTGAATACATTTATACTTCTAAACTAAAAAAAGTACACTGATGGACCATGCACACTGATCCGCTTTTGTTCCCCCCCCCCCAATATATTATTATGAAAAATTTCAAACATACAGCTAAGGTAAAATAATTTTATAGCGATTATCCAGATATTCACCATTAGCATTTTACTGTTCTTTAACACATTTGCATGCATTGATTCATCACTATCGACCAATTATCCATTTCTCAACAATGTATGAGAATTCCAATACCTTCCCATCCTTGCCAAGACTTGGTAAAGTCAGTCTTTATAATTTTAGCCATTCTGTTGAGTATAGTGGTACCTCATTGTGGCTTTAATTTATATTTTCCTGAAGGCTAATGATATTGAACACTTTTTCTTTTTTTTTGGTGATTTGTATCTTTTAAAATCTTTTGCCTATTTTGCTTTATTGTGTTGTTGGTCTTTTTATTGTTGAATGGTGGGAGTTCTTTATGTAGCCTGGATAACAGTTATTCGTCAGATATACGTTTTGTGAACATTTTCTTCCAGTTTGGACAGAAGTTTTAAGTTTTGATGAAGTCTAATTTATCATCTTTTTCTTTTATGATTATTGATTTTTGTGACCTAAGAAATCTTTTTCTTCCCAGGTCAAAAGATATTCTCTTAATGATTTTCTCTAAAAGTTTTATGGTTTTACCTTTTATGTCTGGGTCTATCATTCACCTCAAATTAAATTTTGTGTTTTAATTGTTTGATAGAATTTATCTGTGAAATCTTCTGGGTCTAGAGTTTTCTTTGTAGGAATGTTTTTGATAATGGGTTTAATTTCTTAATACCTTTAGGGCTATTCAGATTTACTATTTTATCTTGTGTTTGTTTTGGTAGTATTTTTCAAAGAATTTGCTAATTTCATCTGAGTTGAATTTCTCAGCATAAAATTCTCATAATATTCTGATATTATTTTAATGTCTATAGGTCTGTAATGATATTGGCACAGAAATTTTTCTCTTTTTTCTTGTTTGATCAGTCTATTGGGGGTTATTAATTTTGTTGGTCATTTCAAATAATGATCTTTGGCTTTGTTAATTTTCTTTATTTTTAATATCAATTTTCTATTTTGTTAATTTTTTTTTCAGAAATAAAACCTTTATTCCATGAAGAGGAGAAAAGGGGGGTCTGGCCTCCAGGCTACTCCCCATCATGTTTAGAAGCTTTGATGTCATCTGGGCAGGGGAATGGCCTTCCCAAGGGCAGTGTCCACGCCTTCTGCAGCCACAGAGAGAGAGAGACCAATGCACAAGGAACTAGGCCAGTGCCCAACACAGGGTGAAAGCAGGGTGCTCCTGGAAGGAAGCTCCCGCCCTCAGTCCTTCCCAATTTAAATGAGCATAAATAAAAGTGTCCAGGCTCTCAAGCCAGAAGGGGCTACCTGGGCCCTGGCCCCTTCCTGCAGGCTAGCATTAGTGCAGGTTATCAGTGGTTGCCTGCCGGTCTGCAGACCAGCCCCAAGCAGGCAGCAGCTCTGGGCCAAAAAGTGGTTGGAGTCAGGGTCCAGGGTGGCTGTCACACACCATCCACGTGCATGGCTTGCTGTCTGCCAGGATCTTCAGGTAGTACCCTTCAGGCAGTGTCTCACTGGTCATCCCGTTGCTGTAGCAGCCGCTGCTCTCTGGCACCAGCCACTTCATCACCATGTCCACAGATCTGCCCTTTGACTTCAGTGAGGCCACCCAGGCTGCCCTTTTTGAAGATGCCCGTGTTGAGATCCCAGGTGTCATGGTCAGGTTCATCTGTCAACTTGGCTAGGTAGTGGTGCCTGTTTGTCTGGTTGGGCAGGTGCTGGCCTGTCTTTTGCTGTGAGGACATTTCATAGAATTAAATCATGATCATGTTGGCTGCATCCACAGCTGATTCCATTTGTAATCAGTTAAGGGGAGTGTCTTCTGCAATGAGTGATGCTTAATCGAATCACTGGAAGCCTTTTAAAGAGGATTCAGAAGAGACAGTCGCTCTTCCTGCTTTGGCCTGTGAGTCACTCCTGTGGAGTTTGTCCAAACCCTCCATCAGATTCACCAGCTTCACAGTCTGTCCTACAGATTTTGGACTCTACATTCCCACAGCTACATGAGACAATTACATGAAATTTTATGTCTACGGATCTTTCCTGCTGATTCTGTTTCTCTAGAGAACCCTAGCTAATACAGCTTGGTACCAGAAGTGGGGTAGTTCTTAAGACACAGAATCAGCAGGAAATATCCGTAGATATTCCTCTAAAGAGTATGTTCTTGAATAATTTTTTTAAATAGAGAAATTGTAGGTTTATAGAAAAATCATGCAGAAAATACGGAGTTCCCATATTAACCCCCCTCCATTATTAACATCTTGTCTTAGTGTTGTACATTTGTTACTTTTGATGAAAAAATATTATTATAATTGTCTATTAACTGTAGTCCATAGTTTATATTAGGGTTCAATATTGTGTTGTATAGTACTTTTTAAAAAAAATTCTATTCTATTAGTATTTATACAACTTAAAAATTCCCCTTTTAACCTCAAATATGTAATTTACTCTGCAAAATGCCTGTAAGATTCACCCACTTATGTGAGTTCATTCCTTTTTATTATTATGAAAAACAGCCATTATTTGTCTACTCACCAGTTGAAGGATACCTGGATGGTTTTTGATTTTTGGTGGTTATAAATAAAGCTGCTATAAACATTGTGTATAGATTTTCATTTTTTGGGGGTAGATGTTTAAGACTCAATGAGTTATTATAAAAATGAATAATAAAAGACTCATCATGATACATCCTTCTGAAATGTCAAAATACGAGGAATAAAGAGAATATAGAATTCTAAAAGCTTCCAGTGAGGGGGAAAACAGATCATATACAATGGACTAAGAATCGGAATGACATTGGTGTTCTAAAAAATAACACTGGGAAAGATGGCCAAATAGAGGAGCGCAAGCTCAGCCCTGCTCCACAGAAAAGTTAGCGAAGGGACAGGAGGGCGAGTGAGGCTGCGATTTGGGGGTGGGGCTGACCTGGGAGAGCCTTCTGCACCACATCGGGCAGCCCTGGTTGCAGAGGCCGAGGAACTGAGAGGCAGAAAGCTGGAGCCTGGCATGAAGGCATGGAGCCTGTGGGAGTGCACGGGTGAGAGCCGGGGACTAGGAAGTAAGCCAGGCCGCATTCTTTGGGCGTGATACTCTCACCAGCGCAGCCTTGTGACCGGCGTGTCACCCCACAGCTCACGCACACGAACCCTGTCACCCACCCCCATTCCCTGTGCTCCAGGTACCCCCACTTCACCAGCCCCCAGTGCACGTACTTGCCTCACACCTCCACCCCAAGTGCAGCTGAACCCACCTCTCCTGCACCCCCCCAGCACTATTCCCCCTTCTCTGTTCCTGCAGGTTGTTACCAGCGCATAAAGGCTGTGGGCACTAACTCCTATGCCCAGACTACTCCTGCTCCCCTGCTCATAGTGTCGCATAACCTCACTCCACCCTCCCTGAGCTCTGCCCATCCGTTTATGGCACTCCCAGGCCCACACATGCACGCAGGCCTCCAATCACGTCACTCAGCTCTGAGAACCGCATTTTGCAGCAGTCCTAGAACTGCGCATACGCACGGCCCTCAGCCTCCCTCCCCAGCTCTGAGAAAGTGCTGACTTGCACAGCTAGGTCACATCTGCCTCCAATCCATGGAGAGTTAACGCCAACCTGCTGCCACAGCTCTGTGCATGCGGACAAAGGGCCCCGTGCCTTAGACCAGTGCACACAGGGTTACACCTCCCAGACCAGTGCACCCACACAGCTACATCCTCCCTGGCCGCTGGGTGCACATGTTCACAAACATCAGAGTAACATCCCCAACCTGTGCTTATACCTGCCCTGAAACAAACCACACTGAGTGCTCCACCCCATGCCCTGCTCCCTGCTGTACAACCATCCCACAAACACAAGGCCTTAGACTACTGAAAGAAATCAACTCCCAAAGTAAATCTATCAAGATATTTACATGCCGTGAAGAGAGGGGAAGATCACAAACCATATCACAATGCAGACAGATATAGCCCTGCCTAATGACCAAATTAAAGCACCAGAGGAGACACATGTTGGAACAACTTATCAAAGATGTTCATACAACTCTACTTAACAAAGCAAGTGGGATGGCAAATGACATAAAGGAGATCAAGAAGACAGTAGATGAGCACAAAGAGGAATTTGAAAGAATAAATAGAAAAATAGCAGATATCACAAAGATTAAAGACTGTTGACCAAATAAAAAACATACTAGCACACGCAACACCAGATTTGAAGAGATAGAAAAAAGAATAAATGATATAGAGGACAGAATAACTGACTTCAAAGACTCAAAACAGCAAATGGCAAAAAAGATGGAAAAAATGGAATTGGATCTCAAGGAAATGATAAACAAAACAAAACCTACAAATACAAGAATCACTGGTGTCCTGGAAGGAGAAGAGAGGATTAAAGGGCTAGGAAGAGTAGTTGAGGATATAATGGGGAAGGCTTCCCAACCCTTATAAAGGACGTAAATATACAAGTCGAAGAAACCCAATGAACTCCAAACAGAATAAATCCAATGAGGCCTTCCCCAAGACACATGCTAATCAGTCTGTCAAATGTTGAAGAGAAGCAGAAAATCCTGAAAAACAAGAGAAAAACAATCTACTATATACAAGGGATACCAAATAAGACTGAGTTCAGGCTACTCAACTAGCACCCAGGAGGTCAGAAGGCATTGGTATGATATATTCAAGATCCTGAAAGAGAAAGACTTCTAGCCAAGAATTCTGTACCCAGCCAAATTGTCCTTCAAAACTGAGGGAGCAATTAAAGTTTTCACGGACAGAGAATTCCTGAAAGAATTTGTTAACAAGAGACTGACCCTACAAGAAATACTAAAAGAAGTTCTGCCAGCTGAAAAAAAAAAAAAGACAAGAGAGGGAGTTCTGGAGGAGGGCACAGAATTGAAGAGTACCACTAAGGGTAATTTAAAAAATACAAAAAGAAAGAGGGAAAAGAATATATAGATCTGACAAATAAAATTAAAAGGATAAGATGGTGGATCCAAGAAATGCATTTTCAGTGATAACTTTGAATGTTAATGGACTAAACTTACCAATTAAAAGACACAGATTGGCAGCATGGATTAAGAAACATAATCCAGCTATATGCTACTTACAAGAGACTCATCTTAGACACAAAGATATAAATAGAATGAAAGTGAAAAGATGGAAAAAGATTTTCCAAGAAAGTTATAGCCAAAAGAAAGCAGAAATGGCTACACTAATATTGGGCAAAATAGACTTTAAATGTAAAGACATCATAAGAGACAAAGAAGGCCACTATATACTAATTAAAGGGTCAATTCACCAAGATGATATAACAATCATAAATGTTTATACTCTCAATCGTTTATACGCTCCAAAGTACATGAGACAGACATTGGCAAATCTGAAGGGAGCGATAGATGTTTCAACAATAATAGTAGGAGACTTCAATAAACCACTCTCCTCTATAGATAGAACAACCAGACAGAAGATCAACAAGGAAATAGAGAAGTTAAATAACTTGATAAATGAGTTAGACCTAACAGACATATATGGGTCATTGCACCCCAAAATACAAGGATATACATTCTTCTCTAGTGCTCATGGGACATTCTCTAGGATAGATCATATACTGGAGCACAAAACAGGTCTTTATAAATTTTAAAACATTGGAATTATTCAAAGCACTTTCTCTGATCATGATGGGATGAAGCTGGAACTCAATAACCAACAAAGAAGGAGAACATTCACAAATAAATGGAGATTAAATAACACACTCTTAAACAACCAGTTGATCAAATAAGAAATTGCTAGAAAAATCAGTAGCTATCTGGAGATGAATGAAAGTGAGAATACAGAATTTATGGGATGTGGCAAAGACTGTGCTGAGAGGGAAATTTACTGCCCTAATGCCTATGTTAAAAAACATGAAAGAGCAAATATCTAGGACTTAACAGCAAACCTGGAGGAACTTTTGAAAGAACAGCAAAGTAACTCCAAAGCAAATAGAAGAAGAGAAATGACAATGATTAAAGCAGAGATAAATGAATGGGAGAACAAAAGAACAATAGAAAGAATCAATAAACCAGAAAATTGAGAAAATCAATAAAATTGATGGGCCGCTAGCAAGACTGACTAAGAAAAAAAGAGAGAGGATGCAAATAAACAAAATCAGAAATGAGAAGGAATGTGATACCACAGTCTCTGAAGAAATAAAAGAAATCATAAGAAGATAGTATGAACAACTATGTGCCAACAAACTAGACAACTTAGATGAAATGGACAAATCCCTGGAGACACACAAACAAGCTACACTGACTCAGGAAGAAATAGAAGATCTCAACAAACCAATCAAAAGTGAAGAGATTCAATCAGTCATCAAAATATCTTCCTACAAAGAAAAGCACAGGGCCAGATGGCTTCACAGGGGAATTTTATCAAATATTCTAGAAAGAACTAACACCAATCCAGCTCAAATTTTCCCAAAAAATTGAGGAAAAGTAACTCTACCTACCTCATTTATGAAGCTAATATCATTTTAATACCAAAACCAGGTAAAGATGCTACAACAAAGGAAAACTACAGGCCACTCCCCTTAATGAACATAGATGCAAGAATTCTCAATAAATATTAGGAAATTGAACCCAACAGCACATTAAAAGAATTATACATCGTGAGCAAGCAGAGTTTATACCACAAGTGCAAGGATGGTTCAACTCAAGAAACTCAATTAATGTAATACAGCACATTAACAAATTAAAGGGCAAAAATCACATGATCATGTGTATTGATGCTGAAAAAGCATTCAACAATGTTCAGCATCCTTTTCTCATAAATGACTCCAAAAGATAGGAATCAAAGATAACTACCTCAATATGATAAAGGGAATGCATGAAAAACTGATAGCCAGCATCGTACTCAATGGAGAGAGAATGAAAACTTTCCCCCTAAGATCAGGTACAAGGCAAGGATGCCCACTGTCACCACTATTATTCAACATTGTGCTAGAAGTTCCGGCTAGAGTGATCAGACAGGACAAAGAAATAAAAGGCATCCAAACTGGAAAGGAAGAAGTAAAACTCTCATCATTGCAGATGATATGATACTATACTTGGAAGATCCTGAGAAATTTATGGCAAAGTTATTTGAGCTAATAAACAAATTCAGCAAGGTGGTGGGATACAAAATTAATGTGCAAAAATCAGTAACATTTCTATACACAAGCAATTATCTAGGTAATTTCTATACACAAGCAATTACACAATTGCCAAGCAATTTCTATACACAAGCAATTACCTAGCAATTCTTGACTAAGGAAAAAATTCTATTCAAATAGCAACTAAAAGAATCAAATACTTAGGAATGAACTTAACTAGGGATGTAAAGGACTTGTACACAGAAAATACATAACATTGCTAAAAGAAATCAAAGAAAATCTAAATAGGTGGAAAGACATTCCCTGATCATGGATAGGAAGGCTAAATATACTTAAGATGTCAATTCTCTCAAAATTGATTTACAGATTCAACACAGTACCAATCAAAATTCCAACAACCTACTTTGACGATTTGGAAAAGCTAATTACCAAATTCGTCTGGATGGGAAAGAGACCCTGAATAGCTAAAACATCCTAAAAATGAAGAACAAAGTGGGAGGATTAACACTCCCTGACTTTAAAACCTACTATAAAACCACAGTGGTCAAAACAGCATGGTACTGACACAAAGATAGAAGGATTGACAAATGGAATCAAATTGACAGTGCAGAAATAGACCTATGGTCACCTGATTTTTTGACAAAGTCCTCAAATCCTCTGCACTGGGACACAATAATTGGGCATGGAAGAACTGGATATCAATAGCCCAAACAATGAGAGAGGACTCCTATCTTACACCCTAAACAAAAATTAACTCAAAGTGTATCAGACACCAAAATATAAGAACTACCACCATAAGGCTTTTAGAAGAAAATGTAGGGAATCATCTTCAAGACCTAATAATAGAAGGTAGCTTCCTAAACTTTACACCCAAAGCACAAGAAACAAAAGAAAAAATAGTTAAATGGGAACTCCTCAAAATCAAATGCTTCTGCACCGCAAAAGACTTTGTCAAAAAGGTGAAGAAGCAGCTAACTCAATGGGAGAAAATATTTGGAAATCATATATTGGACAAAGGTTTAATTTCCTATATACACAAAGAAATCATACAACTCAACAACAAAAGAACAAAGAACCCAATTATAAAATGGGCTAAAGTTATGAATAGGCATCTTTCTGAAGAGCAAATACAGATGGCTCAAAAACACATGAAGAGATGCTCATTTTCATTGGCTATAAGGGAAATGCAGATCAGGACTACAATGTGATACCACATCACACATAAGAATGGCTGCTATTAAACAAATGGGAAACTATAAATGTTGGAGAGGATGTGGAGAAACTGGGACACTTATGCACTGCTGGTGGGAATGTATAATGGTGCAGCCACTATGGAAGACTGTTTGGCAGTTCCTTAAGAAGCTAAATATCAACTTGCCTCACTTACAAATGGTTCAGCACAATATGCAGGTACCACTAGGAAGTGGACAGCTGCAACAGTACAACCCCTTTCTGGGGTGTCCTTGAAGGACAGTGGTGAGGGGAAATACTCCCAGTGGGCACAACTTTGAGCAGTGCACCTGGTTGTTCATTTTGCTTGGAAGGAAAACTGGCCAAAGGCGCATTTACATACTGACTCAGGGGCTGTTGCTAATGGTTTGGCTGGATGGTCAGGGACTTGGAAAGACCATAATTGGAAAATTGGTAACAAAGAGGTCTGGGGAAGAAGTATGTGGATAGACTTTTCTGAGTGGGCTAAAAACATGAAGATATTTGTGTCTCATGTAAATGCACACCAGAGGGTGACTTCAGCAGAGAAAGGTTTTAACAATCAAGTGGATAAGATGACCTGTTCTGTGGATACCAGTCAGCCTCTTTCCCCAGCAACTCCTGTCATTGCCCAATGGGCTCATGAACAAAGTGGTCATGGTGGTAGGGATGGAGGTTATGCATGGGCTCAGCAACATGGACTTCCACTCACCAAGGCTGACCTGGCTACAGCCACTGCTGAGTGTCCAATCTGCCAGCAGCAGAGACCCACACTCAGCCCCCGATATGGCACCATTCCCCGAGGTGACCAGCCAGCTACATGGTGGCAGGTTGATTACACTGGACCACTTCCTTCATAGAGGGGTAGCGATTTGTTCTAACTGGAATAGACACATACTCTGGATATGGGTTTGCTTTCCCTGCAAGCAATGCTTCTGCCGAAACCACCATCCATGGGCTTACAGAATGCCTTATCCATCATCATGGTATTCCGCATAGCATTGCTTCGAATCAAGGAACACACTTCACAGAAAATGAAATGCAGGAACGGGTGCATGCTCATGGAATTCTCTGGTTTTACCATGTTCCCCATCATCCAGAAGCAGCCGGATTGAAGGTGGAATGGCCTTTTGAAAACTCAATTACGGTGCCAAATAGGTGGCAATACCTTGAAAGGCTGGGGCAGTGTTCTCCAGGAAGCTGTGTATGCTCTGAATCAGCGTCCGCTGTATGGTGCTGTTTCTCCCATAGCCAGGATCCATGGGTCCAGGAACCAAGGGGTGGAAATGGGTGTGGTGCCACTCACTATTACCCCTAGTGATCCACTAGGAAAGTTTTTGCTTCCTGTCCCTGCTACCCTGAGTTCTGCTGGTCTACAGGTTTTAGTTCCAAAACGGGGTGTGCTTCCTCCAGGAGAAACAACAGTGATACCACTGAACTGGAAGTTAAGATTGCCACCTGGTCACTTTGGGCTACTTATGCCTCTGATCAACATGCCAAGAAGGGGATTATATTATTGTCTGGGGTAATTGACCCTGACTATCAGGAGGAAGTAGGACTGCAACTACATAATGGAGGTAAAGACGAGTTTTCTTGGAATATAGGAAATCCCCAGGGCATCTTTTAGTACTACCATGCCCTGTGATTAATATCAATGGAAAACTGCAACAATGCAATCCAGGCAGGACTACCAATGGCTCTGATACTTCAAGAATGAAGGTTTGGGTCACCCCACCAGGCAAAGAACCACGGCCAGCTGAAGTGCTTGCTGAGGGGAAAGGGAACATGGAATGGGTAGTGGAAGAAGGTAGTGATAAATATGAACTTTGACCACGTGATCAGTTACAGAAGTGAGGACTGTAATGCTGTTTTGTTCATGTTATCCTATTTAAGTTGTAAGACATCAAGTTTAAGAACGAATATTACCCAAGGATATGCACTGTATTCTGGAGAGATTTAATGTGTTTCCAGTTATATGTTGTATTAGTTAAGTTGTAAGATATCAAGTTTAAGAATGAATATTACCCAAGGATTTGCACCCTATTCTGGAGAGATTTAATGTGTTTCCAGTTATATGCAGAACAGTTGAATATTGTTAGGTGAAGGAAAAAAAATGTATGTTTTATTGTTTTTTATTTAGAAATTAAGTATGGTTTAAGGTGGTATGAATAGTTGCCAAGTTGACAAGGGGTGGACTGTCATGGTCAGGTTCATGTGTCAACTTGACCAAGTGATGGTACCTGTTTTTCTGGTTGGGCAAGTGCTAGCTTGTCTGTTGTGATGAGGACATTTCATAGAATTAAATCATGATCTTGCCGGCTACATCCACAGCTGATTCCATTTGTAATCAGCCAAAGGGGAGTGTCTTCTACAATGAGTAATGCTTAATCTAATCACCGAAAGCCTTATAAGGAGGATTCAGAAGAAACAGTTTCTTCCTGTTTCAGCTGGTGAGCCTCTCCTGTGGAGTTCGTCCAGACCTTCCATCAAAATCATCGGCTTCACAGCCTACTCTGTGGATTTTGGACTCTGTGTTCCCACAGTCACATGAGACACTTATATAAATTTTATATTTGCAAATGTTCCCTGTTGATTCTGTTTCTCTAGAGAACCCTGACTAATACACTGTTCTTACACAAGATTCAGTTAAACCTTGCTACCTATCATAACCTGCCAAACCCCAATCAGGACCATTCCAGCCAATCCTAAAGAACACCTAAGGCAATATAGAAGATTCCACAAGGGTTCCAGGCACTAGAGTAACTTTCTAGAAACCTACCACCACCAGATGGGTCCCTGGTCCAGATAAGTCCTGAAACCTAGAAGGCTCAGCCTCTCCAAAACGTCAGATAGTTCCATCTCCCTATCCCACATTAGTGACAGCCCTTTCCAATACAAAAAATTTAGAATTGCCATACTCCCAACACCCCTAAAGAGAGGGATGGAAAGATCAAAGATGATGGTGGAATCATACAGAGAAGATAGGATTTAACAAATGAATGTGAATGCTGAATCACTAAATTGATATCTCTTTTAGTTTCCAGCATTTTAGAGCAGCTAAAAGTAAAATCCTCAAATGTGAAATTGTAGCTAGTGTCAAACACTGAAATGTGTTCTACAACTAATGGTGGTGCTGTGCTTTAAAATTTGTAGTTTTTTTTGCATATATGTCATTTTTCACAGAAAAAGAAGGATGATAAAAAAATAATTAAGCTCTCTAACCTTCTATATTCTGGAGCAGCTAGAAGGAAAAATATGAGAAGATCATATGGTAGTCCATGACAAAGTCTGGGATCTGTCCTTAACTACTTGTTGAAGACTGCTTTGAAAACTATTGCTTTTTTATTTTTTTGCTTTGTATATATGCTATACTATACAATTTAAAAAGTAAAAAAAAAAAAACAACATTGAGTGGAAAAGACAATGTGTTTTAAAATTTTAAAGGAAAGTGGTTTTCAATCTAGTAATCCTTATGTAGCCATTCAGTTGTGAGGGCAGAGTTTTCAGACATGTAAGTGTTCAAAACATTTATTTCTTATTTATTCATTTTACTTAGGCTTAAAACCACTTGAGCAAATATGCTCTAGCAAAACAAAGGGGAAGAAAGCAGAAGACAGTATTATAACACCCAGGGCACAATAAAGGGAAATTGCAAGACAACAGCTGTGTGGCAAGCCCGAAGGGCAACCAGGCCAGATTGAAGCGTGAGGATAAAAGACTCTGGAAACAAGACCAAAGAAAAACATGACTTGTATAAAAACTGATATGGTGTAATATTGAGAAGGAATTAAGGAAATGTAGATGGCAGATAGGGTAGGAGAATAAAAGACAATTAAAAGCTCCGAGGAGAACAAAGATTTGTGAGAGACAATGTAATCATAATATATCACTTGGCTAGCAGAGAATATTTACATAGTCAAATTAATGTATACCCTGATTAATGATTTAATTGAAAATGATATAATTATAATAGGCAGATGGAAGAAGAGAGGTAAAGGTGGTGCAAGAGAGCGCCTTAATAGGTCATGTCTGCAGAGTTGTTAAGTCAGGAAGTAGCTGCATAAGCAAACTGGAAATAAAGACACATCTACTGACAACTAAAGGAGTTAAAAGCAGTTAAAGTAGTCAAAAAGGAGAGGAGAGAGTCATCATGCAAAGGAGGCTTACCTGCCTTTTACCAACATCTTAATTCTAAAAAATAGGTCAAATAAATAATATGCACACTTGTTTTAGAAGTTCACCATAACCTTAGGTATAGACTCAGGTAACCTCAACAGCAGATTGAGACATGCCTATTGGAAGAAAAGGGACTTTCTTTGAGGGCAGAGTGATTATATGATATATATAAATATAAGGATAAAGCAGAACCAGGTCAGGCATTAGGGATTAACTGGTTGGGCTGAATTCCTCCCCAAAACATAACTTTTGTTTTAGCTTTTGAGAATGCAGGGATCAGGAATTGGCCTGCACTGCAGCTTTCTCTATCCCAGATTAGGACACCTGGCACAAATAGCCTTCTAGTTTGCTCGAATGAGGAAATATGAACATCAGATGGGTATTAGTTAGGAGTTTACAGGCTGTTTCACTGACACAAAAAAGACATTATCACCCTTCGCATCCCACATCAGCGCTGGAGCCATCAGACAATAGTGAATTCACGTAATGAGCAATCTGATGTGTCGAGCGATTATGATTCTACCTTGTGGAATCTCAAAGGAAGCCCGATTGCCCCGCTAGAATTCTGAAATAGCACTGTCTGTCTAGAAAGCCCAGCGTGGGCTCCAGGAGAGAGGGCTGGTCAGGAAGGGGCCACATGGAATGGCAGAGCCAGGACATGGGAGAGCAGCTTTCAATATCCCCTGAGATGACTCTGTAAATCTGAGAACCCCTGGTCACCAGCAGTCCATGTGGGGTCCACAGTCTAGAATACTTACTGGCTGTTTGATGAGGAATTATCACGAGAGAAGCCTCTGAAGATCCGTAAAATACTGCATGAAAAATTTAGCTAAATTATAATGGGTTGGGAGGGGAAAGTCTGTGGGAGAAGAATTTAAAAAGCTCAAGAATAAAAAGCACATCAATTTGGAAGGCTTTATTTCCATTCAGAAATTTCACATATCCTTTCATTTGTACTGTTTATTGAACTATAGTCTACTTGCAGAAAAGTGCGCATATCATACATGAACAGCTTGCTGAAGTTTCACTGACTTCTTTTTAGAGGTCAGAATAAGAAGCTAAAGTGAGAAGTAGAAGACAGGATGGGAGAGACTGTTTGGCTCTGTCACTTTCTAGTGACAAGAGGCTGCGAAGCTCCCGGGCATACCTGATGACCAGGCCCACTGCACCTCTCTGGGATCATCTCTGCTTTTGAAGGTCCAATCAGGATTGCCTCGTGTGTGGCCCTTGGGGGGAAAGCCCACAGCGACAACTGTCTTGGCCAACTTTGTGTTGCCCCCAGCAGCACCTGGAAGGGCAGTCATAGTCTTCAAGCCCAGGCTATTTAAGAAATAGGACTATGGACAGGTAAGGGAATAAATACAAGGACTTTGGCCCTGTTTTGTTTTTTTCCAAGGAGCTCATGGTTTGTTTCCACTTCATGACTCATCACTGACTCAGATAAGTGAAAGAAAGACTGGTGGCAGATTGTTTTGAATATCAGATCACATCACTCCTCTTCCTAAACCCTTCCATAGCTACCTGACACACCAGGAGTAAAAACGAAATGCCCACCATGCTTTACATGATGCTAAGTTATCTGGTACTACTTAACTCTCTGACCTTCTCCCACCCACTCCCCTTCCCTACTCACTGATCCTAACTCTACTGGCCCCTATCTTGTTCCTTGGGATGTCTCAGGGCCTTTGCACTTGTTTTCTCTGCCCCAGGTGCTTTGTATGGTTGACTGCTTCTCATCCTTCAAGTCCGCTTCAATGTCAGCTCTTCAGAGACCTCCTCCACCTAAAACAGTTCCTTCCCCCAATCACTCCCATCTCAGCATCCTATTCATTTACTGCATAGCACAGTTACCACACTTACTTGAAATTACCTTGTATTTGTTTATTTGTTCACTTGTCTTTTGACTACCTTCCCTTTCTGGAATGTCAACTTTATACAGCAAAGACCTTGTCTGCTTCATTCATGCCTGTAACCCAGCCCCTACAACAGCAATGCCTGGCACACAGTAGGTGCTCGGTAAGTATGAGTTGAATGAATGAACGAATGCACGATATGCCTAATAAATATATCAACTAAGCTAAGGTATTTGCAAGGGGCAAACCCAGGCCCTTCTCCTTTTGGAAGTTCCCATGGGGTCTTGAGCATAGAGATTGAATGCCATCCTTGGTGTTACATGTAGACGCCAGGGAAGTCCAGCATCAGTTACCAAAATCCATATCGGTCATCTATTGCTGCATAACAATTGACAACAAACTTAGTAACTTAACACAACATGTATACATGCATTACTCACAATTTCTGTGGATTAGGACTCTGTACATGCCTTAATGGAATCCTGTTTCAAGATTTCCCATGGGGCTGCAATCATGGTGCTAGCTGGGGTTGCAGTCTCCTATGAAGTCTTCTTTGCAGAAGAATCTTCAAGCATAGATGGTTGTTGGCAGAATTCAGTTTCTCGTGGTTATTGGATAGAGGGCCTTCTTTCTTGCTGACTGTGGGCTGGGAGCTTCCCTAGGTCCCTAGCTTGTTGTGGGCTGGAGCTGTCCTTAGTTCCTTACCATTTGGCCTTCCTCAACATGGCCGATTGCGTCAACAAAGTCAGAGAGGGAAAGAGCCTGCAAACAAGATGGACATTACAATCTTATGTAACATAATCAGAGAAGTCATATCTCACCACCTTTGCCATATTCTATTGGTTAAGACCAAGCACAGACCATTCATGCCCTGAGGAGATAGCACAAAGCATGAAAACCAGGAGGTGAGGATAATTGGGAAGCATTTTAGGAACCGGCAGCCATTGTCTGCCCTCTGTCTCCCAGTGATTCACCCCCTCATCTGTCCCTCCCACATGCAAATTACATTAACTTCCTCCCAAGATCTCCAAGGGTCTCATCCCATTACATCATCTTCTCCAAGTCCAGAATCTCATCTCAATCAGATCGAGGGTTGGATAAAGCTCTTTGGATAGCATTCCTCTAGAACTATCAATCTTTGAAACTGGAGAGAAAAGTTACCTGTTCCCTCTTCCGCCATATATAATTGTGGAATATGCATAGGAAAACAGCTATAGATATTTCAGCTCAGAAAGGGGAGAACGGGAGGTGAAAAGGAGTCCTGGGAATAATTCTCTGTGGCTCTTGGCTCTATTCTCTGGGTTCTTGTTTCTTCCCTTTGAGTCACTATTTCTTTCTCATGAAAGGTAGCATGCATTTGCAGTTGAGTAGTTTTGTCAACCTGCTTCCTGCCAGTAGGATTTTGGGAGTCCAGCTGCCTATTTTAATGATATATTCTCTCTACCCCTTTGAGTACAAGTTGCTAATATTTTTACTGAAATAACTTTCTCAAAATCTTTGTGGGCCTTCTGTGCCTTTCATTTTCATTTGAAAATAGCTGCCCCTACTTATCTTTCCAAGGAAAATGTCCTCTGCCTTTGGCTCCTGCTAAGGTGGCTGAGGGACAACTTTCTTAAACTTTCTAGGGAAAGCTGATTTGATTAAGAAGATTTGTGAGGCACAGTCCTAATGTCTTGAAGAGCCCCTTTCTGTGATTGAATACAACTCTGATTTTTAGAAAAAATTTCCTTGAGATTTTAACAAAAAGTTATATAGACACTATCTTGGCTTTTTCTATATACCATATTTTTCTGACAATGCTTGAAAGCTATTTTCTTAATTCTAGCATCTTTTGCCATTTGGAGAGGCAAGTAATTTTCAAAACCATTAGTCTTGGTTCTTTGTTGTTTACCTGTGTGTCTTCAATTTCTCTCTCTCCTCTTGTATTTGACTATAAGCAACAAGAAGAAACTATGCAGTACCTTCTTCACTTTGCCTGAAAATTTCTTTAGCTAAATAACCAAGTTGATTGATTACATGTTCTACTTTCCATATAACTACAGGAGACAACTTTTCTAAGTTTCCTGCTCCTACATTATAAGCATCTCCCCTCCTCTAATTTCCAATATGTTCCTGTTTTCCTTCTGAGCCTCCCTAGCAGTGTCCTTAAAGTTCAGATTTCTACTCATAGTCTATTCAAGACAATTTAGGCCCTCTCTATCATGTTTCTCAAAAATTTCCACCCTCTGCCCAGTTCCAAAGCCACTTTCACATTTTTAAGCATTTGTTATAGCAGCACCCCACTTCCAGGTACCCAAATCTATTGACAGGCTCTTTGTAAGCTTCCCACCAAGCTGAGTTAAGGGAAGTTGAGTGTGGACCCACTTTGATTCTATACATGTGGAGTGAGCACTTATCATGATCTCAGGAGAATGAGAGGAGTAAGAAAAGATGTTTAATGACGGTTATCTTTTTGGACAAGGACAATTAAGTTGCTCTGATGCTGTTACTCCATCATCATGGACAGATTTATTGCTTCTGCACAGTTAAATGACTTGAGTGGTTCAATAGCTGAGTGAGTACAGGGCAAATTCCCTTAAAGCCAATCCACTGAATAGGGAGTGTGGGAAATATCAGCATTAGGGACGACACAATTGGGTAAAGGTGGCTGAGGGGTTAGTAGGGATAAGATATTTAGAGACGGGCTTATGCTTCATGATCCCTGACCTACTCAAACCCTCATGGATTACCCAGTAGGTCCTTGGGCCTCCATGCTCCCTCCAACAGTTTGATCTTCAAGAAGGTTGGGCAGGTCCTATGATGGCTGGAGTGGGGTGGCAGCCAGGGCACCCAAGTGTCCCGACACACAGTGCAGAGGCTTCAGGCCAGAAAACCCTGCTGGGAGCCCTCCTCAGCTTCCAGGAAGCCCAGTTGGCAATGGGAAGTCGTGAGCTGTGTCTGCTCCTGAAGAGACATTCTGAAGGTGAGCTGAGGGCCTCCTACAGCTCAGGAGGGTAGTTTAGCATTTTTGCTTGGTCTCTAATAATCTGGAATGTTTCTCTTTAGCAAGACCCAGAATGGCAGATCCTAAGCACCCTTAGGATCATGCCTTTCTGATTTGGTATGTATTTTACGAGCATAATTCAGCATGATGTCATAAATGCCCAAGGCACATCCTGACATCATGGTTGACCAGATGAAGCATTCTTCTGTGTGCGAAAGGGTTTCAGAATTGCTGCTCAGTGAGTAAAGTCCATCCTTATAGATGTTTTCACTTAGTCTGGGTCACTATAGTCCTCAGTTCTAGTCATGATCTTTTTGCCACTATTATGTAAATACATTTTCTTTCCCTTTGAAAGATTCCTTTTCACCCCCCCAGTCCATTGGGAAGGCTCCCTCGGGTGATGGGTGGCCTGCCTTGTAATTATCCCTGAGAGCCTTTATCCAACTTTCCCTTCAGCTTTAATTAAAACTCATTATCTGTTTTCCTTTTCCAGAGCCGGGGGTGGATAGGAGACAGGGTCATATGGGTAGCAATAATTTAAGTTGATGTGAGTAAAAGACAGTCTTGGAATCTCTTTCTAAGTAGAAAGTGGCAATTTTTAAAAGAAAGACTAAAAAAAAGTGATTCTTATTAACTCTTTAGGAATAGATTCTTATTCATGTCAAATATGTCACATTGTTTCTGATCATCAAGCCTAGAAGGTAACTAGTCCAGAGACAAAGAATAGGCTACCTTTGCAAAGGCAAAACATAACCACTTCTCCATCTCTGTCCTTAAGATCAGATGGGCTCTTATCTTTCCTCTTTTCCTAGGGCACATGACAGGAATGTGAGACAGTACTGCCTGCAGTATAATTGGTGTGAAGGGTTAGTCTGAGTTCCACAGTCCTTTTAAAAAGAGACACAATTGGGGCCCGAAAGAAGTTATTCTGAGCTGGTTCCACAGGTTCAGAACAGCTGCTGTCAGGCCTTCAACATGAAAGGAGACCAAGACAGGTTTTGGAAGCCTGATAATGCCATGCTTCTGGCTGAAGGAGGAGCAGGGTCTGGTTAATACGAGGAGCGTACTTGTCTCATATGAGACCGGTCTGTGCTGTCTTGGGTGGAAAATTAAACTTGCTGAGATAAGATTTGTTTACCTTTAAAAAATTTCTGAAGAGCCACAGTCATTGTCAATTCAGTGGAGAGACTGAATTGCAATTGGAAACTACTATTTTTCTCTCTCTTGGGGGGCTGGAACCAACTTTCTCCCCTTCAGAGCCTCAAAATTCTACACATAGGAGAATGCCCATGAATATCTGGCTAATGCATATGCCAGACATTGCAGGGTCAAATAAGGGCAGAAGCTTGAGACTCCTTTTTCATGTGGTAAGGAGTGTAGTTTCCTGGAGGGCTTGGGACACTGGATGGGAATAAGAGGACTGCAGGTATGTCTATGCAGTGGAGAGGGGACGTCACCCACTTCCTGATCAAGAAGCTTGGATTGAGGCTGATTTGCCCTTTGTGCTCTGCTGAGAGGGCTGCGGGTCAGCCCAGGACTCCCCGAGCATAACGAGATTTCTGTAGATTGTCTCTCCTAGGTCAGAACTGCTGATCAGAAAAGAGGTGCTGAGACCCATTCTGGGTATGTCTGGAGTAAGGAACACTAGCCCAATGTCTTGGCAGAGTCTGTTGTAGCCCTGAGTTGCTGCAATTTTATGGGAGAGGAGTTGAGAGCTGGTTTACTTAGCCTTTTGCTAGTCCAGGCTCTCCGTCAATACTGACACTTCTATATCCCTACAGGACAAAATATTTGGAAATAACTCATCTAAACAGCTGTAATGGAGAATCTATGATTGGAGCTGCAGGAGGAGCTGTGGATCGGAGTTCTAGCCCAGGGAACTTTGTGGATTTGTGGCCTTCAATAAGCTAGAGCAACTCCCTAAAGATAGGGTGGCAGAGAGCCCAGACTGGTGGCCATGAGACCTCAGTTCCAATTTTGACTGGGCTACATATTTGCTATGTCATACACACTTGATGGGCTTTCAGCTGCCCAACGTCTGAATCACCTTCCTCCCTTGGGACAATCCACAGTGCTCCATCTCCTATACTTCTCTTATTTTAGAATCTAGAGTGAGGAGCCTGAAAGACATGCCCTCCATTGTCCAGTCATGGGAGTTCCACTGGGACATCTGATGTCCAGTGGAGGAGGCACAAGCCGAACTGTTCAGTGACAAGTGGTGATGGCCTTGAGAAGATGGATGTTCAGAGGGGAAGGAAAGAAAGAGGCAGGACTAGCAAGGTAGGCATTGGTTAGGTCATGCATGGCAGGACTAGCAAGATAAGCATTGGTTAGGTCATGCATGGCAGGACTAGCAAGGTAGGCATTGGTTAGGTCATGCATGTCAGGACTAGCAAGGTAGGCATTGGTTAGGTCATGCATGTCATCGCTGGTCACATTGAAGAGCTGGGGTTTTATCCCAACAGCGATCCAAAGCTATTGGGAGGGTTTAAGAAGAGGAAGGATACAATCTCATTTCTGTTTATGGACCTCTTGCTATGATTCGTTTTGACAATTTCAATGAAGTTATTTATGACTTTCGATACCGTAACACAAATAATCATGAATGACCTACATTGCAAGATAAAAACTTTTTGAAACATAAATGAAATCAAACTTTGTTAAGACTAGTCATTTACTATAAAGGCCATTCTTATGGTAGAAAAGCTTTTAAAAAAATTGTTAGAGATTTGATTTTGAGATTTTGTCATCAGTGACATCAATGTTGTGCTAATCTCATGACCATTGATGACAATTGTTTTTACTTCATTGAAAATGAATTTAGATTTTATTTACTGTGTATGGTAATATCAAGAGTACTCATAACACACTTCTGCTGTATATTGAAATATGATGGTCACCTTGAGGATAATCACTTGTGGTTGGGTTGAGAGCTGAATTAGCTGATTTTTTCCATAGAACATTTTTACTTGAAAAAATGACGGACAGACATTTAGAATGGGCTATTTGGCAGATATTTTCTGCAAAATGAACCAAGTGAACCTGTCACGTCAAGGAAAATAACTGACAGTATTTGTTGCCAATGATAAAATTTGAGCTTTCAAGGGGAAATTGGAATTTTGGAAAACTTGTATTCACAACCGAGAGCTTTACAGCTTCCCAGAGCTTTAAGTTTTTTTCTGATGAGAGGACTGGTGATAACAGTGAATGTGAGTTTTCAACATTGCATGATGAAATGTGTGAACATTTGGAAAATTTGCCTAATTCATTGAGCTAATGTTTTCTAAATGACCAATTCAGGATGTTACAAAATCACTCATGGGCAAAAGAGTCATTCAAAACATAAGACAGACCAATAGGTTTTAATGTAAATGAGAATGAAAAGTTCATTGATAGAGTTTCATATTCTTCATTACAACCAACCATTAAGAAACTACCACTTGCTGAATTTTGGTTTAGTATCAAAGAATATCCATAATTATCCAAAAAAGGGATTAAAATATTCCTTTCATTTCCAACTCTGTACCATTGTAAGGCTGGATTTTCTTCACCTACTTTAACTAAAAGAACATATAACAGCTATGAGAATATCCAGCTTTCTTCTATATGCCAGAAAAAGAGATTTACACTAGTCTAAAACAATATTTTATTGTTTCAATATAGTTATTTTAAACATTTTAATATAGTTAAGTTTTATAGAAATATATTAATTTTATTAGCATGCAATGAGTTTATTATTGTTATTTTAAAATTAAAATTTTATAAGTCTTTATTTTAATTTCTATGGTGGCAAATATGGGTTAATAAAACGCACATAATCAAAAGGTCTTGAGGGTCGTAATTAATTCTGAGGGTAAAATGACCCTGAAACTAAAACTTTGAGAATGCTGGTCTAGAAGAACCCTATATATTAATGTGCACATTTAATATCACTTTGGTGCTCGATGTTTTCAATTATTATCACATATATGGTAGACAATGATTGAGACATTTCAAATTTTAAATAACACTCTTCATTGTTTATTTTTCTCTTTTTCTGTAAAATGGAGTTAGCAATACCAAGCTCATGGGGCTTTCCTGTGATTCAATGATATATGTAAAAATTCATGGTATAATTCCAATTGCCACTTTCTGGAAGACTTTGATTATACATGTTTTGAGTGGATGTGTGTGTGTATATATACTTGAAGATGTGGGCACGTCTGGGTGTCATGTTCTTCTCTGGTGACTTTGCTAGCATATTCCTGTGAGATGTGTGCAGCAGTCTCACAGCTTTCTCTTTCTTTATCACGTGAAAGTCGCTCATAAGGAGTATTTTAGATATTTTTCTTCATGCCCCATGAGTGAATCCAAGGAGTAACCCTTATAAAACAGGAGCTATTGCTTTTCTCAAAAGGGAAAGTGACCGTACTGGGTTGAAAAGTGTCTCCCCCAAATGTGTGTCTATGTGGAACCTCAGAATGTGACCTTATTTGGAAACGAGGTCTTTGCAAGTGCAATTAGTTAAGATGTGATCATACTGGACGAGGGTGGACCTTGAACCCAATAGCTGTGGCCTTCTAAGGGGGCTGGGTGAAGGTGGAGGCAGAGATTGCCATGGTGCAGCTACAGACCAAGGAACGATTTTTTTCCAGAGGCTTCACTGGGAACATGGCCTTATCAACATCTCAGTTTCAGACTTCTAGCCTCCAGAATTGTAAGGCAATACATGTCTCTTGTTTTAAGCCAGCAGTTTGGTGGTACTTTGTTATGGCAGTCCTAGGAAACTAACACAGTACCAAAGCCTGACATAGAATATTCCTTTTGAAAAGCTATAAAATCTACTGTGACACCACATCCTCTTAATGCTATCCTGGAACTTCAGTGGATTTGAATGATAAGTTCTTAAGAGAAGAGATTATGACATTCTTTTAGTGCATTGAAAAATCCTCAAAGGCTATCTTTTTTTTTCCCCTCCACTTGACAAACTATTCCTAAAAACCATTACCACTACTATTTTCTGCTTTTCAGATTCACCTACAACCCCTCTCAAAAATCCTTGGCTGCGATGTCTGAGATTTAGGAACAGCCTGCGGTGCATTATTCTGAGTAGAAACCAGAAAATGAAATCTGTGCTTGGCTTAACTACCAGGGAGACGAGCAAAGAGAAATGAGCCACATGTAGTCCGTCTAGGATTTTCCCTTGATCAAATGTCACGGCTGTGAATAATAGAAACCCTGGTTTAGGTGGAAGGTTGACTAAATAGCACAGCGTTACTATGCTACTCTAAAGCAAACAAACATATTTCTTTGTGATTTCTTTATAAAGATGTGTTTTTTCTGGTTCCCTATTTTAATGCTATGAATTTCATTACCGTTGATGACATCTGAATGGCAGCTGTGAGCGCGAATCGGAAGAAGATTAAACATCTAGGAGGATTTGGGAATTTGGAAATGGCTGGGACATGTTTCATGAACGCAGGGGCGTCCTTTCTGAAGTAGACTTTCCTAGGATATGGTCATGGAAGAGGTGAGGAGGAAACCCAAGCAGAGCCTGCTGGAGAGGAACTGGATAACGGAACTGGAAGAAATTCATGCATAAGTTCACTTTTCCACATTATTTTATTCTAAATCCCAAATGAGCTGGCTTTGTTCATCTAAGCACTGAGTAGGTTTATCGTAACCCTGGATTATCAAAATCTCCTGCTTTTCTGTCTTCTTGCTCTTACTTCCTGATATTTGTGCATTTCATTATTTAGTAACAGTCACAACAAAGGACGAAGCCTGTTCACAGGGAGAAAGTCACAGGATGGGAGTCTAGTGGTTACTTTCAGCTTGATTTTCCTCATTTATGACTCGGAAATGGTAATATTCCTTCCTTCATATGATCGTACTGAGAATGAACAGGGAAAATATATGTGAAGAGCTCAAAGCAGTGCATAGTACAAAGTAAGATCAATAAATATTAATTTAGGAATAGTTTAGATGAATAGTTGTATTGATTGAGAGGAAGAGTAGGTGGAATTATTAGCTGAAATGAGGCTCAGATATTATCCAGGCTTTCATCAGTCTCTCCCATGTGAACTGATCAGAAATGCTGTCACTAATATACTCATGAGCTAACCCTAAATATTCATGCCTCCAAACTTCCTGACCAAAAGAGAGAAAAGTTCAGTTTAAGAGAAGGCAATGCCACATCCCCTGGTGCAGCAGCCTCGTGCAAGTAACAGCCTGCCGGTGAGGGATTCTACTGTGTTGGTCTCATGGTATCAGGTAAGGCGGGACTGCAACTAACAGAAAATCTAACGGCGACTTAAATAATAAAGAACTTCATGGTGAATCTGATGGAACAGTGGGGCCCAGGGACTCCATCTTCCAGGTTGCTGGCCTCATCAGGTTGGCTTGTGTTCACTGGCTTGTCTCCTCCTGCTTGCAGGGTGGCTGCCACGGCACCTCCTGCTACTGCATCCAGAGGAAGGAAGAAGGGTTTCCATGTGCAGGTCTCTGTTCATCTCGGGGGGCATTCTTTCCCAGGAGACTTCCCGGTCTTCGTTTGAATTCCCCAGAAAGAAGAGCCTGAGTCATGGTCTTCACCCGTAAATATAGAGTGGTGCAGCAAGGGAAGCAATGAGGCACTCAGCTGAGGTAACAAGGATTAAAGAAGAGATTAATAACGATGGTGAGTTTTGTCTAGTGGTCCCTCGCTCTCCTGATGTGGCCTCCCGGTGTGCCCCTTGTGTGTGAGTGTGCATGGCTGTGTGCGAACTCATTTGTCCATATCATGTATTCATACGTGAGTAATATTGATGAGCATTTACTAGGGTGGGGCAGAGGATTCAAAGACAGAGGTGGCATGGGCCTTGCTGCAAGGACCCCTCAGCCTGTCGGCTCCTGCTCCGTCTCCTCTGGGAATGGTGTGGGGACCACCGTCCATTCCTTCTTGTGCTTAGAGAGGGGCAGTGCGGAAAGTCCTCTCAGGTCTCAGAACCAGGAATATCTGTGGTTCGTTTGAGCAACTCTATTTATTACCACTCTGTCTTAGTTTTCTGGGGCTGCTGTAACAAAATAGCACAAACTGGGTGGCTTAAAACAACAGCAATTTCAAGTTTTGGAGGCTAGAAGTCCGGTTAAGGTGTGGGTGGGGCCAGGCTTCCTCAGAAGTGTGCAGAGTTCGGGCGGTGGAGGCAGCTGGCCTGCTTCTGATGCTCCTTGGCTCGGCTCTGTCATATGGCCATCTCCTTCTCTGTCGGCCTCCTACTTACCGTGTCCAGATTCCCTCTGCATGCAAGGACACCAGTCGCATTTGGATTACTTTGTCTCATCTTAACTAATAACATTTTCAAAGATCCTATTTACAAATACGTTCTCATTCACAGGACTGGGGGTTAGGACTGGAACTTTTTTTTAAACTTTTTTATTGTATAGTATAACATACATACAAAGCAAAGAAATAAAAAAGCAATAGTTTTCAAAGCACTCGTCAACAAGTAGTTACAGGACAGATCCCAGAGTCTGTCATGGGATCCTCTCAGATTTTTCCACCTAGCTGCTCCAGAATATAGGAGGCTAGCAGGCATAAATATTTTTTTTTATCACTGCAATTGACTTTTTTGTAAAAATAACATATATACAAGAAAGCAATAAATTTCAAAGCACAGCACCACAATCAGCTGTAGAACAGGTTTCAGAGTTTGGCAGGGGTTACAATTCCACAGTTTTAGATTTTTACTTCCAGCTTCTCTAAGGTACTGAAGGCTAAAAGAGATGTCAATTTAATGATTCAGCATTCATATTCATTTGTTATATCCTGTCTTCTCTGTATAACTCCACCATCACCTTTGATCTTTCCATCCCTCTCTTTAGGGGTATTTGGGCTATGCCCATTCTAACTTTTTCATGTTGGAAGAGGCTGTCAATAATATGGGGTAGGGAGATGGAATTATCTGATGTTGAACTTGTTTTTTGAAGGAACAAGTTCTAGCTGTAACACACACAGTAAACATACATACACATATATATATATATGGCCTTGTGAATATTTTAATCTTTACCATATCTTTGCTTTGGATGAAGGGAACCTCGGAGTTATATTTGTGGTTTGTTGTGGCAGGAGTGATCTGTGTGTAGACAGGACACCAAGAGGGGCCTGGCCTCCTGGCTCGCAGGAGGACCCACCCACAACAGGGGCTTTGCTGAGGCCGAAGAAGCCCGGGTTGGGAGTCCGGCCACCTGGGGTTGGCTTCCTGCTCTGTCCTTTGCTGACGGCGTGTTCTCGGGCACACAATACCATGCGTCTTCAAATCTCCCACTACCCCTCACTCACTGCAAAATCAGTAGGCGCTTTGCATGAAGGACCTCATGGATGTCGAGAATGATGGGCTCCTGCTGTTTGCGCACCAGAGGCCAATTTGGAGAAGACACCCATGCAAGGTAGTTAGAAAGGAGCAAGAAAATTTTATCTTCTCTGTGTTAGGAACGGAAGGTCTGTCTTTGCTGAAGGTTGTGTGCAGCCTCCAGCCCTGGGGTGGGCGGGAAGAGGCTAATTTGTAACCCTGCTGTCTATCTCACCTTGAGAAAAGCAGCATTTTCAAGGCATGCGAAATATTCACTCTGAATGTTTCAGTATAGTGACACTGTGACAGCTAATTAAAAAAATAATTAAAGGGGATTTACAGCATCTCAATAAAGGGATCACAATGTAAAATTGCTGTCAGAGATGATTCATTAAAAGTCCATTTGTGTTTTTGAAGCAGGTAAGACGGGACATGGTAACATTGATCAAAGGGCAGACCATACTTTAGATGCCTGTTAGTGTCTCCTGCCCGCTGTGTTCCCTAGTAAATCACCAATGGCATCTACTGGGCTTGGAGCAATTTTTTAGTCAAACTATTTGTTTAACAATCTAGGGTGTCTGGCTGGTGATTTGTTTCCAGTAATTTCCAGTCTTGCTCATTTTGCTGACAAAATATTTTCTCCTATGCTGAATTACTGCTTTTGTTCACTGTGCCTGAATATGAATTAAATGACCTTTAATTTCTGTGAAGGAATATATTGTGC
Source organism: Tamandua tetradactyla (assembly GCF_023851605.1). Classification (NCBI taxonomy): domain Eukaryota; kingdom Metazoa; phylum Chordata; class Mammalia; order Pilosa; family Myrmecophagidae; genus Tamandua; species Tamandua tetradactyla. Next base: position 1,381,648 of record NC_135338.1, read on the forward strand.
TTTCTATAGGCTTCACGTTTCCATATTGATTTGCAAAAACTGCTCTCTGGTGAAAGGGGTTTTACATTGCTCTTTAGGTTTCCTTCTCACTCCCAAGAAAGGGATGCATCTCCTTTAAACCCCCAGTGTTCAGCCATCCTAACTCCCCGCCCCAGGAGAAAGAAATTTTGAGGTAACTCCTTGATCTAAGAGTGGTTTTTAACTCAAGGAATATTCCAAGAAAATGATTATGCTTCAAGATCCCAAGAGGCCAGTAATTCCATGATAAAGTGTTCCCTGGGCTCGAGGAGCGACTCTGAAGTCAGACATTGCAGTAACCACGATGGGTTCCCCATTCAGGATCCATGCTCTCGGCTTCCACCTTCCCCATGCAACCTGGTTTTGTTCAAGCATCCTGCTCTGTCCACACAGCCCCCGTGACCACATCAGCCCTTCTCCGGGGGCGGGTCCTGATCTGTGTGAGCCAATCGTGAAATTCCACCCTCCACATCAGTGAGTGGTGCAGGGGTGGGCGTGCCAGCCCTGGGGACCCATCACACGGAAGGGCATGACTCTCGCAGGCTTACTCTGTCTTGTGGGACCTGAAAGAATGAGCACCGTGCTGCAGGCGCTGCCGCAGCCTTACTGTCCCGTGAGGACAGGGGCTCTCAGAGAAAGACAGAGAAAGCGCTACTTTTTTTGTTGTTCTACCTTTGATATTTTTCTGTGTAGGTTAATGCATTTCCAAATTGTTTAAACCTGTCTTAGGCTTTCTGTTGCTTCCACAGCATATCTAACATATGTTTATTTAGAAGGTAGTATGGGCCAGGCACTGTCCTAGGTATTAGATATACAATAGGGAACGATACAGTCAAAATAGCCACTTAACTTCTCATGGCAGAGGAAACAAACATAAATGCATCACTAGGTGTCAGATATGAAGTGGGGAGCGGGGATGAGGAGTGGGGGGGCTCATATGTGTGAGAGGCATGCTGTTTGAGACAGTCAGTCAGGGAAGGGAGTAGAGTGAGGGAGCCAGCCTTAAAAATGCTGGGAGAAAAGCTCTGAAGGCAGGGGAACCTCAAGGTCAAAGGCCCCAAGGCAAGAACGCTCTTGGTGTGTTTTAGAAATACCCAGGAGGCGGGTGGGGCTGAGCTGGATGGAATATGGTGACCAGCGGTGGGCAAGGTGGGGGCATGTGCGTCCTGGGCCGAGAATGCACTGTGGACGGTCTGTCTGCAAGTCGGGTAGCGACTGGAGAGTACTGAGGATGGGCGTTCTTTGCAGCCCAAAGCATCCTAACGGGTAGAGGGAAAGTAACTCGGACCTGAAGACACAATCTGAGAAGACAAGGACACTCTCTTCTGCCTCTGAGTCTTTGAATGATTGTCACGCCCATTTAGTCTCCAGGAAACTCGTCAGACCGACTAGCTACTGGTGAGTTTTTATAGTTTCAAATCACCAAAATTCAGTATAACTACTCACATAGACAATATGTACATATATATGCAGATGGTATTGAGAAAGTATCTATTTTTCCGATTTCATAAGATTTAAATATTGTTTGAAATCAGGAATGGCTGTTGTATTTATCACATGCTTCTTTGTCCTTTGTTTAAATGACACGTGTTTTTCCTTCTCTGACCTATCAATACAGAGAGTTCTATTAACAGATTTCTTGTTATGGAATCATCTTTTCATTTCTGGAATGCACCCAACTTGGCCATGGCATAGACTGCTGGACTCAATTTCCTAATATTTTATGGAGCATTTTTGCATCAGTGTTCTTAAAAGAAATGATTGTAGCTTTGTTTTCTGGTGCTCTCTTGTTCTGGCTTTGGTATAGTGTTTGCAGAAAGAACTGGGGTCTTTTTCTTCTCTCTCTAGAGTTATTTAAATAGAGTCAGCATTTTCTTTCCTTGAAGATTTGAAATAACTCAATTTTTATGGTTCACACAATCCACTTACTTGAAAAAAAATCATCCATCATTTTTCCTATGTCTTCCCAGTTTGTTTTTTAAGCTTGTGTAACTGTTAAATAGGTTTTGTTGTACCATTTAGTATGTGTGCTTTTGCATTCTATTTTTCTTTATATCAGATACTTTTCCATATGTTATAGTCTTTATAATAATGTTAATTGATAATACTATTTCATTGTGTGGATATACCATAATTTACTCAATAATTTCCAATTATTGCATGATTAGTGTGTTTCTGCCGCTATTTCTTTTTTGTAAAATAATCCTGCAATAAATGTATTTTGTATAAATTATGTCTTCATTTTCCATTTTTCCCTTTAAAATAAATTCCTAGGAATTGAACAGTAGAAAACTTCTTATGCCTTTGAGAAAAATGGGTAATTTTGTTTTCCAAAAGGCTTGTGTCAATTTACAAGTCCTCTAAAAATGTGAATTTTTACATGTTATTTACATAGCATCCTTGCCAGTGCTGGATGTTGTTTATATAAATTTCTCAGTTATTAGGTATAAAAGAACACCTAGCCTCCAGTCTCAAGGATGGGGCAACAAGGAGAGCATTTTCCTGAAGGCGCTGACCATCCACTGAGACTCCAGGACTGATTTAGTTGCTGTTATTTCTCAGTTTCTGGAAGAGTTAGTCCAGAGCTCTGCCTGGGACCCTAGACCCTGCCCCTGAATGCACTAACTGCAGTAAAAGCCCCAAGCTCAGTCTTTGTAACCTTCTTTTTGTTTTTCCTTGTCTAACTTCTTAGTAAATGTTTATTGCACTCTTACAATATGCCAAGCACCATGCCTCAAAGGCATTTGCTCACAGTTAGTTACCAGGGAAGACACAGTGGTGGAGAAACCTGAGGAATTCTAGAGCAGGTGGTGTGTGAACCTGTCCTGGACACGTCCTTTCAAAGACAAAGGCCTTCCATCTTTATTTCCTCTCTAACTCTCTAATCTGGTGTCTGTAAACACAAATCACTGCATTCTGGCTTACAGAAGGTAGCAAAATCTTGGCTCCTTGACACTGCACTTGTAGTTCTGACCTAGTTGATCTAGTAAAAAAGAAAACACCGCTTGCTGTTTCTGCCTGTGCCCAAGGAGAGATGACTTTTTATTTTTGTGAAATCAAAGTACTTTATAGCCATGCCTAACTTCCAGTGGCAGTAAATTGAACCTAGGGTGAGGTTCTGCTTACAAAGCCTCTCATAGAAGAGCCTTGTTCTCTTCCCTTGATGCTGGAATGGTTACCGAGCAGCTCTCCAAGAGGGAGCCTGACCACCTGCGCAGGCCAGAGGCTCAGAGGAGGATTAACCAGAGAGCAGAAGCCAATTATGGCCATCCCGATGCTTTTTTTTTAACCTTTAAATTGTATAGTGTAACATATATACAAAGCAAAGAAATAAAAAGGCAATGATTTTCAAAGCACTCTTCAACAAGTGGTTACAGGACAGATCCCAAATTAGCCATGGGCTACCCTTCGATCCTCTCAGATTGTTCCTTCTAGCGTCTCCACAACATAGGAGGCTAGAAGGACTACATGTTTTTTGTTTTTTTTATCATCACAATCAACTTTTTTTTTGCGAAAAATAATGTATATACAAAAAGGCAATAAATTTCAAAGCACAGCACAACAATTAGTTGTAGAATTGATTTCAAAGTTTGGTATGGGTTACAATTCCACAATTTTAGATTTTTATTTTTAAGCTGTTCTAAGATACTGGAGACTAAAAGAAATATCAATTTAATGATTCAGCGATCATACTCATTTGTTTAACCCTACCTTCTCTGTATAACTCCACCATCACCTTTGATCTTTCTGATCCTCTTTAGGGGTATTTGGGCTATGCTTATTCAAGCTTTTTCATGTTGGAAGGGGCTGTTGATAATATGTGGTGGGGAGATGGAACTAGTTGATGTTCTGGAGAGGCTGGGCCCTCTAGGTTTCAAGACTTATCTGGTCCAGAGATCCAACTGGAGGTTGTAGGTTTTGAAAAGTTACTGTACTGCATGGAACTCTTGTGGAATCTTATGTAATTCCCTAGGCATTCTTTAGGATTGGCTGGAATGGTTTTGATTGGGGTTTGGCAAGTTAATGGATAACTATCTAATTGAAGCTTGCATAAGAGAGACCTCCAGAGTAGCCACTTGACTTTATTTGAACTCTCTCTGCCACTGATACTTTATTAGTTACACTTCTTTTCCTTCTTTTGGTCAGGATGGAATTGTTGATCCTATGGTGCCAGGGCCAAACTCATCCCTGGGAGTCATCTCCCACACCTCCAGGGGGAATTTCACCCCCGGGTATCATGTCCCACGTAGTGGGGAGAGCAATGATTTCACTTGCAGAGTTGGGGTTAGAGAGACTGAGGCCACACCTGAGCAATAACAGAGGTCCTCCAGAAGTAACTCTTAGGCATGCCTATAGGTAGTCTAAGCTTCTCTATCACACACATAAGCTTCACAAGAGTAAGCCTCGAGATCAAGGGCCTAGCCTATTGATTTGGTTGTTCCTAATATTTGATACAGTATCAGGGGATTCCCTGGTGGTAAAGTTTAATAGCTCCAAATTTTTTCCTCCCATCCCTCAAGGGACTTTGTCAATACTTTTTGGATATCTGCTTAATATATTTTAGGATGTATCCAGGCCTTCCATTAAGCTATGCAGGATTAGAGGCTACTGTTCTTATTCTGGGCTCCTTGTGTTTTGATTGTTCAAATGAGCTATCCAGACACTTTGACTTAGATTATGTGCTAAAGAAAATTTAGATTCTGGGCAAAATAAACCTTTCTTCCTTTGGTCTTAATGAGTAGGTACGGGTCTAAATCCTATGGTTTTAAAATTTTAGCTTTAAAGTGAACCAGAGCATCAAGAAAAGTAAAATACTCCTGTTTTATGGCAACGAAAGAAGGCAAATGGTAGGGTCTAGAAATGAAATTTATGCTCTTAAATGAGTGAAGGAGAATGAAGGGGCAGAGAAAAACTGTGTTCTTAGATAAAAGTTCTTCTTGAGATAAAGCTTGGTGCTTTCCTGAATTCTAAGCACGTCACAGTTGGTATGTTTCTGCCTCTCCAATGAACTTGTAAGTGCACAATCATTATTTAAATAAACATTTAATAAGTATTTATTGAGCAGGTAGACAATTGTTGGCTGTGTATTCGATCCTGGAGATATTAAGTCAAATAAGATTCTTTTCCCCCTCCCTTCGAATTGATTGTATCTAGTGTGGGAAATAAATTCATGGACATAGGAATAATGGACATTGGGTCAGGGTGCTGTGGGAAACCTGAGGACATCCACAGTTGGGTCTGAAATAGCTGGATGGTAAGCTATCGTGCTCCTTATTCGACGTATCCCCTTTGTTTTCTCTATATATCTTTCCTGGGAATCTCATTCATACCCAAGAGCACCCACCACCCCTGTGTACAGACGACTGAATTCTTTTCTCTTTTTCCCAGACTTCTTTCTGGACTGCAGACCCACATGCTCACCTGTGAGTGGACATCTCAACCAAGATATCTGTCTGGTGAAAGTTTCAACTCAACACAAAGTGAACTCAGCTGCCACCAAATCTGTTCCCCCAAATTCCTCTGCTGCCCAGTGGTTCCATCACCTGCTGCCCAGTGGTTCTATCACCTGCTGCCCACTGGTTCCATCACCTGCTGCCCACTGGTTCCATCACCTGCTGCCCACTGGTTCTATCACCTGCTGTCCAGTGGTTCCATCACCTGCTGCCCACTGGTTCTATCACCTGCTGTCCAGTGGTTCCATCACCTGCTGCCCACTGGTTCCATCACCCACCAGTCACCAAAGCCAGACACTTGTAGCCACCTGAGATCCCTTCCCCTCCCAGCAATTAGATCCTCTTGATTCAACCACCCAGATAGATTTCTACTGCTTGCTCTCTTCTTTTTTTTTTTTTTTTTTTTTTTTTTTAAAGGAAAGACAGAGAGAAGGAAGGAAGGATAGAAGGAAGGAAGGAAGAAAGGGAAACATCTTTAAACATTTTCTTGTTTTATTGTATTCTGTTTCTCCGTTTTTGTTACATGGGCTGGGGCCGGGAATCGAACCGAGGTCCTCCGGCATAGCAGGCAAGCACTTTGCCCGCTGAGCCACCGCGGCCCGCCCATGCTTGCTCTCTTCTTTTGTCCATGCTTCCAATGTCTCAGTCCATACTTACAGGATTTCTCACCATATTACCTCAATAGTTTCATGCCCGGTTGTACAATCTCCTTTCTCCAATTTTATTCTTCCATTCTCCACCCCACCCACACCCCCGCCTCCATCCATACACACACTTTAGTCCTTTGGGTCACAGGGATAATATTTAAAATTCATGTCTGATCATATATTCCTCTGAATATGCCCAGCAGTCCTGGTCTTGGTCCCCTCTGGATGTGTCCTCCATCTCCTGTCACTCCTCATGTCCAGATGACTTGGAGTCACCTGAAACTTCTGAGTGCCAGCTCATTTTTGAGCCTCTCCATGTGCTCTTTCTGGAATATCACTGGTGACCACCACATATATTGGGCCACTCCTCCATCTTTTGAATGCCCTTTTCCTCTCTCTTGCCAGGTTTACTCCTGTCGTTCACATGCTCAGATGCCACGCATCCTAGAAAGCTTCACACCCGTCTCCTAACCTGGGTTAAGTCCCTCTCTTGGTCCATAGCTCTCATATATATCTGTATTGTAGCACTTAGCACTGCTGTAATTGTTGGCTTATTTTTCAGTTTGTTTCTCTATACTAGGAGTTCCTCAAAGGCAGGAATGATTAATATATTTTCCATTTTTATCTCCAATGCCTAAAATCGTGCTTGATAGATGAGTGTTGGATGAATGTTGTTGAAAGAGGCAATTGAAGCCCCACATTCAGTAAATGCAGTCAAGTGTCTCTGTCCAAGAAAATGACCTTCTAGTAGATCTTACAGAACTACCAGCAGAATCATTGCCTGTGGAAGCAAAAATATCAAAAAGTGTTGCCCAAATTTTTTAAAAAAAGATCAAAAGGTGAATCACTGAAATTAGACAGGTCATCTTGACAGGTGAGCACTTAGGAGGACAGCACTCTGACGATCAACATGAGCTAACCAAAACTTCATGCCGACCTGAAGAAAAAGTTTTGAGAGATTTATGAAACCAGAGATAGGGAGGATATAGTACATCTTGACTTCAGCAAAATGCCTGCATTATACCATATTTTAGCAAGATGGAGGCGTGGCCCAACATATGTCATGGTCAAGTGGTATTCCAGGGGCTCTTTTTGTGGTGCATCTATTGTGCCAGCCCCTTTGCCTCTTCACTGGAACGTCTTCAGGAGGATGGGGCCATGGAACAGTATTGTTTAAAAAGAACTGGAGAGAGGAGAAAATATTCTAGTTGGGGTTCAAAGGACATGCCATATACGTGCTCATCCAACCATCCCCTTCTGCACTCCTTGACCTTTTGAGGCAACCAGGAAGACCCCAGCTGGACCTTTTAGTGTAGCAAGAGATAATGTCATCAAAGCATTCTTGCTCCCTTTCTCCCCTTTTAAAAAAATTATAAAATATTTAGTGGAAAATGTATTACATCAATAAAAGTCAAATACTATACCAAGAGATTAATGAAACATGGCGTGCTCTTGCTCTATCCCAACTCCAAGTTAAGTTATCCTAGAGAAACCATTTTCAATTCTTTTTAGAGGTCTCCTCTGTAACTTTCTTCTTCAATTCCAAAAAATGTATTTATACTATTTATAGATGTATAGATCTTGGACATTATTTGTTGACTTGCTATTATGGAAGATGAGAATTCAGTGCACTTAAATCACCAGACTGCTTTTCTTTTCTCATCTTTCAAATGCAATTACCCTATACCTTTCTACTCCAGTTTGTATTTGTTCTTCTCTGTAGCTGTTATACAGCTGCTATTCCTGGACTATTCCTCTCCCCTGCATTGGATCCCTGATTCCTGGGTTAGAAATTTTCTTCTTCTTTTTTAACTTCCTTGTTCACATCCTTTGGTAGGTTCCTGAAAAAGGGTGCATGGAGTATATGTTTTTTGAGATCTTGTATATCTTAATGTTTCTTAATTATTCTCATGTTTTATTGGAAGTTTGTCTAGGTATAGAATTCTAAGATGAAAACCATTTTCATTAGAATTTTGGAGACAATGTTCCATATTACTGTGAAGAAGCTGTGGTGGAAACAATATTATATGTTCTTCAAATTTGTTTTCTTTTCTTTTCTTTTTTTTTTTCACTCAGTCACATTTGTGTTTAGGTGAGGGCCATGAGACTGAGCTGTGGTCAGTGGAAGTGATGTACTTGCTCTCAGGTGTGCACAGTCCTCCAGGCTTCCAGGCTTCCTCTTCCCGTTTCACGGTGGTCATTTAGTCACATATTGAAAATGGTGGCACCATGAGATGGACCTTCTGTTGTGGATTGAATTGTGTCCCCTACAAGGTAGGTTGAAGTTCTCATCCTCAGCACCTCAGAATGTGAATTTATTCAGAAATAGGGTTGTTACTGATGAGATTAGCTAAGTTAAAATGAGGTTGCACAAGAGTAGGATGGGTCCTTACTCTAACACGACTGGCATCTTTATAAGAAGGGCGAGAAAGCCTTGTGCACAGAGATGCAGATTGGAGCTATGTTGCCAGAAGCCAAGGGATACTAAAGATTGCTGGCGATTGCCAGAAGCTGGAAGAGAAAAGGAAGGACCCTCTTCTGCAGGTTGCAGAGGGAGCATGGCCCTGCCAACAGCTTGATTTGAGACTTCTAGCCGCCAGAACTGTGAGACAATAAATTTTGTGCCACCAAGCTTATGGTACTTTGTTACAGCAGCCCTAGGAAATAAATAAACTTCCTTTTGTTCCTAGATCATTGCAGGGGACTGCCCCCTGCTTTTTTTTTTTTTTTTATTAATTAAATTTTTTATTGGGAAAAATAACATATACAAAAAAACATCAATTTCAAAGCACACCACAACAGTTAGTTATATGCAAGAAATTTCAGAGTTTGGTATGGGTTACAGTTCCACAATTACAAGTACATTTCTTTTTTTTTTTTTTTATTAATTAAAAAAATTAACTAACACAACAATAGAAATCAATCCATTCTACATATGCAATCAGTAATTCTTAATATCATCACATAGGTGTATGGTCATCATTTCTCAGTACATATGCATCGATTTAGAGAAAGAAATAGCACTACAACAGAAAAAGAAATAAAGTGATAACACAGAGAGAAAACACAAATAAAAATAAAAAGTACAAAAATATATAAGAGAAAAAAAACTATAGATCAGATGCAGCTTCATTCAGCGTTCCAAGATAATTACATTACAATTAGGCAGTATTGTGCTGACCATTTTTTTTTTTTTTTAGACGTCATACCATTCTACATATGCAATCAGTAATTCTTAACATCATCACATAGATGCATGATCATCGTTTCTTAGTACATTTGCATCGGTTTAGAAGAACTAGCATTATAACAGAAAAAGATATAGAATGTTAATATAGAGAAAAAAAATAAAAGTAATAATAATAAGAACAAAACAAACAAAACAAAACAAAACAAAAACCTATAGCTCGGATGCAGCTTCGTTCAGTATTTTAACATGATTACTTTACAATTAGGTATTATTGTACTGTCCATTTTTGAGTTTTTGTATCTAGTCCTATTGCACCGTCTGTATCCCATCAGCTCCAATTACCCATTATCTTACCCTGTTTCTACCTCCTGCTGGACTCTGTTACCAATGACATATTCCAAGTTTATTCTCGAGTGTCGATTCACATCATTGGGACCATACAGTATTTGTCTTTTAGCTTTTGGCTAGACTCACTCAGCATAATGTTTTCTAGGTCCATCCATGTTATTACATGCTTCATAAGTTTATCCTGTCTTAACGCTGCATAATATTCCATCGTACGTATATACCACAGTTTGTTTAGCCACTCGTCTGTTGATGGACATTTTGGCTGTTTCCATCTCTTTGCAATTGTAAATAACGCTGCTATAAACATTGGTGTGCAAATGTCTGTTTGAGTTTTTGCCCTTAATTCCTTTGAGTAGATTCCCAGCAATGGTATTGCTGGATCGTATGGCAATTCTATATTCAGCTTTTTGAGGAACCGCCAAACTGCTTTCCACAGTGGTTGCACCATTTGACATTCCCACCAACAATGGATAAGTGTGCCTCTTTCTCCGCATCCTCTCCAGCACTTGTCATTTTCTGTTTTGTTGATAATGACCATTCTGGTGGGTGTGAGATGATATCTCATTGTGGTTTTGATTTGCATTTCTCTAATGGCCAGGGACATTGAGCATCTCTTCATGTGTCTTTTGGCCATTTGTATTTCCTCCTCTGAGAGGTGTCTATTCAAGTCTTTTTCCCATTTTGTAATTGGGTTGGCTATCTTTTTGTTGTTGAGTTGAACAATCTCATTATAAATTCTGGATACTAGACCTTTATCTGATATGTCGTTTCCAAATATTGATTCCCATTGTGTAGGCTGTCTTTCTACTTTCTTGATGAAGTTCTTTGATGCACAAAAGTGTTTAATTTTGAGGAGTTCCCATTTATTTATTTCCTTCTTCAGTGCTCTTGCTTTAGGTGTAAGGTCCATAAAACCGCCTCCAATTGTAAGATTCATAAGATATCTCCCTACATTTTCCTCTAACTGTTCTATGGTCTTAGACCTAATGTTTAGATCTTTGATCCATTTTGAGTTAACTTTTGTATAGGGTGTGAGAGATGGGTCTTCTTTCATTCTTTTGCATATGGATATCCAGTTCTCTAGGCACCATTTATTGAAGAGACTGTTCTGTCCCAGGTGAGTTGGCTTGACTCCCTTATCAAAGATCAAATGACCATAGATGAGAGGGTCTATATCTGAGCACTCTATTCGATTCCATTGGTCGATATATCTATCTTTATGCCAATACCATGCTGTTTTGACCACTGTGGCTTCATAATATGCCTTAAAGTCTGCCAGCGCAAGACCTCCAGCTTCGTTTTTTTTCCTCAAGATGTTTTTAGCAATTCGGGGCACACTGCCCTTCCAGATAAATTTGCTTATTGGTTTTTCTATTTCTGAAAAATAAGTTGTTGGGATTTTGATTGGTATTGCATTGAATCTGTAAATCAATTTAGGTAGGATTGACATCTTAACTATATTTAGTCTTCCAATCCATGAACACGGTATGCCCTTCCATCTGTTTAGGTCTTCTGTGATTTCTTTTAGCAGTTTTTTGTAGTTTTCTTTGTATAGGTCTTTTGTCTCTTTAGTTAAATTTATTCCTAGGTATTTTATTCTTTTAGTTGCAATTGTAAATGGGATTCGTTTCTTGATTTCCCCCTCCGCTTGTTCATTGCTAGTGTATAGAAATGCTACAGATTTTTGAATGTTGATCTTGTAACCTGCTACTTTGCTGTACTCATTTATTAGCTCTAGTAGTTTTGTTGTGGATTTTTCCGGGTTTTCGACGTATAGTATCATATCGTCTGCAAACAGTGATAGTTTTACTTCTTCCTTTCCAATTTTGATGCCTTGTATTTCTTTTTCTTGTCTAATTGCTCTGGCTAGAACCTCCAACACAATGTTGAATAATAGTGGTGATAGTGGACATCCTTGTCTTGTTCCTGATCTTAGGGGGAACGTTTTCAATTTTTCCCCATTAAGGATGATATTAGCTGTGGGTTTTTCATATATTCCCTCTATCATTTTAAGGAAGTTCCCTTGTATTCCTATCCTTTGAAGTGTTTTCAACAGGAAAGGATGTTGAATCTTGTCAAATGCCTTCTCTGCATCAATTGAGATGATCATGTGATTTTTCTGCTTTAATTTGTTGATATGGTGTATTACATTAATTGATTTTCTTATGTTGAACCATCCTTGCATACCTGGGATGAATCCTACTTGGTCATGATGAATAATTCTTTTAATGTGTTGTTGGATACGATTTGCTAGAATTTTATTGAGGATTTTTGCATCAATATTCATTAGAGAGATCGGCCTGTAGTTTTCTTTTCTTGTAATATCTTTGCCTGGTTTTGGTATGAGGGTAATGTTGGCTTCATAGAATGAGTTAGGTAGTTTTCCCTCCACTTCGATTTTTTTGAAGAGTTTGAGGAGAGTTGGTACTAATTCTTTCTGGAATGTTTGATAGAATTCACATGTGAAGCCATCTGGTCCTGGACTTTTCTTTTTAGGAAGCTTTTGAATGACTGCTTCGATTTCTTTACTTGTGATTGGTTTGTTGAGATCATCTATCTCTTCTTGAGTCAAAGTTGGTTGTTCATGTCTTTCCAGGAACCCGTCCATTTCATCTAAATTGTTGTATTTATTAGCGTAAAGTTGTTCATAGTATCCTGTTATTACCTCCTTTATTTCTGTGAGGTCAGTAGTTATGTCTCCTCTTCCATTTCTGATCTTATTTATTTGCATCCTCTCTCTTCTTCTTTTTGTCAATCTTGCTAAGGGCCCATCAATCTTATTGATTTTCTCATAGAACCAACTTCTGACCTTATTGATTTTCTCTATTGTTTTCATGTTTTCAATTTCATTTATTTCTGCTCTAATCTTTGTTATTTCTTTCCTTTTGCTTGCTTTGGGGTTAGCTTGCTGTTCTTTCTCCAGTTCTTCCAAATGGATAGTTAATTCCTGAATTTTTGCCTTTTCTTCTTTTCTGATATAGGCATTTAGAGCAATAAATTTCCCTCTTAGCACTGCCTTTGCTGCGTCCCATAAGTTTTGATATGTTGTGTTTTCATTTTCATTTGCCTCGAGGTATTTGCTAATTTCTCTAGCAATTTCTTCTTTGACCCACTCGTTGTTTAGGAGAGTGTTGTTGAGCCTCCACGTATTTGTGAATTTTCTGGCACTCTGCCTATTATTGATTTCCAACATCATTCCTTTATGGTCCGAGAAAGTGTTGTGTAAGATTTCAATCTTTTTAAATTTGTTAAGACTTGCTTTGTGACCCAGCATATGGTCTATTTTTGAGAATGATCCATGAGCACTTGAGAAAAAGGTGTATCCTGCTGTTGTGGGATGTAATGTCCTATAAATGTCTGTTAAGTCTAGTTCATTTATAGTAATATTCAGATTCTCTATTTCTTTATTGATCCTCTGTCTAGATGTTCTGTCCATTGATGAGAGTGGTGAATTGAAGTCTCCAACTATTATGGTATATGTGTCTATTTCCCTTTTCAGTGTTTGCAGTGTATTCCTCACGTATTTTGGGGCATTCTGGTTCGGTGCATAAATATTTATGATTGTTATGTCTTCTTGTTTAATTGTTCCTTTTATTAGTATATAGTGTCCTTCTTTGTCTCTTTTAACTGTTTTACATTTGAAGTCTGATTTGTTGGATATTAGTATAGCCACTCCTGCTCTTTTCTGGTTGTTATTTGCATGAAATATCTTTTCCCAACCTTTCACTTTCAACCTATGTTTATCTTTGGGTCTAAGATGTGTTTCCTGTAGACAGCATATAGAAGGATCCTGTTTTTTAATCCATTCTGCCAATCTATGTCTTTTGATTGGGGAATTCAGTCCATTGACATTTAGTGTTATTACTGTTTGGATAATATTTTCCTCTAACATTTTGCCTTTTGTATTATATATATCATATCTGATTTTCCTTCTTTCTACACTCTTTTCCATATCTCTCTCTTCTGTCTTTTTGTATCTGACTCTAATGCTCCCTTTAGTATTTCTTGCAGAGCTGGTCTCTTGGTCACGAATTCTTTCAGTGACTTTTTGTCTGAGAATGTTTTAATTTCTCCCTCATTTTTGAAGGATAATTTTGCTGGATATAGGAGTCTTGGTTGGCAGTTTTTCTCTTTTAGTATTTTAAATATATCATCCCACTGTCTTCTAGCTTCCATGGTTTCTGCTGAGAAATCTACACATAGTCTTATTGGGTTTCCCTTGTATGTGATGGATTGTTTTTCTCTTGCTGCTTTCAAGATCCTCTCTTTCTCTTTGACCTCTGACATTCTAACTAGTAAGTGTCTTGGAGAACGCCTATTTGGGTCTAATCTCTTTGGGGTGCGCTGCACTTCTTGGATCTGTAATTTTAGGTCTTTCATAAGAGTTGGGAAATTTTCAGTGATAATTTCCTCCCTTAGTTTTTCTCCTCCTTTTCCCTTCTCTTCTCCTTCTGGGACACCCACAACACGTATATTTGTGCGGTTCATATTGTCCTTGAGTTCCCTGATACCCTGTTCAAATTTCTCCATTCTTTTCCCTATAGTTTCTGTTTCTTTTTGGAATTCAGATGTTCCATCCTCCAAATCACTAATTCTATCTTCTGTCTCTTTAAATCTATCATTGTAACTATCCATTATTTTTTCTATGTTTGCTACTTTATCCTTCACTTCCATAAGTTCTGCGATTTGTTTTTTCAGGTTTTCTATTTCTTCTTTATGTTCAGCCCATGTCGTCTTCATGTCCTCCCTCAATTTATCGATTTCGTTTTTGAATAGGTTTTCCATTTCTGTTCGTATATTCAGCATTAGTTTTCTCAGCTCTTGTATCTCATTTGAGCTATCGGTTTGTTCCTTTGACTGGGCCATATTCTCAATCTTTTGAGCGTGGACAGTTATCTTCTGCTGCTGGCGTCTGGGCATTTATTCAGATTTCTCTGTGTGTTGGACCCAGCAAGGTTGTAAGATTTTTCTGTGAAATCTCTGGGATCTGTTTTTCTTATCTTGCCCAGTAGGTGGCGCACGTGGCACACGTTTGTCTCAAGTGTTTGGAATGGGTCTCCCCCCTGTCACCGATCTCCGCGGCCTGGGGATTTCAGATCCAATTCTCTCCGTTGGTTCAGGGGCCGCGCGTGGTGGGGGCGTCAGCTGCCGCGGCTTGAGGGGACCCTGTGGCTGGTTGCGGGCCGCAGCGGGCCTGGGGGATTCCCCACTGGACCAGGAAGCCTCCCGTGGGGGGGGGGCTTCCGCGGCTTGGATAGCCCTCCTCTCTGAGACTCGTATCCGCGGACTCGAAGCAGAGACTCGAAGCCGCCCGCAAAAGAGGGGTGCCACCTGCCTCGGCTTGGGAAACTTGCTTCTCCAATCCTCTCAGCCGGCCCGGAAAGGGGGGAGGGAGTAGCTCGGACCACCGCAGCTGCCGCTGATCGGGAGATCGCACGCCGCTCGGGCGTCTCACTGCAGCTGAGTCTCGCAGTCAGTCTAGCCAGCCCAGACTTTGGATAGCCCTCTGATCCGGGACTCGTAGCCGCGGACTTAAAGCCGAGACTCGAAGCCGCCCGCAAAAGAAGGGCGCCGCCTGCCTCGGCTTGGGGAACTTACTTCTCCGATACTCTCAGCCGGCCCGGGAAGGAGGGAGGGATTAGCTCGGACCGCCGCAGCTGCGGCCGCTCGGGGGTCTCGCCGCAGCCAAGTCTCGCAGTCAGACTTGCCAGCCCAGACTTTGGATAGCCCTCTGATCCGAGACTTGTAGTCGCGGACTCGAAGCCGCCCGCAAAAGTGTGGCGCCGGCCGCCTTGGCTGGGAAGCTTGTCTCTCCGAGTCTCTCAGCCAGCCCCGGAAGGAGGGAGGGGTTAGCTCGGACCGCCGCAGCTGCGGCTGCTCGGGAAATCGCCCACCGCTCGGGGATCTCACTCACCGCAGCTGAGTTTCGCAGTCAGACTAGCCAGCCCAGACTTGGTTACGCTGTGTGTCCATTCCCTGCTGTAGCCCCGGGAGTTGTTTTGTACTGTTTCTGTTCACCTATTAGTTGATTTGGAGTCGGAGGAACTAAGACGCATGTACCTTACTAAGACACCATCTTGGATCTCTGCCCCCTGCTTTTGCTGACAGTGAGTGATTTTATGTTAAGCCAACGAAAGTTGGGGGCTGTTGCCAGCAGACTGTGATCAATAAGGCAGTTCTGACTCCAGTTCCATTGCATGTAACTTGTTTTCCATATCTTTCTCTTTGGAAGATGGAGAGGAAGAACACTGCAGGATTGACATTTGAACTCAGTCCTGAAGGAGGAGTAGGAGTCTGCTAGGCAGAGGGAGAACATGGCATGGTGGTGGAACAGAGAAAGGTGTGTTTGAAGAACTGTGAAAACGCTACTAAAGAAGTCATCCATTTATCCCTTCTTTAAGTACTTATTGAGCATCTACTAGCTGTTAGATATGATGCTAGGGGATAGAAACGTAATGGCTCCTGTAGATTAGTGGTAAAAATAGAAATGTACACAAACATTTTCAAAATAGTATTTAAACACTGTCAAAGCAATACAGCATAGTGTTGACAGCATGGGCTCTGGACACACACTGCCTAGGTTCAAATGCTTATTCTAGTGCTCGTAGCTGTGTGACCCTGGACAAATTACTAAATCAGAATTTCCGTATGTGAAATGGAGATAATGATAGTATAGTCATATTGTTGTTGTAAAGTTGAAGAGACAATGCAATAGGAAGTGATTCATGGGTATTGAGAACAGAGTAAGATTTTAGAAAATTATTACAACTGAGCATGTGTGGATATAGGCTGATATTTGACTGGGAAGGACAGTTAATGCTATGTCTAAGTGTTTGGGTTTTACCTTGGAGAAACTAGAGATTATTTCAATATAGAGAAAAAAAGAGAGACCCATTTTTGATGCCTTGTCATTCTGCTTGCCTTACAAAACTACTTTTCGAGGTGGCATCACATTTTCTTAGATTCTTGTAAGCCCCTTCCATGGCTCCCCACAATAACAAACTTGGGGCCCTTTCTCAAGTTCTTATTTTCATTAAACTGAAACTAGCTTCAAAGTTCCTCATGATCTACTAATTTTGATTTCCCAAGGCCAATGTGGGTCAAGGCTGTCTTCCTTTCGTGACATTTCTTAGGTTACTTGTCATTTGATTTACTGCTTGGAGACATTTGAATGCACAGTCAGGGAATTTTAGACTGTCACGGCTGGAAAAGGCTTTGGAGATGTCTTATCCAATTCCCTTGTTTTTCAGAGCAAGAAACTGAGTTCTTAAGGGGGGATAGATTTGCTTATGGCCAACATCTTTCCCGGTGGTAATCATGGTACTCATTAGCGTTTGGGGCTAATAATTAATAGAAAACAAAGACGCAGGAGTCTGTCAAGAGGAGACAAACATATTGACTATCTTACTGAATGAAGCTAAATTAGAGAGCATAGTTTGATGCTCCCAAATGGAGTTCCTCATGCCTTTGCCCAGAATGGAGTTACCCATTTGACTGGCGATTGACTGCCTTGCAGTTACTCCCTGCCTTTCTCCCCAGCCAGCAGAGCTAGTCTCCCACTGTAGAGGCTGAAAATGCCCAGGGCTCACATTTCTAGCCTCCCTGCAGCTTGGGCACCATCATGTGACCTGATCCTGGCCAGTGTGACTGAAGGGAAAACCTGCAGGAGACTTCTGTAAGACTTTTACTTCCAAAAGAGAAGCTTGTGTTAAGACGTGTTCCCATTCTCATTTTCTGTCTTTCCCACTGTGGACACTGATGCTTAAGAACACTAAATTTGGAGCTGGAGCAGCTTCTGAGGGGAGGAAAACATACCGAGGATAAGGATCACAGAGCAGGTCCCTGGGTCCCTGATGACATTGAGTCACATCCACACGGTCTCTCCATGACTCTGGATTTCTTGTTAGGTGAACTGAAGCAGGCAGTTCATGCTGCCTTCAGGGGTTTGCACTTTTCACTTGCAGTTCTGTTACTTGAAGCCCAAACCATCCTAACTGACATTTTACCTGAGCTGTCAAGATGTTGAGTCACCATGTTTACTTTCCAACCTCACCATCAGTAAGAGATTCCTAGTGGGAGTGTGGAGTGGAGAGTCAGAGGATTGAAGTGCCCTACCCATACATTTCCCTCTTGCATTCCTGGAAAAATGAACCCAACCCTAATAGTCATATTGGAAGGAAAAAAATTAGACTGAAGGCTAAAAATAAAAGTGTCTTTTTATTTTTTAAAGTGAGGAATTAGATCCATGTTTTTATGTGATCACCAGAGTCGAATTGACTGTGTGTGTATGTGTACATTC
This sequence comes from Tamandua tetradactyla, assembly GCF_023851605.1. Taxonomy (NCBI): domain Eukaryota; kingdom Metazoa; phylum Chordata; class Mammalia; order Pilosa; family Myrmecophagidae; genus Tamandua; species Tamandua tetradactyla. Next base: position 1,399,603 of record NC_135338.1, read on the forward strand.
TGATATTATCTCTAAAGCTTCATGTTTTTGGCTCGGTCATCACTGATCTCCAGAGCAATGCAGAAAATAGAGTGTTAACAACAGCCATCAGGCATGACTGAAATACACATCTTGTTTCCAGAGTTTTGGGCATGAACAATGCAAAAGATGAATCTAGTGACTACATCTTTGAAGCACAGTAATTTCATTATGAAGTTCCTTCTTTATGTTTGCCCCTTAGGGAAGAAGATTATTGAAATAATGTCATTGCCCAACAGTCAGTCAGGAAAGCTCAAACTCTTCTTTTTTTTTCCAAAGGGAGAGCTACAGACTAGCAGAAGTGATGGAGGCAAACAGCTGACTGTCAATCAAATCTAATTTCCATGCTTTCCACATTTTTTTGACGAGGTATTTAAACTGCAAAGAGGTGAGTTTTTTTTCCCCAAATGACTGAAATTAGTCATAAACCCAATCAACAAAGCAAAGTGCCACGGAGTTCAAAGCAGCAGACCTGTGGATTGCCCACTCACATGGAGAAATCTATTCAAATTAGTGGGAGGTGGGAATGTCTAGGTTTAGTGTCCTGAGATGGGAAAGAAGATAATGAGGAAGTGGGCTCTGACTGCTGCCTGGCCTAACGTTTTTAGGATGGCCAGTTGTCTGGGTAATCCCTCAATACAACCCCGGGTGGGTCCCACGTTGCATCAACATGATGCACATGGAATTTCATGATAACCTGCACTGATCCATAGCTCTCATTTAGTGATGGAAAAGAAAGTCTTTTGGGAGGGAACATTTGCCAAACTTCAGTGGAAACCTTAGCAAAGTTTTGAGCTGAGAGAAAATGGAAACAAGTGATATTTGTTCTTTTCTATAATCACTGAGTTATTTACTCATTTAGTTAAATGTTTATTGCGTACTATGTACCAGCATTGGGGATGCAAGAGTGAACATAAGAGTCACAGTCTAACAGGGGCTATAGACAAGTAAAGCGTCAATGACGAAGCAATGTGAAGGTGCTGTGATAGGGAAGATACAGGGCATGATATGAGCACATGGGATGGGCACCCATCTCAGACTTGGAAGATCAGAGAAGGCTTCTTGAAGGAAGCAGCAGCTAAGTTGAGTACTGAAGAGTCCTGAAGTATGAGTAGGGGTGAAGCAGAGGAAGGGACTGGGAAAGGATGTCCTTAAGAGAGGAAAGGACAAGTGTGAAGACCAGAGGTAAGAGAGAATGTGTAACATGGCTCAAGATGCAAGTCACTAATTGTGGCCTGAGCTTGGTGTGAGAGTGGGGAGGGACAGAAATAAAAAGAGGCACGGGGCTAAGAAGAATGCTTTGTTAAAAAGTTTGATGTTATCCTGAGTGCCATAGGGAGGAGTGAAGAGTGTCAACCAGAATGTACAAATGAAGATCATCAAGGTTAGATTTATACTTACAGAAATCTGTACTGGTTACAGTACACAGTGGACAGGTAGGGGGTTGGTGGGACCAGGGCATCAGTAAGGAAGGTATTTGGCTGTCTGAGAATTAAGAAGAATAATTCACAAGGTGTTTGGGAGATAGAGTTGACAGAATTGTGTGTATGTGTGTGTTGAGGTTGGGGAACCCGGTATTTACGGCAGAGCGAGGTGCCTAGAGTGATTCCCAAGTGGTGTCATGGACAGAGATGGGAAATACTAGATGAAGTCCATCAGAAAACCTGGGCAGAAAGGTAATGAGTTTGGGACATAGTGAAGTTGAGGTGTTTCTGTCACATCCAAGTGAAGAGGGCGAGTAGATAGTGAGGAAATCAGTGAATGGTATTTGTAGTAGCTAGGGTTCTCTAGAGAAACAGAAGAAGCAGGAGATATCCATAAATATAAAATTTATGAAAATGTCTCCTGTGCTGGTTTGAAAGGATGTATGTACCCTAGAAAAGCCATGTTTTAATCAAAATCCCATTTCATAAAGGTAGAATAATCCCTATTCAATACTGTACATTTGAAACTGTAATCAGATCATCTCCCTGGAGATGTGATTTAATCAAGAGTGGTTGTTAAACTGGATTAGGTGACGACATGTCTCCACCTGTTTGGGTCTTGATAAGTTTCTGGAGTCCAAAAGAGGAAACATTTTGGGTAATGAGGGACATTCAGAGAGAGCAGAGAATGCTGCAGCACCATGAAACAGAGTCCATCAGCCAGCACTTTGGAGATGAACAAGGAAAATGCCTCCCGGGGAGCTTCATGAAACAGAAAACCAGGAGACAAAGCTAGCAGATGACACTGTGCTCGCCATGTGTCCTTCCAGCTGAAGGAGAAACCCTGACTGTGTTCACCATGTGCCTTCTCACTTGAGAGAGAAACCCTGAACTTCATCGGCCTTCTTGAACCAAGGTATCTTTCCCTGGATGCCTTTGATTGGATATTTCTGTTGACTTGTTCTAACTGGGACATTTCCTCAACCTTAGAACTGTAAACTAGCAATTCGTTAAATTCCTCTTTTTAAAAGTCATTCCGTTTCTGGTATATTCCATTCCAGCAGCCAGCAGACCAGAGCATCTCCATAACCGTGGGGATGTGGAGTCCAAGGTCTGTAGGGCAGCCGCAAGCTGGCAGCCCTGAAGAGGGTCCTCAATGAACTTTCACGAGAGGCTGGCTGAAGCAGGAAGAGTTACTGTCTCTTCTGAAACCTCTTTAAAAGCCTTCCAGTGATTAGATTAAACATTGCTCATTGCAGAAGGAACTCTGCTTAGCTGATTACAAATGCAATCAGCTGTGGACGTAGCCAACAGCTCATGATTTAAGTCCATGAAATGTCATCATAGCAACGGACAGGCCAAACAACAGGGCACCACCACCTGGCCAAGCTGACACGTGAACCTGACCGTGACATTATTAGATGTCTAGATGCTTAATATTCAGGCTGTTCCAGCTTGATGTTCTGAGCCTAGTTTTCTTTCTCTGGGGCTTAACTCAGAATCATGGATTTGAGGCGTTTACTTAGCTCTTAAATCTCAAAGTACATCTTTACACTTTGGCCAGCATTTTGTAAAGGGGACCACTTAATCCAAAGGACATTGAGCGAGTCTCCCCATGTCCCAGGGACCATGGCTACAGAGAGAAAAGCTCTAGTGTAGCCTAACAAATGATGCTGTTCTCTACATGTATAGTTTCACGACTGCAAGATCTTATATTGCATTTTCATTCTCCTTAGCTTTTATGGCTGGTGATTCCTCCTATCCTTTATTATGAAATTCCTCCATCCACTTGATTGTATAAATTTCCCTTTTCTGGACCTGATTACTATCCTGGCTTCACCATTCACTAAATGTCAGAGCCTTGGAGAAATTTATCTCTGTAATTTATTTTGATGCAGGCTCTTCAGCATGTTAAGGTAAGCAGTGAGTCAATCAGGCAAGCATGCACATTTTCATAGACTCTGATTCTCAAATCAAGTAATTAGACTCAGCAGTTCAGAAATCAGGTTCTGGATAAATAAGTATTTTGATAAATTTTGGGGAAAATTTTATCTTTTATGGACCCCTTGCTGCTTTAAGCTTTGGAATTTCACATACATCGGCTGCATGGGCTCAGCTGGTGAAGGGTCAGAATTTTATATAAGGTTGATGTAAAGATCCCTTCACTGTGAAATAAGGTTTCTCACTAGAACAGCATCATAAAATGGCTAAAGCAGCCAGTACAGTAAAAGTCAGTCAGAGCTGAGTTTGAAAACTAGCTCCATTGCAGATTAGCTGGAAGGTGGTTAATTTAACTTCTCTGGGCCTTGGTTTACTCATCAAAAAGTATCGATTATAAGACTTCATAGAACTCTTGTTGTAAAAATTATTAAACATGCCACATAAAAATGGTCCAGGAAGGAATTAAAATTCTTCTCAACCTCTCCTGCATTTCTAATCTGCTGCATCCAAAAAGGCCTTGGGAAGTTTACCTGAGGTTTTCTCTCTCTCATCATTGCAGTGGCCACTGGACAGAACCTCTGTACTTGAGATCCAATATTTTAGCTGCCACTTGAGCTTGAACCCTTGAACTGTGGCTAGTTTGAATTGTGATATGCTGCCAGTGAAAAATAACCTAGTTCAAATTTCAAAGACCTTGAAAAAGAAAATGAAAAGAGTGTAAAATATTTCATTGATCATTTTTAAAATTGAGTACATGTTGAGATGTAAATATTTGAATATATTGAATATATTGGGTTAAAGAGACTATTTTATGTATACATTGGGATTATTAGTTCCATCTGTTTCTTTTCCTTTTCCTTTTTTTTTTTTTTAAAACATGGACAGGCACCAGAAAACGAACCCTGCTCCTCTGGCATGGCAGGTGAGCATTCTTGCCTGCTGAGCCACCGAGGCCCGCCCTCTTTTTATTGTTTTAATGAATCTGCTGGAAAATGTTTTAAATCGCATTTATCACTTGCATTACATTTCTATGGGACGCCTCTGCTTTAAACATAGGATTTCTCCCTGGAGCTTTCCAGCATCTGAGGTTGTTAGTGAAGTCACCACCTGGATTGCTCCCGTAACCTACCCCGCTGGTCTCTTTGCCCCACTCTGCCTTCTCACTATGGCCACCGGCTCTTTTTAGAACACAGACTTGGCTCCTTCTTCATGTCAGGATAAAGGCTGAATACTTCAGAATATTCAACCCTCCCAACCCCCCCAGCCTTTTCTCATCCTGCCGATCTTCTTGAACATCCATCTATGCTTTACCATTATGAACCCCTTATAGCTTCCCAAGCTTACCACACTCTCTTCTTTGTCTCCAGTTATTCATTCAACAAACATTTTAAAGGAATTAACTGTGAGCCAGGCAGTGTTCTAGGCATCGGGGAAGTTAGCAGTGAACAAGACAGAAACCTTACATTTCAGTGATACAGTCAACATGTGGATTCCTCTGTCTGGAATGAATGATCTCTCTCTCAAACAACCGCCGCCACCTTTCTAGGGAATCTCTCCTGACAACCCCCCTGCCCCCAGTCTAATCTTTCAAAGCATCCTATCTTCATTTTTATCATGTCTTTATCATGTTATATTATGTTGGTTTGTTTTTTAAAATTAAACTTTTTATTTAGAGATAACTGTAGATTTATATGCAGTTCTAGGAAACAATACAGGGAGATTCCATATACTCTTTATCCATTTTCCCTCAATGATAACTCCTTGCAAAACTACAGTATAATAACAAAGTCAGGATATTGACATTGGAACAATATATTGATCTTGTTTAGATTTCCCCAGTTTCATTCTACTTATGTGTGTGTGTGTGCTTAGTTCTGTGCAATTTTATCACATATATGGGTTCATTGATCAACACAACCGATATACAGCAGATTTCCATCAACACAGAGATCGTAGATCAAGTCGCCATATTTACTAATGCCCCACCCTCCCCTGCCCCCAGACCCTGGCAACTCCCAATTTGTTCTCCATTTCTATAATTTTGTCACTTCAAAAATGTTATATAAGTGGAATAATACAAGATTGGCCTTTTCTACTCAGCCTAATGCTTTGGAGATTCATTCAGAGTGTTGCATGTATCAATAATTGGTTTCTTTTCATTGCTGAGAATATTCTGTTGTGAGATTCTGCTGGTTTGAAAAGATGTATGAACCCTATAAAAGCCATGTTTTAATCCTAATCCCATTTTGTAAAGGCAGCTGTTTCTTCTAATCCCTATTCAGTACTGTATGTTTGAATCTGTAATTAGATCATTTCCCTGGAGATGTGAATTAATCAAGAGTGGTTTGTTAAGCTGGATTAGGTGGAGACATGTCTCCACCCATTTGGGTGGGTCTTGATTAGTTTACTGGAATCCTATAAAAGAGGAAACATTTTGGAGAAAGGAGATTCGGAGAGAGCAGAGAATGCTGCAGCACCACGAAGCAGAGAGTCCACCAGCCAGAGACCTTTGGAGATGAAGAAGGAAAACACCCCCCAGGGAGCTTCATGAAACAGGAAACCAGGAATGAAAGCTAGCAGACGATGCCATGTCCGCCATGTGCCCTTCCAGCCAAGAGAGAAACCCTGACTGTGTTCGCCATGTGCCTTTTCACTTGAGAGAGAAACCCTGAACTTCATCAGCCTTCTTGAGCTAAGGTGTCTTTCCCTGGATGCCTTAGATTGGACATTTCTATAGACTTGTTGAAATTGGAACATTTTCTCAGCCTTGGAACTGTAAACTAGCAACTTATTAAATTCCCCTTTTAAAGCCATTCCGTTCCTGGTATATTGCATTCCAGCAGCTAGCAAACTAGAACAGAGATGTACCACAGGCTTTTTCACCATTCAGATATTGAAGGACACCTGGATTGTTTTCAGTTTTTGGCTATTATGAATAAAGTCATTATGGACATTTCTGTACAGGTTTTTGTAACTACGTACATTTTCACTTTTCTAGGATAAATGCCCTGGAGTGCAATTTATGGGTCAATCTATATATTAGTTTATTTATCATCCTCTCTAGACTGATTACCGTTTGAAGGCAGGTTGGCTGTATTCATATTTGCATCACCTGTACTTGGCATGGGACTGACATGCAGAAACAGTCAATAAACACAATGAAATAAAGTAAGACAGAAAGAAGGAAAGAAGAAGGGAGAAAGGAAAGGATGGGAGGGAGGAAAGAAATCTACTTATCTGCTTTTCCTGTCAGTTGTGAACAATTCCCATCTCCATGCCTCACGACATCATTGTCTTTTTTTTTTTTTAAATGAGCCCAGTCATTCCAGTGCTAAAACGGCCTGGCACAAGGTAGTTGTTTAATGAATATTTGTGAGATAATTTATAAACACTCTCTTTATATCTTCCCCCTCCTGCCATCACCCTATTCCATCACTCACGCACGCACACGGGCACACACAGATACGTACACACACACTGGGGCCGTGAGCCTAAGAATCTTTTTCTGGAACAAGTCAATAGCCAACAGAAGAGGAATGATTGCTTCAAAGCTTGGCCAGTAATCACTCTGGCCGTGTCTGTGTGATTGCCCGGGGAATTACAAATGAAGGGTTTGGGGACCCAGCAGCTTTGTGGACTCATTCCAACGAGTGTGTACAGGATGTGCTTGAAATAAAGAATGCTTTTGTGTGACTCATTAAGCTCCTTTCTGTTCCTCCCTATTAGGCATGTGTCTGCCATGCCCTGCAAAGCTATGACACCCAAAAGTGGAAGAGTCAGGCGGAAATAAAAACATTCCACTTCAGCGCTTAAGCCATGTACCCCTTAATCTGAAGTAAATTTGTGACAACTGACAAATACTTCTTTCAGACAGTTGGGGAGAAAGGCTTGACTTGTCCTAGTAAATCAGACACAGGCTTCATTATTTTTAGTCTTGTTAAAAAATGTTACCATGGCAACTGCGCCATCATCTAGGGCAAATGTTATCTCTTTAAGTCAATAAAATGAGGAGCTGTCCCACAAATGCCCAGTGCTTCAAAGGGAAGAAGTGGCTTTTCAATAAAATTAATTTCTTCCAAGTTTTCCCCATTCATCTTCATTTGTAAGCCTGGATTTTTTTTCTCTTAAATAAGGGGCATTAAAATCTTCGTACAACTCTATAAGAGCCAAGGCCGACCTTCCCTTCATCTGTGTACTGAAAACCATTAATGCTACAGTGTCCTTGAAACACATGGCTTCATTTGTGGATCTTTTCTTCCACCCAAGGGAAGCATAATGTTAATTAATTTGATCCGTGGGCAGCACAGTGTGTGTTTTAAGAGAACAATGGGGAAAAGCACACTGGAGCATGCACATCTTTTTGAAACTGATAAGGGATCTTTTTTTTTTTTTTTTACATGGGCAGGCACCGGCAATCAAACCCGGGTCCTCGGACGTCGCAGGCAAGCATTCCTGCCTGCTGAGCCACCGTGGCCCGCCCAATAAGGGATCAATTCAAGAGATGCAACAACCAGCTTTGTTCCTGCAGGCCCTCCCTTAGTGCCTTGTGGATACAGAGTGGGTATTCAGTATTGGCTCTGTTAAACTGACCACATTCTTTGTCAGAACTGAACTTATTTCAGTGTGTTCATGAAGATTTATGAATATATTGGGTTTTGGAACAGTGGTAAAATGACTTAGTGTGCTAGGGCTGCTGTCACAATGTCCCACAAGCTGGGTGGCTGAAAAAACAGAATTGTATTGTTTCACAGTTCTGGGAGCTAGGAGCCCCAAGCCAAGGTTCCCTGCTCCCTGTGAAGTCACTGCCCCATGAAGAAGAGTGTGGAACCGTGCCCCTCTCCTGGCTTCTGGGGGGTGGGCTGGCGACCCTGAGGTGTTTTGACTTGTAGATGTACCATTCCAACCTCTGCCTCGTCATCACATGGCCTTCTCTCTGTGCTTGTCCTTTTGTGTCCAAATTTCTTTCTCTTGTAAGGACACCTGTCATATTGGATCAGGGCTTACCCTAATGCAGTGTGGTCACCTCTTCTTCAATCCTCAAGGACTCGATTTCCAAATAAGGTTACATGCATGGGACCAGCGACTAGAACTTGAACATCTTGTTTTGGGGGACACAATTCAACCCACAAAAGTAAAGCTTGTACCCCCAAAGTGTGAGGTTTAGACCTGAAAAATAAATCTAACATACTGTTAATTTTAATTTCAGACCAGAGAACCACAAGCTGACTAGGGAAGCATGCTTGGTGCTTCCCTCCACAGGTTATGACTTAAGTGTGCTGGTAAGGTCTCAGAGCCTTCAAAGATTTTATTTCATATATTCTTAGATCCAATTTTTTTTTTACATTTAATACCTATGAAATTAGTTTAAGCCTAAATAATTGATGATGTGACTGTTTTTTTTTTTTTTTTTTTTTACTGGCATCTTATTTTTATGCATTTAGGGAAGGAAAGAGAAACATTTACTGCCTGCCTATCATGTTATACTGGTTTGAAAGGATATCTGTACCCTAGAAAAGCCATGCTTTATTCCTAATCCCATTTTGTAAAGGCAGCCATTTCTTCTAATCCCTAGTCATTATTGTATGTTTGAAACTGTAATTAGATCATCTCCCAGGAGATGTGATTTAATCAAGAGTGATTGTTAAACTAGATTAGGTGGAGATGTGTCTCCACCCATTTGAGTGGGTCTTGATTAGTTTCTGAAGTCCTATAAAAGAGGAAACATTTTAGAGAATGAGAGATTCAGAGAGAGCAGAGCAAAACGAAACAGCCATAAGAAGCAAAGTCCACCAGCCAGTGATCCTTGGAGATGAAGAAGGAAAATGTTTCCCAGGGAGCTTCATGAAACAGGAAGCCAGGAGAAGAAGCTAGCAGATGACACCGTGTCCGCCATGTGCCCTTCCAGATGAGAGAGGAACCCTGACCGTGTTCACCATGTGCCTTATCACTTGAGAGGGAAACCCTGAACTTCATCGGCCTTCTTGTACCAAGGTATCTTTCCCTGGATGCCTTAGATTGGACATTTCAATAGACTTGCTTTAATTGGGACATTTTCTTGGCCTTGGAACTATAAACTAGCATCTGATTAAATTCCCCTTTTTAAAAGCCATTCCATTTCTGGTATATTGCATTCCAGCAGCTAGCAAACTAGAACATGTATCAGGCACTGTGCTAAACTATTTACAGATGCTACTTTGTTTAAACTTCACATGAACCCTTCAATTTTATAGGAAGCTCAGACTTGGGAGGCTATGAGACTTGTCCAAGATCATAAATTGCATTTGGTAAGTGTTGGAGTCAAGATTTGAATACAAGTCTTGCTGACTTCACTATAACATGACCCTTCAGATGCTCATCTGACTTGCCCTTAGTTGTTCTGTTCATAATATAGTTTACACATCTTTAAATTCAGGACTGGGAAGGACCTTATGAGTCACGATATCCATCTCCATTGTGGTTCGGACGCGGGCAGTGAAGCGGAGAGAAGCAACTTGCTGAAGGTCACTTGCCTAAGGGAGTTGTGCTACCGAGAGTCAGGAAGCCACCGAAGAAAGTGTTTCCAGGCTCTGTGAGCATCCCCACTTCGTGCACACAGTCTGGGCCACCCCTCTGAGGCGCTGACACTGAGCTCACTCCTATGCTGTGGTCGAGATGACTGCTGAGGTTCGTCCAATCCTCTGCTCCCTCCTGCTTCTCCTCTGAACTGTGACTCATCTCCCAAGGTGACAGCGACATTGAATTCACGTGAAGACGACAATGGAACAGAACAGGAGAAGACTCTCCAGGAACTGTTCTCAGACACATCGCTTCCGTCTTCGCTACTGTAAGAGAGCAGCTTTCATGGTGGGAATTTCAGTATAGGTAGAGAAGGTGGCAGATGCAGAGACCGGTGAAGAGATGTTCCCCGGGTAACCAGGTCCTCGAGTAGCCCGTGAAATCTCGTTCTCACCACTGAGAGGCAGTGGCATGGCACAACACAAGGGTCTCAAAAGTGCCATTCCCTTTTCTACCCCAT